>NC_134358.1:293777035-294085004 GCF_048569485.1 Anomaloglossus baeobatrachus | reverse complement strand
AGGCGGGCTCAGATCAGTTGGTGCACAAGCAGTAGGAGGAGTACCAGAATCACCATACATAAACACAAGTTGTAACTAAAACAATGCAGCCGTGCAAACAAGAGGTCTATGAACATAAGACCACTGAAAAAATAGCAGGCAAATGCAATTGAATCAACCAAAAAACCAAGCAGGGTGGGTGCTGTGTCCCCCAATGAAGACTCAGAGAAAGAGATTTTACGGTGAGTACACAAAAATCCTACTTTCTCTATCGTTTCATTGGGGGACACAGGACCATGGGACGTCCAAAAGCAGTCCCTGGGTGGGAATACCGAAAAACCCGCAGAGGCAGACAAACAACAACCTCCCTCGGCGGGCTTGCACTATAATTGAATGCTGCCACCCTATTACAGGTGCGCAACTGCTGCCTGCAAGACCTTTCTCCCAAAAATAGCATCTGCCGATGCTTGGGTGTGAACCTGGTAGAACCTAGTAAAGGTGTGCAGGCTAGACCAGGTGGCGGCCTTGCAGACCTGGTCGGCCGACGCCTGATGCCTAATCGCCCAAGAGGCGCCCACTGCGCGGGTAGAGTGCGCCTTTACCCCCCGCGGCGGAGACTTGTCCCGAATCCGGTAGGCCTCTGATATGGCGGAACGGATCCATCTGGCAATTGTGGCCTTGGATGCCGATTCACCCTTCTTGGGACCAGAAGGGAGAACAAACAGACCATCTGACTTACGGAACGGCGCGGTCCTGGAGACATAAATTCTAAGTGCACGCACTAGGTCCAGGGTGTGCAAGGACCTCTCCAAGCTGTGAGAGGGGCCAGGACAGAAGGACGGAAGGATGATTTCCTCGTTAAGATGGAACGGGGAGACCACCTTTGGGAGAAAAGCGGGATCTGGCCGGAGAACCGCTTTGTCCTGGTGAAAAATCAAAAAGGGGGAACGACAAGAGAGAGCTGCCAGCTCTGACGTCCTGCGAATAGAAGTGATGGCAACAAGAAACACCACCTTCCAAGACAGGTGAGAAAGGGAAGATTCTCGCAAGGGCTCGAATGGGGAGCCCTGAAGTGACCCTAGGACTAGATTAAGGTCCCACGGTTCTAGAGGCCGACGGTACGGCGGTGCCAGGTGGGCCACTCCCTGGATGAAGGTCTTAACCTGTGAACGAGCGGCCAGTGGCTTCTGAAACAGGATTGATAACGCCGATATCTGGCCTTTTAGTGTTGCGAGCGAGAGACCCGCATCTAGGCCTGACTGCAAGAATGCCAACAGGGAAGGAAGGGAGAAGGCGAGAGGAGAAGAAATATTCTGCTCTTCACACCACCTGAAG
Organism: Anomaloglossus baeobatrachus; assembly: GCF_048569485.1. NCBI lineage: Eukaryota > Metazoa > Chordata > Amphibia > Anura > Aromobatidae > Anomaloglossus > Anomaloglossus baeobatrachus. Next base: position 294,083,690 of record NC_134358.1, on the reverse strand, counting down.
AAAACCTTCCACGTGCGGTGGTAAATCTTTGATGAAGATGGCTTCCTGGCCCTAATCATTGTCTGAATCACTCTTGAGGAAAAACCAGCCTTAGCTAGAACCCAGGATTCAATGGCCAGGCCGTCAAATTTAGGACCTGTGAGTTCTGATGGAAGAGAGGCCCCTGCTGCAGGAGATCTGGACGGTCTGGAAGGCGCCACGGAGCGTCTGCGAGGAGCTGAGTTAGTTCCGCGAACCATGCTCGCCTGGGCCAGTCCGGAGCCACTAGGATGACCGGTATCCCTTCCGCCTTGATCTTCTTGAGGACCCTCGGAATTAGAGGGAGCGGAGGGAAGATGTACGGGAGACTGAACTGGCTCCATGACAGGGTGAGGGCGTCGACTCCTAAAGCCAAGCGGTCGCGGCACCGCGCTACAAAGTGCGGAACTTGACGGTTGAACCGGGAGGCCATTAGGTCCACGTCCGGAACTCCCCATCTGTCGCAGATCTGGTTGAAGACTTCCCGGTTGAGGGACCATTCTCCGGAGGCGAGGCCTTCCCTGCTGAGGAAGTCCGCCGCCCAATTGTCCACGCCTGGGATGTGTACCGCTGAGATCAGGGAGTGATGACACTCGGCCCAGTGCAATATCTTCTTGACTTCTCGCATCGCCCCGACACTTCTTGTGCCGCCTTGGTGGTTGATATACGCCACCGCCGTCGCATTGTCCGACTGGATCCTGACCGGGCAACCCTGTACTAGGTGCCGAAACTGCTGCAAGGCTAGCCGGATGGCTCTTATCTCCAAAATGTTGATCTGGAGACAACTCTCTCTCGGTGACCATCGGCCCTGCGCTGTGTGATGTCGAAACACTGCTCCCCAGCCCTGGAGACTGGCGTCGGTGGTCACTATCTTCCAGTGGAGCGGGAGGAAAGACCTCCCTGATGCGAGGTTGCGCTGATTGAGCCACCAACGGAGGGAGTTGTGGGTCTCCGGCGAAAGATGAAACCTGCGGTCCAGAGAAAAGGGAGATCTGTCCCACTTCTTCAGCAAGGCCAGCTGGAGTGGCCGGAGATGGAACTGTGCAAAGGGTACCGCTTCCATCGCCGCCACCATACGACCGAGGACTCGCATGCCGAACCTGATGGACACTTGGCGCTGACGCCGAAGAGCGCGGAGTCCTCGTTGTAGGGAGGAGATCTTCTCCTGTGTGAGGAAAACTCGCCCTTGGATGGTATCGAATACCATGCCTAAAAAGGTGATCCGACGGGCCGGGATCAGAGAGGACTTCTTCCGATTTATCAGCCACCCTAACCGTGAAAGGGTGTCGATCGTGACCTGAACCCCGAGACGACAGTCCTCGAAAGAAGAGCCCTTTATCAACATATCGTCCAAGTACGGGATGACCATGACACCCCTGGCATGCAGGACGGACATGGCAGCAGCCATGATCTTCGTAAAGACCCTGGGTGCGGATGCGAGGCCGAAGGGAAGAGCTGTGAACTGGAAGTCAGGGCTGTGGAGTCGGTAAGCCAAACCTTCGACTCCGACTCCGACTCCTCAAATTCTCTTGCTCCGGCTCCGACTCCGGCTCCGACTCCGGCTCCGGCTCCGACTCCGGCTCCGGCTCCGGCTCCGGCTCCGGCTCCTACATATATTGCTTATAGTTAGGTGAAAAATTTATTGTAGTACATGAATATGTGTATGTGAACATCAGACATTTAATAATTTTTATGATACAATAATCAAGATATTTGGATAGAACATAAAATATATTTATTGGAATACAACTTTAGAACACAAAAAACTGTAATAAATTGTAAATATGTAATACACTATGTAATATACAGTAGATTACATATATATCTTGTGTGTGTATATACACTGTATATATATATATATATATATATATATATATATATATATATATATATATATATATATATATATATATATATATATATATATATATATATATATATATATATATATATATATATTTTACATATTTACAATTTATTAGTTTTTTGTGTTCTAAAGTTGTATTCCAATAAATATTTTATGTTCTATCCAAATATCTTGATTATTGTATCATAAAAACAATTAAATGTCTGATGTTCACATTGTACTACAATAAATTTTTCACTTAAATATAAGCATTATACTAAATGTTATTATTTAGTAAAATATTCAGCACATTCTGCATTGCACTCCTGTCCCCAATTTATTATATATTTTAGGAGTCGGAGTCGGTGCATTTTATACCGACTCCGACTCCACCAAAATGAGCTCCGACTCCGACTCCGACTCCACGACTCCGACTCCGACTCCACAGCCCTGCTGGAAGTGATCTTCCGCTATCGCAAAACGGAGGAACTGTTGGTGAGAGGTGGCTATCGGGACGTGAAGATAGGCGTCTTGAATATCCAGCGATGCCAGGAATTCGCATACCTCCATGGACGCGATGACGGACCGGAGTGACTCCATTCGAAACGGCCGAGGTCTCACCGACCTGTTCAGAAGCTTTAGGTCGAGGACGGGACGGACAGAGCCGTCCTTTTTGGGGACCACGAAAAGGTTGGAATAGAACCCCTTGAAACGCTCTGCGGGAGGGACTGGTACCACGACTCCCGTTCGGAGGAGGGAGTCTATGGAGTGAAAGAACGCGCGAGCCCGCGCGGTAGACTCGGGAGGGCGAGATAGGAAAAAACGTCTCGGTGGCTTTGCCTCGAATTCTATTTTGTAGCCTGATGTGATGATCTCTCTGACCCAGGCATCGGCGGTCAGGGGGATCCACACATGCTGAAAACGAGACAGACGCCCTCCCACAAGTCTGGCGCTGTTGCGCGCCGACCGCGAGTCACTTGGAGGAACGACGGCGGTAACCAGAAGAGGATCTCGTGGACTGGCGGGGGCGTGAACGCCAGGCGGGATTGGTCTTGAATGACGGGGTCTTCCTGTCTCTCAGAGGAGAGCGGCTTTTCCGCGGCTGGGGATTGGAGCTGAAGCTGCAAAAGGACCGGAAACGAGCGGTGGAGCGCCGATTCTGGAAGCGCTTGGGGCGCAATTGGGGGAGAGATGTACTCTTTCCTCCCGTTGCATCGGAGATCAGCTGGTCCAGCCTATCTCCGAAGAGACGCTCCCCTAGGAAGGGCAGGGAAGTTAGTGACTTCTTAGAGGCCGCATCCGCGTTCCAGGAGCGGAGCCAAAGGGCTCGACGGATGGCCACATTGTTGCTGGCGGCCTGGGTCGCGCAACTTGCAGACGCCAGGGCTGCATTGAGCAAGTACTCACCCGCGAGGGAAATCTGCGAGGCGATGGGAACCAGGTCCGGATTGGCAGGAATGGCGCGGAGACCGCCGCGTAGCGTGTCCGCCCAGGACATCAGGGCCTTCGCCACCCAAACCGAGGCGAAGGCCGGAGAGAGGGATGAGCCCGCTGCCTCGAAGGCGGAACGGGCCAACCTGTCAATAGTACGGTCCGTAGGATCTTTGAGAGACGTACAGTTAGTGAGTGGAAGGACTGTGTGAGAAGACAGGCGGGAGACTGGGGGGTCAACCACAGGGGAACCTGCCCAATCCTTTCGAAGACCCTCAGGAAAGGGATAATGCAAATCGATGGACTTACCGCTGGTAAATACCCTGTCCGGCTGTTGCCTGTGGCTGCGCAGTAACTCAGCGAATTCTGGATGTCGGCTGAATGTGTTCTGGGCCCGCTTAACCCGCTTAAAGGAGACCTGGGTGCTCTGGGAGGAGACTGGGTCCACCTGTACCTTCAAGGTCTGGTTTACTGCTTCTATCAGGCTATTTACCATGTGCCGAATATCGGCCGCCTGCTCTGAGTCCTGCAGGGGTACCGCATCGGAATCATCCTCGGAGCAGTCAGAAGCCTCCCTGGAGGACTGACTGTCTGGACCTGGGGATGAAGGTGAAACCTGGGAAGAGTCTGAGGACGAGACCTGGCGGGTCCGTTTCTGAGCAGCAGAGGAGGACCCTGCAACAGGGCTCACCTGCTCCGGGGGCAATTGCGCCGGGTCTGCGGGAATCTGGGCGAGCGTCGGCAGCAGGCGTAGAGCTTGCGCGATGGTCCGAGAAGCCTCAGAGAGGGAATCTACGGACTGGGACAGGGACGCTAGCCAGTCGGGGGGGGGCGGGACGCAGGGCCCTGCAGCATATGGCGCTGTGGCGTCTGCGGTATCAGAAACGTCGGCCGCGGAGTTCTGCGGAGGCTGTGCGTCTGTAGAACAGACGGAGCATAGTGGGGCGTCCTGACCCTGGGAAAATTTGGAGCTGCAGGAGGAGCATGCAAAAAATAGTGCAAAGGGGGCCTGCTTGGATTGGGTGGGCTTAGCCTTAGGCATGGTGCACAGTCCAGGGCTGTGGAGTCGGAGTCGGAGTCGTGGAGTCGGAGTCGGAGTCGGAGTTCATTTTGGTGGAGTCGGAGTCGGTATAAAATGCACCGACTCCGACTCCTAAAATATATAATAAATTGGGGACAGGAGTGCAATGCAGAATGTGCTGAATATTTTACTAAATAATAACATTTAGTATAATGCTTATATTTAAGTGAAAAATTTATTGTAGTACAATGTGAACATCAGACATTTAATTGTTTTTATGATACAATAATCAAGATATTTGGATAGAACATAAAATATTTATTGGAATACAACTTTAGAACACAAAAAACTAATAAATTGTAAATATGTAAAATATATATATATATATATACAGTGTATATACACACACAAGATATATATGTAATCTACTGTATATTACATAGTGTATTACATATTTACAATTTATTACAGTTTTTTGTGTTCTAAAGTTGTATTCCAATAAATATATTTTATGTTCTATCCAAATATCTTGATTATTGTATCATAAAAATTATTAAATGTCTGATGTTCACATACACATATTCATGTACTACAATAAATTTTTCACCTAACTATAAGCAATATATGTAGGAGTCGGAGCCGGAGTCGGAGTCGGAGTCGGAGTCGGAGCCGGAGTCGGAGCCGGAGCCGGAGTCGGAGTCGGAGCCGGAGTCGGAGCCGGAGCCGGAGTCGGAGCCGGAGTCGGAGCCGGAGCCGGAGTCGGAGTCGGAGTCGGAGCCGGAGTCGGAGTCGGAGCCGGAGCCGGAGCCGGAGCCGGAGCCGGAGTCGGTGCAAGAGAATTTGAGGAGTCGGAGTCGAAGGTTTGGCTTACCGACTCCACAGCCCTGGTGCACACAGGTACTCTCCCTGGTGGCTGCTAGGAAGGAGACAGGAGAGGGTTAACTCGTCCCTAAACTCAGAGAATGCTACCTAGTGAGGGCTACTCCTTAGGAGCAGAGCTTACCCAGGTCCTGCGTGCTGCCCACCAGTCCAGAAGTGGAGTCCAGGAATGAGCTGGCCAGAAAAGTCAGAACGCCGGCGCGCTGCAGCCTCAGGGGACCAGAGGCAGGCTAAAATGGCGAGGGGACGCTGGAGGAGGCTGGGGGAGGAGCAGGATTCCGGCGCGAAAAGTCTGGAGGATTCACAGCCCCCACCATCTGCCAGGAGGCAGAGCAGTGGGAGGTACAGAGGGAGACGACCGGCGGCCAATAGCGCTGCAGCGGGGGCGTGGCTAGGACGCAGGAGCGACTAGGCCGAGACCGGGGACTAAATTTATGGAGGGGGCCGGGGGAAAGAGCAGGGAAGTCGGATCCTACCTGCAATCGGCGGCGCCGGCTCAGCGATGGATGCGGTGCAGGCAGAGCTCCCTGGCCCTGCCTGTGAACAGCGCTGCTCGTCCAGGAAGGCTCCGGGGGAGAGCGTGCTGAAGGCAGGGTAGTGGGCATCATGATGGAGGTAGACAGCCCCCTATGAGAAGGCAGCGTGACAGGGCCCCATCTATCACAAACGCTGCTGAGGTTCCATCCCTGCTGTATTCCCCTGTACGCCCTTTGGGGTGATACCTCAGGGCGAATCAGGGGTGCCCACAAAACAACCTGCCCACACGCGCACCCCCGGGAGTGGTACCACGGGGACGGGCGGGGGAGAGGGCCCCGAAGTCTCAAGCCCCTGCGACCCTGGGGAGCGGTACCCACGGGGCTGCGGAGAATGAGTGAAGCGAATACCTGCAGAGAAGAAGACGACAGGTATGAGAGCGATGAGCGGCGCCGAAATAAAATAAAAAAGCGCAAAAACATACATGGCTGAGGGGGGCCGAGACGGCCCACATCAGCCTCCTACGACACTAAGCTAAAAACTGATCTGAGCCCGCCTCCGGCTCGGGGTGTATGCTGCTAGGGAGGAGCTAACTTTTTTATGTTTACTTAGTGTCAGCCTCCTAGTGACAGCAGCATAACCCATGGTCCTGTGTCCCCCAATGAAACGATAGAGAAATTTACATTATTAAAGTTGGGCACTGACTACTTTACATTGTATTAATGTCATATCTGCAGTGTTGTCCCATGAAAAGACATAAAACGTATACAAATATGAGGGGTGTGTTCACTTTTGTGATATACCGTATATGTCTGGGAGAGCATTGGGGCGTGGCGAGAAACTTACAGCTCCTGCTGTATTCACTGCTTAGCATCTCCCTCCTGTGTAAGTGACACATCACCGGAATCAGGATCTCTGTCTCTACATTATGCTGCTCTCAGATGGGGGAGCAAAAACCCAGTGACAGATTCCCTTTAATTGGACAAATTTACTTTAACCTCAACAAAAATTTTCATTTAGTAGATAATGATTGGCTGAAGTCTGGAAGCCATGGACGTCACCAAACACTGGGTTTCCTCCTTTGTGATGCTTTGCAATGGCCTTTACTGCAGGTTACTTCAGTTGTTGCTTGTTTGTTGGTCTTTTTGTCTTGTGCATGTGAAATGCATGCTTAAAAGGGGTTGAGCTCTGGTGACTGACTTGGCCACTGCAGAATATTGCACTTGCTTGCCTAAAAAAAAAAAAAAAAAAAAAAAAAAAAAACACGCCTGCATGGCTTTTGCAGTATGTTTGCATTATTGTACATCTGTACTATAAAGCGCCTGCAAATCAACCTTACTGCATTTGATCGAATCCGAACTGAAAGTATAGCCTTGTACACTTCAGAATTCATCCAGCTGCTTCTTTCTTCAGTCACATCATTAATAAACACTAGTGGCCCAGTGCCATTGGAAGCCATGCATGGATATGCCATCACACTGCTTCCACCATGTTTTACAGAGGATATGATGCACTTTGGATTATGAGCCGTTCCAAGACTTCTCTAGACTTTCTTCTTCCCGTCATTCTGGTACAGGATGATGTTCGTTTCATCTGTCCAAAGAATCCTTTTCCAGAACTGGGCTGGCTTCTTTAGATCTCTTTTTGGCAAAGTCTACTCTGGCCTATTTTTAAAGCTGATTAATGGTTTGTACCTTGTGTTGAACCCTCTATTTGCTCTCATTAAGTCTTCTCTTTATGGTAGACATATACTGCAACACGTACTTCCTGGAGAGTATTCTTCACTTGGGAGAATGTGGTGAATGGGTTTTTTTCTTCACCATGGATTCTGAGATCATCCACTACTATTGTCTTCTGTGGATATCCGGGCTTTGAGTTCCCAAGCTCACCAGTGTGCTCTTTTTTTTTTTTTTTGCAGAATGTACCAATCTGTTTAATTGGCCACTTAAAACATTTCTGCTATCGCTCTGATTTTTTTTTTTTTCAGCCTGGTGATGGTCAGTTTTGTTCCCACGAGAGCGAATCTTGTGGGTTCACAACAACTTCCAAATACAAATGTCACACCTGGAATCAGCTCCAGACCTTTTACCAGCTTAATAAAGGATGGATGAATGAGAGAACAGCCCATTAAAGAGCTTTTGAAAGAAATATCCAATTACGTTTGGTCCTGTAAAAAAGGGGCAGCTATTTATTAAAGAGCTGTAATTGCTAAACCCTTACGCCAATTAGAATGTACATTCTCTAAAATTAAAGCGGAGTGTTTCCACTTCTAGCCCATATTTATTACCGTATTTTTCGTTTTATAACGCGCACCAGATTATAAAAGGCACCCCAAATTTATAGCTAAAAAAAGGGGTAAGAAAAAAAAATGGGATCTGTCTTATAATCCGGTGTTGTCTTACCGGAGGGGGGCAGCAGTGGTGGTGAAGCGGGGGTCACAAAAGGCAGAGGTTGTGCTGGCAGCCGCGGCGGGTTAGTAGCGTCAGCCGCAGTGGGTCCGTGGCTGCGGGTGACAGGTGGAGCAGTTCAGTGAAGTAAGTGTCTCAGTGTGTCCGCTGTCCCGCTTCAAATGATGGTGCCTGGAGCGGTACATGCGCAGATGGAGCGTTCATCCAAGGGCTTCATTTGTGCACGCGCTGACTCCCGTCGCCATCATTTGAAACTGGGACCGCGGACACACTGGGACACCTGCCGCACAGCTGCCCGCCTGAAGCACACACGCACAGAGTGACAGCGAGCAGGCCGCCCGCCCGCACAGAGAGGCAGGCGGCACCGATGGACACCCGACTGCCCGCCCGCACAGAGAGGTAGCCGGCATTGACAGGCACCCAGCTGCCCGCCCGCACGCACGTACAGAGAGGCAGCCGGCACACGACCGCCAGAACACACCCGGTCGCCGCACAAACAGCACCCCGGTAAGCTGTATTCGGATTTTAAGACGCACCCCTCATTTTCCTCCTAAATTTTTGGGAGGAAAAGTGCGTCTTATAATCCGAAAAATACGGTATATAACCGTATCTTGAATCTTTTGGAAAACAGCTAAAAAGCCAGAACTTGTGTCACTGTTAAAGTATTTCAGGACATACCTGTACATACAGAACTTTAAACTGTCATTGATCACTGCTGCAACATAGCATTGGAGTCATAAAGTGATAAACTTGTAGGGCGGCACGGTGGCTCAGTGGTTAGCACTGCAGTCTTGCAGCACTGGGGACCTGGGTTCAAATCCCACCAAGGACACCATCTGCAAGGAGTTTGTATGTTCTCCCCGTGTTTGCGTGGGTTTCCTTCGGGTGCTCCGGCTTCCTCCCACACTCCAAAGACATACAGATAGGGACTCTAGATTGTGAGCCCCAATGGGGACAGTGTTTCCAATGTATGCAAAGCGCTGTGGAATTAATAGCGCTATATAAATGAATAAAATTATTATTATTATTATTATTAACTTGTCCATCTTTTAAAAGGGCTAAACATCTATATAAATGGTTTGAGAATGTAAATGTTTAGACATTGTCCCTTTAAATCGGGCTACCTCAATGGTTTATTAGGTGTTTTCATCATCCTACATACTTGTTATAATGCACTTTCTAGTCTTATCAATCTGTTTTGTGGGCTCTTCCCGGTGGGATGCAGACGCTATCTGCTCTGGGCCAATATGACGTTTTAGCAGTTCTGCTTCCCCTCCCTTATCTTCACATGAAGTCTCCCATACATTATTCCATTTAATAGCCAGTCTATTCACCATATTGGTGAAATGGGCATAAATGTGATTCTATGATGGCTGAAAAGGCACATATTGAACTGTACAACTCAGAAAACAACAAGGTACAGGAAAGATGAGGCTCAGATAAGACGGATGAGCAGGCTAGGCGTACCTGGGAAAGGAATGTCCATGTCGGCATGCAGCATTTCAATAAGCTGCTTAGTTTTGGATCCTGGGGCTGCACACATGTCCAAGATCTAAGCACAAAAGAAAAAAGAAGGGAATTTTGTTTACTTACCGTAAATTCCTTTTCTTCTAGCTCTAATTGGGAGACCCAGACAATTGGGTGTATAGCTACTGCCTCCGGAGGCCACACAAAGTATTACACTTAAAAGTGTAAGGCCCCTCCCCTTCTGCCTATACACCCCCCGTGGGATCACGGGCTCCTCAGTTTTAGTGCAAAAGCAAGAAGGAGGAAAGCCAATAAACTGGTTTAAGCTAATTCAATCCGAAGGAATATCGGAGAACTGAAACCATTCAACATGAACAACATGTGTATACAAAAAAACAGGGGCGGGCGCTGGGTCTCCCAATTAGAGCTATAAGAAAAGGAATTTACGGTAAGTAAACAAAATTCCCTTCTTCTTTGTCGCTCTATTGGGAGACCCAGACAATTGGGATGTCCAAAAGCAATCCCTGGGTGGGTAAAATAATACCTCGTAATAGAGCCGTAAAACGCCCCTTTCTACAGGTGGGCAACCGCCGCCTGAAGGACTCGTCTGCCTATGCTGGCATCCGCCGAAGCATAGGTATGCACCTGACAGTGTTTCGTGAAAGTGTGGAGGCTGGACCAGGTAGCCGCCTGACACACACAAGCTGAGCCGTAGCCTGGTGCCTCAAGCCCAGGACGCATCCACCGCTCTGGTAGAATGGACCTTCAGCCCTGAGGGAACCGTAAGCCCAGCAGAACGATAAGCTAGAGAATTGGTTCCTTGAACCACCGAGCCAGTCTTGATTTGGAAGCCTGTAACCCTTTACGCTGGCTAGCGACAAGGACAAGAGTGCTTCCGAGCGGCGCAGGGACGCCGTACGATCGATGAAGAGTCTGAGTGCTCTCACCAGATCTAATCAAGTGCAAATCCTTTTCACATTGGTGAACTGGATGAAGACAAACAGAGGGTACGGATACCCTGATTGAGATGAAAGGGGGGATTCCACCTTAGGGAGAAATTCCGGAACCGGACGCAGAACCCCTTGACCTGGTGAGACACCGGGAAGGGGACTTTGCACGACAATGCTGCCCCGACAGACACTCTCCGAAGTGAAGTGACTGCCCCTAGGAAAACCACTTTCTGCGAAAGGCGTGAGAGAGAAAAATCCCTCATAGGCTCGAATGGTGGTTTCTGCAGAACCATCAGCACCCTGTTCAAATCACAGGGTTCTAACAGTCGTTTGTAAGGAAGGACTAAGCGGCAAACCCCCTGCAGGAACGTGCGTACCTGAGGTAGTCTTGCTAGGCGCTTCTGAAAAAAATACAGAGAGCGCTGAGATTTGTCCGTTAAGGGAACCGAGCGACAAACCTTTTTCCAACCGAATTGCAGGAAGGAAAGAAAGTAGGCAAGGCAATTGGCCAGGGAGAAACTCCCTGAGCAGAGGACCAAGATAAGAATATCTTCCACGTTCTGTGGTAGATCTTGGCAGATGTGTGTTTTCTGGCCTGTCTCATAGTGGTAATGACCCCTTGAGATAACCCTGCAGATGCTAGGATCCAGGACTCAATGGCCACTCCATCAGGTTGAGGGTTGCAGAATTCAGAAGGAAAAAACGACCCTTGAGACAGCAAGTCTGGTCGGTCTGATAGTTCCCCCGGTTGGCCTACCGTGAGATGCCACAGATCCGGGTACCACGACCTCGTTGGCCATTTTGGAGCGACGAGGATGGCGCGGCGGCAGTCGGACCTGATCTTGCGTAACACTCTGGGCAACAGTGCCAGAGGTGGGAACGCATAAGGGAGTTGAAACTGCGACCAATCCTGAACGAAGGCGTCTGCCGCCAGAGCTCTGTGATCGTGAGACCGCGCCATGAATGCCGGGACCTTGTTGTTGTGCTGAGACGCCATTAGGTCGACGTCCGGCATCCCCCAGCGGCAACAGATCTCCTGAAACACGTCCGGGTGAAGGGACCATTCCCCTGCATCCATGCCCTGGCGACTGAGAAAGTCTGCTTCCCAGTTTTCTACGCTCGGGATGTGAACTGCGGATATGGTGGGTGCTGTGGCTTCCACCCACAGCAGAATCCGCCGGACTTCCTGGAAGGCTTGCCGACTGCGTGTCCCACCTTGGTGGTTGATGTAAGCCACCGCTGTGGAGTTGTCCGACTGAATTCGGATCTGCCTGCCTTCCAGCCACTGTTGGAACGCTTTTAGGACAAGATACACTGCCCTGATCTCCAGAACATTGATCTGAAGTGAGGACTCTTGCTGAGTCCACGTACCCCGAGCCCTGTGGTGGAGAAAGATCGCTCCCCACCCTGACAGACTCGCGTCCGTCGTGACCACCGCCCAGGATGGGGTTAGGCAAGATTTCCCTTTCGATAATGAGGTGGGAAGAAGCCACCACCGAAGGGAAGCTTTGGTTGCTTGAGAGAGGGAGACGTTCCTGTCTATGGACGTCGGCATCCTGTCCCACTTGCGTAGGATGTCCCATTGAAGAGGACGCAGGTGAAACTGCGCGAAAGGGACTGCTTCCATTGCTGCCACCATCTTCCCCAGGAAGTGCATGAGGCGCCTCAAGGGGTGTGACCGACCTTGAAGGAGTGATTGTACCCCTGTCTGCAGTGACCGCTGTTTGTCCAGCGGAAGCTTCACTATCGCTGGAAGAGTAAGAAACTCCATGCCAAGATATGTCAGCGATTGGACCGGTGTCAGATTTGACTTTGGAAAATTGATGATCCACCCGAAACTTTGGAGAATCTCCAGAGTAACGTTGAGGCTGTGTTGGCATGCCTCTTGAGAGGGTGCCTTGACCAGCAGATCGTCTAAGTAGGGTATCACTGAGTGACCCTGAGAGTGGAGGACCGCAACTACTGTAGCCATGACCTTGGTGAAAACCCTTGGGGCTGTCGCCAGGCCGAACGGCAGTGCCGCGAACTGAAGGTGTTCGTCTCCTATGGCGAAGCGCAAGAAGCGTGGATGCTCTGGAGCAATTGGTACGTGGAGATAAGCATCCTGATATCGATCGATGCTAGGAAATCTCCTTGGGACATTGAGGCGATGACGGAGCGGAGGGAATCCATCCGGAACCGCCTGGTCCTTACGTGTTTGTTGAACAGTTTTAGGTCCAAACAGGACAGAAGGACCCGTCCTTCTTTGGAACCACAAACAGGTTGGAGTAGAAACCGTGACCCTGTTGCTGAAGAGGAACCGGGACCACCACTCCTTCTGCCTTCAGAATGCCCACCGCCCGCAGCAGAGCCTTGGCTCGCTCGGGAGGCGGAGATGTTCTGAAGAATCGAGTCGGAGGACGAGAGCTGAACTCTATCCTGTAACCGTGAGACAAAATGTCTCTCACCCAACGGTCTTTTACTTGTGGCAGCCAGGTGTCACAAAAGCGGGAGAGCCTGCCACCGACCGAGGATGCGGTGTGAGGAGGCCGTAAGTCATGAGGAAGCCGCCTTGGTAGCGGCGCCTCCGGCGGTCTTTTTAGGGCGTGATTTAGACCGCCACGCGTCGGAGTTCCTCTGATCCTTCTGAGGCCTTTTGGACGAGGAGAATTGGACCTGCCTGCGCCCCGCAAGGACCGAAACCTCGACTGTCCCCTCCTCTGTTGGGGTATGATCGGTTTAGCCTAAGGAAAGGATGTATCCTTTCCCTTGGATTGTTTGATGATTTCATCCAGTCGCTCACCAAACAAGCGGTCGCCAGAGAATGGCAAACTGGTTAGGCACTTTTTGGAAGCAGAATCTGCCTTCCATTCCCGCAACCACAAGGCTCTGCGTATTACCACTGAATTGTCGGACGCAACCGCCTTCCGGCTCGCCGAGTCCAGGACAGCATTAATGGCGTATGACGCAAACGCTGACGTTTGAGATGTTAAAGACGCAGCCTGCGACGCAGACATACGTGTGACTGCCTCAATTTGCGCTTGAGCCGCTGAGACCGCTTGGAGCGCCCAGACGGCTGCGAAAGCTGGAGCAAAGACACGGCAATAGCTTCATAGATGGATTTCAACCAGAGCTCCATCTGTCTGTCAGTGGCATCTTTGAGTGAAGCCATATCTTCCACTGCAACTAAGGATTTAGCCGCTGGAGATAGGAGGTCCACATTGGAACACTGAACCCAGCCCTTGACAACGTCAAAAGGGAAGAGATAACGTGTATCCTTAAGGCGTTTGGAAAAAACGATATCTGGACAAGCCTGGTGGTTCTGGACTGCCTCCCTGAAGTCAGAGTGATCCAGAAAGCGTACTCAATGTACGCTTGGGGAACCTGAAACGGAACTTCTCCTGCTGAGAAGCTGACTCCTCAGCGTAGGAGCTGAGGGAGAAATAACCAACATATGATTGATGGACGCCGTAAGATCGTTCACTACGGTGTCACAATCAGGTGTATCCAGGTAGAGAACGTTCTCAGGATCAGAATCCTGATCAGATACCTCCGCCTTATCATAGAGAGAGTCCCCATGCTGAGACCCTGAATGATGCGGTGACGTCGAGGGATGCTCCCAGCGAGGTCGCTTAGGGGGTCTGGGACTGCGGTCCGAGTCAGACCCCTCACCCTGGGATCCCTGAGACACTCCAGGAGCACCTTGTTGTACCAACTGGGGGGGGGGGGGGGACCAGGGGCAATGAATCAACAGAGCCCATGGTCTGAGGGACCGGTCTGGACTGCAAGGCTTCTAGTATCTTAGCCATAGTCTCAGAAAGTCTGAAGTAAATACTGCAAACTCCGTCCCCATCACCTGGACCATTAGCAGAGACTCCGGCTGAGTAAGTTCCACAAGGGCCGTGCATTGCATACAATTGGGGTCCGTGGAACCTGCCGGCAGTATAGCCGTACATGCTGTACAGGCTGCATAGAAAACCTGTGCTTCTGCACCCTTGTTTTTCACAGACGATATGCTGTTATCTCCCCCGAACAATCAAGGAGGGTATATAGCCAAAATACAAAAGTGCGACCGAACAGTGCAATGTATAGCGTACAAGCATATATCTATATGTGCATTTCGGCACTAGTGGGGTCAGCACCACAGGTGCTGCTTACCGCCCACTCACAGCGGTTGTGTGACCACCAGAATCCCTGCCAGGGTCTTCCCAAACTTGTCTCTTTTCTCAGTCACAGAAAAAACTGACATGAATGGCTGCCGGCGTCCTGTGTAGAGGAGGAGGCCGTGGGCGTGCCCCAGAAAGTGCGGGAATCCGGTTTCACACTGTGTACAGTGAGAGGGGTGGAGTATGCAAAGCATGCTCCATCTCTCAGCGCTGCCGTGCTGTGCAGCGTCACGCCCTTACCCTGACTGGCAGGCCAGTGGGCGGTAACGAAGTGAGAGTAGGCCGCAAAAGCCGGGGACTAGAGTGATAAGCGCGGCCCGGCATATAAGCCCTGGTCGGCGCGGAAGTCCCCGGCGCACCACAAGTCCCAGCCGCGCCTGAGATAAAAATGGCAGCGGCGGTTAGCGCGGCAGTCCCCCAATACTCTAACACACCCAGCACGCTGTAGTGTGCGATGGCACCAGTGCGGGCAGCGCCGCCATCCCTGGCGCACTAACACACCCAGCAGTGCTGCCGTGTGTCTGTGCGCGGTCCCCTTTATGGGGACACAGAGTACCTCAACGTAGCAGGGCCATGTCCCTGAGGATACTCAGCTCCATGTCCAGCAGATTCCCAGGGGCTGTGGATGGAGCACGGCCTCAGTGCCTGGAGACCGATAAGATCCCACTTCACCCAGAGCCCTAAGGGGATGGGGAAGGAAAGCAGCATGTGGGCTCCAGCCTCCGTACCCGCAATGGGTACCTCAACCTTAACAAACACCGCCGACAAAAGTGGGGTGAGAAGGGAGCATGCTGGGGGGCCCTAGTATGGGCCCTCTTTTCTTCCATCCGACATAGTCAGCAGCTGCTGCTGACTAAACAGTGGAGCTATGCGTGGATGTCTGACCTCCTTCGCACAAAGCATGAAAACTGAGGAGCCCGTGATCCCACGGGGGGTGTATAGGCAGAAGGGGAGGGGCCTTACACTTTTAAGTGTAATACTTTGTGTGGCCTCCGGAGGCAGTAGCTATACACCCAATTGTCTGGGTCTCCCAATAGAGCGACAAAGAAAAAAAATATATAGTCATTATACCAACAACAGAGCAGAATGATATAAAGTAAAAATAATAATTTACTACATCACTTCAATTCCAATAGGAGAAAATCCTCAAAGGATCGTTTTTAACTGACAATATGCCATTTTACACAGGGCATTAAAGGGGTTGTCTAACCTTCTGATGAAAGCCTACAGTCACTTTACGCATATGCAGACTTCGGAGAATCTAGACACCACACGCTGTCCGGATTCTCCAGTGTCGAGGCCAAGAGCGGGCAGTTACGTGGTCACAAGTATATGATTTGCATACTTCCAGCCACAATCCCGACTAGACTTGCATTGAGCAAGGTCAAGCACTTCTAGTTGGCATGTGACTACATGTATGCAAATCGCACACTTGTGTCACGTCACCGCCTGCTCCGGCCAGTAACATGAAAAGAATCCTGACAGCATGTGACACGCACACTGTTAGGACTCAGAAGTCTGCAGTCAAAGTGATGGTAGTCTTATCAAAAGACAGGACAACCCTTTTAAGAAGCCTTATTACTCAGTGCCACAGAAAGGCACAGCTGAAGTAAATAACACTCCCAACAAGCAAAAATGTCAGTTGTATAGGAACACTGCTGCATCAGCCAGAATCGGTATTAGTGCTGTGCGTAACAGCTTAACCCCCTCAATGCTATTGCTAATAGCAACAGTAGCATATATCGTAGATGGTTAAAGGAATGGTGCTCCCTTTTTACTTTATTGGCGCTCCGCAAGCATAACAAACTGAGGTCCATTTCCTCCTACCACCCCTTTTGAAAATCAAAACTTTTCAGCTAAAATATCAGAATGGTAAAAATCTACCGTATATACTGGCGTATAAGACGACTTTTTACCCCCTTAAAATAATGGCTACAGTGGGGGGTCGTCTTATACGACGGATATACGGGGGGGGGGGGTGTGTATGTACACTGCAGCGTCCAGGGGAGGTGGTGGAAGCAGCTCTGGAGCACAGGGGAACGCTGCGGCCTGCATCCTTTGATCTCCTGCACCCGCTCATATAATATGCACAGCCGCTGTCCATCTCCAATGGTGCTGAAATCGCACGCAGTGAGGGGCTGGGGCAGCGGTGCATATTCTATGAGCCTGCGCCCCCCTGTGATCGCACATGTCCCCCCCGTGTTAGATTTGGCCCCCAGGCTGCTGCTCATTCTAAAATAAAAAAGCTTCACTTCCCCCTGCAGCGTTTCTCCCTGTGTCCCTGCTTCCACTGTGATCAGGCAGAGAGCTCAGCCTGCTGTGCCGATCACATGACCGCACTGAGAACCAGGAAGTGGAAGAACAGAAGCACGGAGCAGACAGGAGATAAGGAAAGAGGGTTTTATTTTACTTTGGGCAGCAGCCTAGGGGCCATATCTGACACAGGGGGACTTGTGCGATCTATATAGGGGCCATGGGCAGCACTATGGGGGAGATATCTAACACAGGGGGACTTGTGCCCATTATGGGCCCCAGTGAGCTGCTTCTAACCCCCCAGATGTATGCCCTGCCAATCCGCCCCCCCCGCCGATGCCGCGGGTGCTGTACCCGCCGAGCCGCGGGTGCAGGCCCCACAGAGCAGCAGAGTTGTGTGTATTTGTCTGTATGTAGCAGAGTTGTATGTGTTTGTCTGTATGTAGCAGAGTTGTGTGTATTTGTCTGTATGTAGCAGAGTTGTATGTGTTTGTCTGTATGTAGCAGAGTTGTATGTGTTTGTCTGTTTGTAGCAGAGTTGTATGTGTTTGTCTGTTTGTAGCAGAGTTGTATGTGTTTGTCTGTATGTAGCAGAGTTGTATGTGTTTGTCTGTATGTAGAAGAGTTGTGTGTGTTTGTCTGCATGTAGCAGAGTTGTGTGTGTTTGTCTGTTTGTAGCAGAGTTGTGTGTGTTTGTCTGTTTGTAGCAGAGTTGTGTGTGTTTGTCTGTTTGTAGCAGAGTTGTGTGTGTTTGTCTGTATGTAGCAGAGTTGTATGTGTTTGTCTGTTTGTAGCAGAGTTGTGTTTGTCTGTATGTAGCAGAGTTGTATGTGTTTGTCTGTATGTAGCAGAGTTGTATGTGTTTGTCTGTATGTAGAAGAGTTGTGTGTGTTTGTCTGCATGTAGCAGAGTTGTGTGTGTTTGTCTGTTTGTAGCAGAGTTGTGTGTGTCTGTTTGTAGCAGAGTGTAGTACCATTGTTTCAGTCCAGTTGTGGCTTTATACAGCAGGGAGGAGCATTCCTTGCTGTACTAAGTGAACATTGGAGCGATTGATCTGTCAATGGCCCTTTAAAAACATATTGTACGGCTCTCGCGGAATTAAAATTAACATGTTGCAATCAAAGCAGACTTTTTTTCATTTGGGAGCGGGGTAGTCTTATACAGTGAGTATATCCCAAATTCTATATTTTTAGGGCAGAAGTTGGGGGTAGTCTTATACGCCCAGTCGTCTTATACGCCGGCATATACGGTATTTTTTTTATTTCAGCGACTCAATGCTATATAATTCCTTGAGTCAGCTGTGGGTTCAAAACGCTCACTACACCGATACACAGTGCCTTGCGGAAGTATTCGCCCCCCTTGAATTTCTCAACCTTTTCCCACATTTCAGGCTTCAAACATAAAAGATAAAAATTTTAATGTACTGGTGAAGAATCAACAACAAGTGGGACACAATTCTGAAGTTGAACGAAATTTATTGCTTATTTTAAACTTTTGTAAAAAAAATAATAAAACTGAAAATTGGGGCGTGCAATATTATTCGGCCCCTTTACTTTCAGTGCAGCAAACTCACTCCAGAAGTTCATTGAGGATCTCTGAATGATCCAATGTTATCCTAAATGACTGATGATGATAAATATAAGCCACCTGTGTGTAATCAAGTCTCCGTATAAATGCACCTGCTCTGTGATAGTCTCAGTGTTCTGTTTAAAGCACAGAGAGCATCATGAAGAGCAAGGAACACAACAGGCAGGTCTGTGATACTGTAGAGAAGTTTAAAGCCGGATTTGGTTACAAAAAGATTTCCACAACGTTAAACATCCTAAGAAGCACTGTGCAAGCGATCATATTGAAATGGAAGTATCATACCACTGCAAATCTATCAAGACCCGTCCATCCAAACTTTCATCTCAAACAAGGAGAAGACTGATCAGAGATGCAGCCAAGAGGCCCATGATCACTCTGGATGAACTGCAGAGATCTACAGCTGAGGTGGGAGAGTCTGTCCATAGGACAGCAATCAGTCGTACACTGCACAAATCTGGCCTTTATGGAAGAGTGGCAAGGAGAAAGCCATTTCTCAAAGATCCATAAAAAGTGTCATTTAAAGTTTGCCACAAGCCACCTGGAGACACACCAAACATGTGGAAGAAGGTGCTCTGGTCAGATGAAACCAAAATCAAACTTTTTGGGCACAATGCCAAACAATATGTTGGGCGTAAAAGCAACACAGCTCATCACCCTGAACACACCATCCCCACTGTCAAACATGGTGGTGGCAGCATATGGTTTGGGCCTACCTTTCTTCAGCAGAGACAGGGAAGATTGTTAAAATTGATGGGAAGATGGATGGAGCCAAATACAGGACCATTCTTGAAGAAAACCTGTTTGAGTCTGCAAAAGACCTGAGACTGGGACAGAGATTTTGTCTTTCAACAAGACAATGATCCCAAACAAAGGAAAATCTTCACAAATAAACGTATCCAGGTGTTAGAATGGCCAAGTCACAGTCCAGACCTGAATCCAAATCGAGAATCTGTGGAAAGAGCTGAAAACTGCTGTTCACAAACGCTCTCCATCCAACCTGACTCAGCTCGAGCTGTTTGCAAAGGAAGAATGGGCAAGAATTTCAGTCTCTCGATGTGCAAAACTGACAGACACATACCCCTAGCGACTTGCAGCTGTAATCGCAACAAAAGGTGGCGCTACAAAGTAGTAACTTAAAGGGGATGAATAATATTGTACGCCCCAGTTATCAGTTATTTATTTTTTATAAAAGTTTAAAATCAGCAATAAATTTTGGTCACCTTCACAATTGTGTCCCACTTGTTGTTGATTCTTCACCATAAAATTTTTATTTTTTATCTTTATGTTTGAAGCCTGAAATGTGGGAAAAGGTTGAAACATTCAAGGGGGCCGAATACTTTCGCAAGGCACTGTATAGATGAACTCCTTGAGCAGTCTAGGTCTTCCAAAATGATATTCCTTCACTTCCAAGCCCTGTCGTGTAGTAGAGTACAATCACATATAATTTCTTTCAAACATGGAAACACCTCATATCAAGCCGTGGCATCAATTTTCTCTAATTACCACTGGTGAAAATTAAACATTTGGAGATATAGCTACATGTTAGGGGAAAAACATGGGGATTATTTTTGTTTTTTGACGGCTATGTGGGTTCAAAATTCTCAATACAGCCCCTAGATCAATTCCTTCTGAGGTTTAGCTTCCAAAATGGAGTCATTTATAGGAGACATTCCTGCTGCTGGGGGCTCTGTACATACAAAAGTGTTTTTATGAGAATTCTGCTTTTTTGGCACCTTAGCAGTTCTGCAATGCAACAGGTTGTCTGCGTTGTATTCCAGCTAAAAAACAAACAGGGCTCCTTCACTTCCAAGGCCTGCCATGTACCCATGTACATGGCAGGCCTTGGAAGTGAAGGAGCGCCGTGCCATGTACATGGGTACATGGCAGGCCTTGGATATATGTACCCAAACAAATGTTTTTGGCCACATACAGGGTTTTTTAATATTCAGAAGAAATTACAAGGTCCATGTTCTCCTATTACCTCATGTCAGAATCTCTGGGATATATTACCATATAAAATGGCACGAGTCTTACTTGAAAAATGAGGCTTGGTCATTAATGTCAATATTGGCACCAGCAGTAAGGAGTTAATACTCTGGTCTTGACTGCATCTTACCTTGTGATGTGGTTGCACATTGAGAAGAATAGGAGGGATCATACTGACTGCCTCTTGGCGACTTATATTGCCCTAAAGACACAAGAAGTAGCACAGAAGTAATCCATTAAGATCCGACTTGACAATCTTTATGGTGAGGCTATTTCTATAGCCTTGAAAGGTAAGAGTTTGTATATGTGTGAATGATGGACATTAGAAAAAGAAAAAACAAATTATAAAAGATTAAAAAAATTGCTCAAAGGATAACTTACCGACTCCGTCTCACTAATAAGAAACTGATGAAATTTCTCCAGTTCAGGGGACTTGCGAATTATCTTTCTGCTTAAGTTAGTGTGCCAAGCAAGCTCATCCGGGTACCTACATGGAGGGTAAAGGACTATTAGTTTGCTCCAAGGGGGAGCACAATGCAGCATTATAGTGCTACAAATACTACATCAGGGATAATATACACCTTGTAGGAATCTGATGGAGTATTGTAGTCAAGGAGTATGTCATTTGCAGTAACTCAAATTAGAATACATAGATATATATCAATGTTAAAGAGGTTGTACTGTGAAGATAAGACATCATCTATCCTAGGAATATGTGAGAAATTATAGATTGCTGGCGGTCAAAATGCTGGAACCGGTACTGATCTAAAGAACGGAAAACTTTCCTCATTTTCCTAATAGAATGGAGCGCAATGTCCGTGTTCGACTGCCGCTCTACTCATTCGCTATGGGACTAGAAGAAAAAAGAGAATTTTGTTACTTACCGTAAATTCTTTTTCTTATAGTTCCGTATTGGGAGACCCAGACCATGGGTGTTTAGCTTATGCCTCCGGAGGACACACAAAGTACTACACTTAAAAGTGTAGCTCCTCCCTCTGAGCTTATACACCCCCTGGAGAACCAGATCTAGCCAGTTTAGTGCAAAAGCTGAAGGAGAATAGACACCCACAAGTAAAAACAGAGCAAAAACCGGAACAACCGGAGACAAGAAAACAACAACAGCCGGTGAAAACACGCGGAACAAGAAATTGCCAACAGGCAACAGGGAGGGAGCTGGGTCTCCCAATACAGAACTATAAGAAAAAGAATTTACGGTAAGTAAACAAAATTCTCTTTTTCTTTATCGTTCCTATGGGAGACCCAGACCATGGGACGTCTCAAAGCAGTCCATGGGTGGGAAATAAACAGAAAAACTAAGAAGTAGGCAGAACCTAACTTCACAAATGGGCGACAGCCGCCTGAAGGATGCGTCTGCCCAAGCTCGCATCTGCCGAAGCATGAGCATGCACTTGGTAGTGCTTCGAGAAGGTATGCAGGCTAGTCCAAGTGGCAGCCTGACAGACTTGTTGAGCCGTAGCCTGGTGCCTGAAAGCCCAAGAGGCACTGACAGCTCTGGTCGAGTGTGCCTTGATCCCCGGCGGGGGAGGCACCTGAGAACACTGGTAGGAGTCCGAAATGGTCGACCTAATCCAACGGGCTAAGGTCGGCTTAGAAGCAGAGAGGCCCTTGCGCCGACCTGTGGTTAGCACAAAAAGAGAAGTGCACCGCCTAAGAGCAGCGGTGCGAGGCAGATAGATCCGGAGAGCACACAGCGCTTTTTCAAAGCGATGAACAGGAGCCGGACAAAAGGAAGGTAGGGTAATGTCCTGGTTAAGGTGGAAAGGAGAGACCACCTTAGGAAGAAAGTCCGGAGTCGGACGGAGAACCACCTTGTCTTGATGAAAAACCAAAAAAGGTGACTCCGAAGAGAGCGCAACCAAATCGGAGACTCTCCTGAGGGAAGTTATGGCCACTAGAAAGACCACTTTCTGTGAAAGCCGAAACAAGAGGCTCAAAGGGGGGTTTCTGCAAAACCGTGAGAACCAAATTGAGGTCCCAGGGATCCAAGGGCCGCCGGTAAGGCGGAATGATGTGAGACGCGCCCTGCATGAAGGTGCGCACCCGAGCCAGCCGGGCGAGACGCCGCTGGAACAGCACTGACAGAGCTGAGACTTGTCCCTTGAGAGAGTTGAGGGACAGTCCCAGCTGCAGACCGGACAGTAGAAAAGACAGAAGGGTCGGCAAGGAAAATGGCCAAGGAGGATGGCCGGAAGAGCGACACCAGGACAGGAAAATTTTCCAAGTCCTGTGATAGATCTTGGCGGAGGAAGACTTACGGGCCCGAGTCATAGTGGAGATGACTTCAGGAGGGATACCAGAAGCCGTCAAGATCCAGGACTCAAGAGCCACGCCGTCAATTTGAGAGCCGCAGAATTCAGGCGGAAAAACGGACCTTGTGAGAGAAGGTCTGGACAGTCCGGAAGATGCCACGGCACCTCTACGGACAGAAGGAGCAGGTCAGGGTACCAAGCTAAGTGTGACGCCGCAGGAACGAGGAAGCTCTCCTTACCTGCCTCCCGGCCGCTATGAGGAAGGAAGCAGGTGGGCGGGATGTTCCGGCCACTCATCTCCGCCCCTCCGCTTCTATTGGGCGGCCGCTCAGTGACGTCACTGTGACGCCGCACGGACCGCCCCCTTAGAAAGGAGGCGGTTCGCCGGTCACAGCGACGTCGCCGGGCAGGTAAGTATGTGTGACGGGTCTGCGCGATGTTGTGCGGCACAGGCAGCGATTTGCCCATGTCGCACAACAGATGGGGGCGGGTACCCATGCTAGCGATATCGGGACCGATATCGCAGCGTGTAAAGTAGCCTTTAGACTACACTTGTTACTCGAGTAAAGCTGTCAGAACATTCGGCCTACTCGACTCAAAGAGAACTCAACATTACTGGCTACATCATGGAACAGTGGATGAAGAGCTGGAAAAAAAAACCTTAGTTTTTACATTTTAATTTCTCATGTACATACATTGCAGAGATATTAGCTTGTAACATTTAGGAAATAGTTTATGTTTTGGGCAAGGGGAATTGACAGTTTTTTTTATTGGGAATGTGAGATTTATCTCCCTCTATGAGGTTGCCCAATCATATCTGGGTGTATACTTCTCCTGCATAAGGGTGACCAATCATAGGAGGGTAACAACACACAGGAGGAAAAGAAGAACACGCCACCACAAAAGCTTACAGCAGGCTTCTTGGTGTGAGAAATGCAATGACAGAATCTGCTCTCAAAAGCTATGCGTGATTACAAAGGGCTGAGAGCAGAGCTGAAATAAGAGTGATTACATACGCTTCTGCAGCTTTCATCTCAGGGCAGTCGTCATCTAGAGAGCAGAATATATAAGAGCTGACAGCACTGAGATGAGCGCTGCAATGGTGCTTGTAATGAGACAAAGATTAGCTCTGCTGTATTGTCCCACCACCACACTGACTGCAGGGACATGAGCGCTGCAATGGTGTTTGTAATGAGACAAAGATTAGCTATGCTGTACAGCCCTGCCCTCACAATGACTGCTGTGAGACTAAAGTTGTTTTTGGGAGGAGCGTACCACTTAACAGAACCTAGCTGATCACACACACATCCTACATGCAAGGTGAAATTTAGAAACTACATTGTCCAAACATTGTATTCTTTATGTATATCCAAAACTTAAAATCTCATAGCAAAAATGTCTCACCAGTGAAGTGGTTGAGGGGCTTCTATCTTCTGGCCATCAACCTCTATATTCTGTAGCTCCTTGAAGTATTTCTCTTTCAGACAGTGTAAGATTTCTTTGGCATGACTATATAAAAAAAGAAGGGAATTTTGTTACTTACCGTAAATTCCTTTTCTTCTAGCTCTTATTGGGAGACCCAGACGATTGGGTGTATAGCACTGCCTCCGGAGGCCACACAAAGCAATTACACTAAAAAGTGTAAGGCCCCTCCCCTTCTGGCTATACACCCCCAGTGGGATCACTGGCTCACCAGTTTTAGTGCAAAAGCAAGAAGGAGGAAAGCCAATAACTGGTTTAAACAAATTCACTCCGAGAAACATCGGAGAACTGAAAACCGTTCAACATGAACAACATGTGTACCCGCAAACAAACCAAAAATCCCGAAGGACAACAGGGCGGGTGCTGGGTCTCCCAATAAGAGCTAGAAGAAAAGGAATTTACGGTAAGTAACAAAATTCCCTTCTTCTTCGGCGCTCTATTGGGAGACCCAGACGATTGGGACGTCCAAAAGCTGTCCCTGGGTGGGTAAAGAAATACCTCATGTTAGAGCTGCAAGACAGCCCTCCCCTACGGGGAGGCAACTGCCGCCTGCAGGACTTTTCTACCTAGGCTGGCGTCCGCCGAAGCATAGGTATGCACCTGATAATGTTTGGTGAAAGTGTGCAGACTCGACCAGGTAGCTGCCTGGCACACCTGTTGAGCCGTAGCCTGGTGTCGCAATGCCCAGGACGCACCCACGGCTCTGGTAGAATGGGCCTTTAGCCCTGACGGAACCTGAAGCCCCGCAGAACGGTAGGCTTCAAGAATTGGTTCTTTGATCCATCGAGCCAGGGTGGCCTTAGAAGCCTGCGACCCCTTGCGCTTACCAGCGACAAGGACAAAGAGTGCATCCGAACGGCGCAGGGGCGCTGTGCGGGAAATGTAGATTCTGAGTGCTCTCACCAGATCTAACAAATGTAAATCCTTCTCATACCGATGAACTGCATGAGGACAAAACGAAGGCAAAGAGATATCCTGATTAAGATGAAAAGAGGATACCACCTTCGGGAGAAACTCCTGAATGGGGCGCAGCACTACCTTGTCCTGGTGGAAGACCAGGAAGGGAGCCTTGGATGACAGCGCTGCCAGCTCAGACACTCTCCGAAGAGATGTGATCGCTACCAGAAAAGCCACTTTCTGTGATAGCCTAGAAAGTGAAACCTCCCTCAGAGGCTCGAAGGGCGGCTTCTGGAGGGCAACTAGTACCCTGTTCAGATCCCATGGATCTAACGGTCGCTTGTACGGGGGTACGATATGACAAACCCCCTGCAGGAACGTGCGCACCTTGGAAAGTCGAGCTAGACGCTTCTGAAAAAAGACAGATAGCGCCGAGACTTGCCCTTTAAGGGAGCCGAGCGACAAACCTTTTTCTAACCCAGATTGGAGGAAAGAAAGAAGGATAGGTAATGCAAATGGCCAGGGAGACACTCCCTGAGCAGAGCACCAGGATAAGAATATCCTCCACGTTCTGTGGTAGATCTTAGCAGACGTGGGCTTCCTAGTCTGTCTCATGGTGGCAACGACCCCTTGGGATAAGCCTGAAGACTCTAGGATCCAGGACTCAATGGCCACGCAGTCAGGTTGAGGGCCGCAGAATTCCGATGGAAAAACGGCCCTTGGGACAGTAAGTCTGGTCGGTCTGGCAGCGCCCACGGTTGGCCGACCGTGAGATGCCACAGATCCGGATACCACGCCCTCCTCGGCCAGTCTGGAGCGACGAGTATGACGCGGCTGCAGTCGGATCTGATCTTGCGTAGCACTCTGGGCAAGAGTGCCAGAGGTGGAAACACATAAGGGAGCCGGAACTGCGACCAATCTTGCACTAGGGCGTCTGCTGCTAGAGCTCTTTGATCGCGAGACCGTGCCATGAAGGTTGGGACCTTGTTGTTGTGCCGAGACGCCATTAGATCGACGTCCGGCCTTCCCCATCGGCGACAGATTTCCTGAAACACGTCCGGGTGAAGGGACCATTCCCCTGCGTCCATGCCCTGGCGACTGAGGAAGTCTGCTTCCCAGTTTTCTACGCCGGGGATGTGAACTGCGGATATGGTGGAGGCCGTGGCTTCCACCCACATCATAATGCGCCGGACTTCCTGGAAGGCTTGCCGACTGCGAGTCCCGCCCTGGTGATTGATGTATGCCACCTGACGTCGAGGGTCTTTCCCAGCGAGCACGCTTAGGCTGCCTGGGACTGTCATCTGAGTCAGAGACTTCAGCCTGTGATGCTTGAGACCCCCTTGAAGTACGGATTAGTTCTAACTGAGGGGGACCAGTGAGCATAGCCACAGCAGTGTCCATAGTCTGAGGAACTGGCCTGGCCTGCAAGGTCTCCAGGATCCTTGTCATAGCCTCAGACATTTTATCAGCAAACACTGCAAAGTCTGTCCCCGTCACCGGGGCAGGGTTCACAGGCGTCTCTGCCTGGGCTACCACCACAATAGGCTCTGGCTGGCGAAGTGCCACTGGGACTGAACATTGCACACAATGTGAATCATTGGAGCCTGCTGGTAGATTAGCCCCACATGCAGTACAAACAGTGTACACAGCCCGTGCCTTGGCAGCCTTGCGTTTTGCGGATGACATGTTGCTGCGTCCTCAGAGCAGTACAGAGTGTCCAGCCAGAATATATATATATATATATATAGTACCAATAAAGAAGTACACTAATATATCACTGAGGCACTAGTGGGGCCTGCACTACTGTGCAGCTTACCACCCGCTTAGGAGCGGTGTGTGGTCGCCAGAAATCCCTCTAGTCTGGGTCTCCCAGAGCCTGCTGCCTCCTTCCAGCCAGATCGCATGTGTAATGGCTGCCGGCGTCCTTGTGGAGAGGGGGGGCGGGCCCTGGGCGTACACCGACGAAGAGCGGGAAGTCTGCTTCCCCTTGTGCCTAGTGAGAGGGCTGGAGCATGTAAATAAGGCTCCAGCCCTCGGCGCAGCCATTGAGCAGCGTCTCTCCCCTACCCTGATTGACAGGGTGGGGGCGGGAACGAAGCGGCGCTAGGCCGCAGAAGCCGGGGGCTAAAGTTAAAAACGCCGCCGCCGTACAAGCGCGGTCGGCGCCAAGCCCCCGGCGCACTACAAGTCGCAGCTGCGCCGCCGCTCCAGGAGCGGTCGGCGCAGTAGTTCCCAACACACAATCGTCACTCAGCAAAGCTGCAGTGACCTAACCCCCAGCGTACAGCGCCACTGTCCCCGGCGCACTATAACGCTCAGCAAGCCCTGAGAGTGTCCGTGCCTGCCGGGGACACAGAGTACCTGAAGTTGCAGGGCCATGTCCCTGAACGGCACTCCCGCTCCCAATCCAGCAGGTTCTATGGGTCTGTGGATGGAGCCCGGCCCCAGGGCTTGGGGGCCGGCAGGATCCCACTTCCACAGAGCCCCTCAGGGGGATGTGGAAGGAAAACAGCATGTGGGCTCCAGCCTCCGTACCAGCAATAGGTACCTCAACCTTACAAGCACCATCACGGGTGAGAAGGGAGCATGCTGGGGGCCCTATATGGGCCCTCTTTTCTTCCATCCGATAGAGCCAGCAGCTACTGCTGACTACAAACAGTGGAGCTATGCGTGGATGTCTGACCTCCTTCGCACAAAGCAGAAAACTGGTGAGCCAGTGATCCCACTGGGGGTGTATAGCCAGAAGGGGAGGGGCCTTACACTTTTTAGTGTAATTGCTTTGTGTGGCCTCCGGAGGCAGTGCTATACACCCAATCGTCTGGGTCTCCCAATAGAGCGCCGAAGAAAGTGCATATTTAAAGAATAAATATAAAAAAAAAAAAAAAAAAAAAAAAAATGTTAGAGCTTCCATTAATTCCAAATAAAACAATTATACACTTCTAAACAGGATAAATGAATAAAACAGCATCCATTTAGGGCAGAAAACAATTGGGAGAAATATATTTTATTTAGGTCTGTGGAGGTGGCACTGAGCTATAGCTTGTTTGTTCAAACGTAATAAGAATATCTGTGTATATAACTAAATCAAAATGTAGATGTAGATGCAAAATTATCTGTCTGTCTGTGTAGCAATTGCACAGACCTATAGTATAATTCAAAGTTGTATAATTATGAAGGAGTTAACTAAAGATGATGAAACCAGAATGTGAAGCTATAAACTCTTATCAGTAATGTTCACACAAAAGGAATGTACGGGAGGGCAGGAGGGATGAGAGAAATTGGGGAGTGAACACACTCCTTCGTTAGTTTCAAGGTTATTTATGCTTACTTACTGTATAATTGGATCTATCGTAATATACGAGCTCAGTGGGTGATGCTGGCTGAAAAGAGAGCATGTCTGTGTTCTTTGTCTTATATACATTGATATATATCGGCACTGGTATACAGCATTAATGGGGCACCGTCTCTGGATCCTAAATGAAGACTCCATTAGCAGTCTTGACCCAAAATTCCTCCCTTGACAGGTCCACCTCCATCCACTACTGAATCTAAAGAGAATCTGTCTGCAAGTATTCCCTGCAACGCCATTGACATCAAGCTATGGGCATTTACTGGGCTGCTTGCTGCAGTTTTCAGAAAATCTGTTTTCTCTGCTGCAGGTCTATTAGATTTCTGAATGTTGACCTCTGCATAACCCAGCCCACACCACACCCCATATACCGGCTTTGGAGGCCGCTGCACACTCAAATACCTTTTATATCCAGTGATCCGTATAGTGGCTGGGAGCGGCTCCCGCATTGCAGACATGAACTGCTCCCATTCCCCCTCTGGTACGATCTTCAGCTCCTGGTAGTATTGCTCAAATAGCTTGTTTTCCTTGATAATTTCAGCATAGCCGCTTTCCCAGGCCTTAGAGACAAGCACAATACAAGGTTAGCCAATGAATGGAACATAGATGCAGAATACAGTTCACAGCATGGCGGATGGCCAGAACCGCGTCTGTGCAGGAAAGAGGGGTAAAAGGGCTGCGTCTCCTCAGTCTCAAGATCGGGGGGAGTCCTACAGGTTCCCATTTCCCTGAATCTAACGCAAAGGCTTATTGTAGCAATATTCAGTCCTTTATAAGATGGAGATAAGATGTTATATATTGAATTCCAATTTCCCAATTGTATCGATCGCTTAGACCTGAGGAGGCTGGTGATCTTGCGTTGACAATCCAAGCAGAACGGCTGTATAATCCTCCCTGAAAGGTGACAATTCCGAGATTGAGATGTGCATTTAGACATTGGAAGTATACAGCCACTCTCATATGTAGTGTTGTGTACATCAGCCTCATCAGATTTATGAGATACAATGTATAAGTCTGGTGACAGATCCACTGTCCAGCAATGCCGGTAGCACCAGACGGTACACGCACCCTACTGAAAAGGGGAATTGGTCACATCCTACTTCATATAGCTGTACATTTCCAGGAAGAGCACAACACAGAGCTCTATGAGAAGATGCCCCAACAGTGTCATCATAGGCGCTCCTCACCCATCTCCAGGAGCTAAATGTCTGATCTCTGGGGGCACGGAATAAGCCCACGGCCACACTATTCCATGTGTGCGGATCTGCATGTCTACATACGCCCCTCCCGCTCCTTGGATGTCCCTGATGCTCATATGACATTAGGTCACCTTAATCCAGCACAAAAGTCAGCACCGAAGGAATTGTGGAGGCCGATCAGAGGCTGACGATTGGCTGCAGCGTTATAATGATGGGACGGCTGGGGACATGGATCAGGGAAGTCCTTTATTCAGTGCTGTCAAGCAGAGGACCCACCACTTGGGGCATCTGCCACCATGCATGGACCATACCAAGCATCCCCTGCTCGCGGGGGGGGCTCACAACAAGACTGACCGCCTATACAGCCCAGCTGAGCTTACCGCCTGCTCTCTCGCCTTGCGCCTCGCCTCCTCCTCTTCGGGGGTCCTCTGCACTGCCGGGAGCCGATCTCTCTTCCGGTTGCGCCGGTTTCTGCGCCCCATCACCCCGCACAGTGATTGGCAGCAGCGCCTTATGAATATCTTGGCACGGTCCTGGGTGCCGAGCTACTATCACACTGCGCCAATATGATACACACGACAACACGTGTAGATAGAGCTTTCCCACACCTGGCCGCACTGATGACGTCACTACGGAAGCCGACAGAGCTAAAGCGACGAATGTGCATCGCTCGCTAGTGACGTCGTAACTAGTGGTCTGGAAGCCAGCGGCGGCCATGTTTGATGAGGGCATATTTCCCTAGCATATCGTCTATGCTTTGCAGCCTCCAGGCACTGTTTGGTGGCAGGTTTTCACGCTATGTACTTGTGAAATGCAGAAACAGCGTCTTTCATGGAGGGATTGTGAAACTATATGAAGAACCTGTAGATCTAAATGGCCACAGTAATGCCACCTTCTAAAATACTTCATGTAAAGGGGTTAAGATAAAATGGGAAAGGTGGTAACTTGTTGATGGGGGAAATCTAAGCACTGTCTGGGACTGGGGTGCTTTTATCCTCGTTACAAAATGGGGGGGCAGGTCGGACACCCGCCCACCGCTCTGTTCATTCTCTATGTGGCTGCTGGGAAAAGTCAAGTGCAGCACTCGGCACCCCCATAGGGAATTAATGGGGCATCAGTAGATCATGCGCACTCACTGCTGCTCAGCTCTACCGAGGATCAAAGTTCCCATCAGGCTGCTTTCACACTTGCGTTCATCGCAATCCGCCGCTATGGAAAATAGTGCAGTCCGTTAACGGACTGCGCTATTCTCCATAGACTTATATTGACAACGCACTGTGACGCAAGTGTCTGCGTTGCATCGGCTGGCCAACGCTGAGTCGTTATTTTGACTGACTGCCAGGCGGAGGGAACGCAGTATGTAGCGTTTTTGGTGTTGTTAAAACAATGTCTAATGATTGTCTATGGTGGCGGATTCCGCCACAATGCGCTAAGCAGTGGAATCTGCTGCCGGATTCTGTCACGTTCTACTGAGCATGCTCAGGATGTTCAGGAGAACGATCTAAATCGTATAAAATCACTCCTGGTCTCTCTATCTCTCTCTGTCGGTCGGTCTCTCCCTTTCTCGCCCAATCTCATACTCACCGATCACGGGCGCGGCGCTGCACGGCTGTCACACTGCTCTGGCGGCTTCTGCTTTTGAAAATGCCGGCCGATCATTATTCCATCTAGTATTCACTGCTTCCCCCGCCCACTGGCGCCTATGATTGGTTGCAGTCAGACGCGCCTCCACACACTGAGTGACAGCTGTCTCACTGCAACCAATCACAGCTGCCGGTGGGCGAGTCTGTGTAGTGCAGTACAATAAATAAATAATTTTAAAAAAACGGCGTGCGGTTCCCCCAATTTTGATACCAGCTAAGGTAAAGCCACACGGCTGAAGGCTGGTATTCTCAGGATGCGGAGCCCCACGTTATGGGGAGCCAACCACCCTAACAATATCAGCCAGCAGCCGCCCGGAATTGCCGCATCCATTAGATGTCCACCTGGACTGACCACCATTTCCTTATGGGTATGCAGACCTGATTTTTTTATGAGCACTTTTTTTACTTCCTTTCCATCTCCTCTCTGGCTCCTTATATCTATATCCATTGTGATAAGCCCATTGTCGCACTACTTTATTTGACATGGGGCTTTTTTGGAGACTGGTTACCAAACATCTGTGTGCTGTGTATGATGTGCACTGTTTATGTCTTAGTTCATAGTGGATTCTTCCATATGAAGTATAAATCTAGTGTTGTACTACACTTGCACTTTATATGCTCTCCACCTGACTTATGTAGATTCTGCATCTGAATTCTATACTTTTGTACCACGGGCGTGGTGTCACCATTCCCCTCTTCTTGTTTTTAAATTTGTTTGGATCACTGTCTATTCATGAATACGCACAATAAATAATTTTTAATTTTAATCAATTTATCAGGCATTATTCCTACGTTTTCTCCAGTGGATAAGGCCCTACAACAGGCAGGTCTTACAGCAGGCAGAGCCTACACCAGACAGGTCTTACAGCCGGCAGAGCCTACAGCAGGCAGGTCTTACAGCAGGCAGAGCCTACACCAGGCAGGTCTTACAGCCGGCAGAGCCTACAGCAGGCAGGTCTTACAGCAGGCAGAGCCTACAGCAGGCAGGTCTTACAGCCGGCAGAGCCTACAGCAGGCAGGTCTTACAGCAGGCAGAGCCTACACCAGACAGGTCTTACAACCGGTAGAGCCTACAGCAGGCAGGTCTTACAGCAGGCAGAGCCTACACCAGGCAGGTCTTACAGCCGGCAGAGCCTACAGCAGGCAGGTCTTACAGCAGGCAGAGCCTACACCAGGCAGGTCTTACAACCGGTAGAGCCTACAGCAGGCAGGTCTTACAGCAGGCAGAGCCTACACCAGGCAGGTCTTACAGCCGGCAGAGCCTACACCAGGCAGGTCTTACAGCAGGCAGAGCCTACACCAGGCAGGTCTTACAGCCGGCAGAGCCTACACCAGGCAGGTCTTACAGCCGGCAGAGCCTACAGCAGGCAGGTCTTACAGCCGGCAGAGCCTACACCAGGCAGGTCTTACAGCAGGCAAAGCCTACACCAGGCAGGTCTTACAGCAGGCAGAGCCTACACCAGGCAGGTCTTACAGCCGGCAGAGCCTACACCAGGCAGGTCTTACAGCAGGCAAAGCGTACACCAGGCAGGTCTTACAGCAGGCAGAGCCTACACCAGGCAGGTCTTACAGCCGGCAGAGCCTACACCAGGCAGCTCTTACAGCAGGCAGAGCCTACACCAGGCAGGTCTTACAGCCGGCAGAGCCTACACCAGGCAGCTCTTACAG
The DNA here is from genome assembly GCF_048569485.1 of Anomaloglossus baeobatrachus. Lineage (NCBI taxonomy): Eukaryota > Metazoa > Chordata > Amphibia > Anura > Aromobatidae > Anomaloglossus > Anomaloglossus baeobatrachus. Next base: position 294,050,717 of record NC_134358.1, on the reverse strand, counting down.
CAGGCAGAGCCTACACCAGGCAGGTCTTACAGCCGGCAGAGCCTACACCAGGCAGGTCTTACAGCAGGCAAAGCGTACACCAGGCAGGTCTTACAGCAGGCAGAGCCTACACCAGGCAGGTCTTACAGCAGGCAAAGCGTACACCAGGCAGGTCTTACAGCCGGCAGAGCCTACATTAGACAAGACCTTTGCACATCAGGCAGGACCTACAGCAGGCATGTCTTACAGCAGGCATGTCTTACAGCAGGCATGTCTTACAGCAGGCTGGACCTACATTAGACAAGACCTTTGCACATCAGTCAGGTCCTATAGCAGGCAAACTCTACAGAAGGCAGGCAGATCATACAGCAGGCAGGTCCTACAGCAGGCACACTCTACAGAAAGCAGGCACACTCTACAGAAAGCAGGCAGATGCTACAGCAGGCAAACTCTACAGAAAGCAGGCAGATGCTACAGCAGGCACACCCCACAGCAGGCAGGCGCGGCCAGTTTTATTTTCTGCCTGTGGTGCCCGAAGCGCTGCGCATCTGATGGGCATTATAGGCATACGACATTCGGCACAGAGCCGCCTCTCGTCCGCACACGTGACCGCTATTTAGTTATGAAAGTTAGCATTTGTGGGCATGCGGTCAGTCTCGTGCCTGATTGGCCGGCAACTGACAGCTGGGGCCGCCCACTTCTGTCTAATTGGCCGTTACCTAGCAGCGCGTGTAGGTCGGTGGTGTGGCGGTTGTGGCCAGTTTCGGTAGGGCCAGTAGTGGCGGCAGCTCCCAGGCGACATGGCGCGGGTTTCTGGCTCCCTGGATGAGCAGCGTCTGCTGGAGATCCTGTCAGTCTTCATGGTGCTGATGGGCGCCCTCTCATTCCTTCTGCTCCGGTTTATCCAGGTGCCGTACGGACGCTATTCCAGCTCCACGTTCGGTCCGCCAGTGCCGGTACGTGTGGCCTGGTTCGTCCAGGAGCTGCCGTCCTTCGCTGTGCCGGTGTATCACTTGATTGTCTATACCGAGACGGCCGGAGCGAGCCTGGTTCTACTGGGAGCCTTCATCTGTCACTACGCGCAGCGGTGAGGACTCTGCCCCCGTACTCTCGATCTCAGCGCAGTACTCTGCCCCGTACCCTGCCTCAGGTCTCTGCCCCCCGTACCCTGCCTCAGGTCTCTGCCCCCCCGTACCCTGCCTCAGATCTGTGCCCCCCGTACCCTGCCTCAGGACTCTGCCCCGCACCCTGCCTCAGGTCTCTGCCCCCGTACTCTCGATCTCAGCGCAGTACTCTGCCCCGTACCCTGCCTCTGGTCTCTGCCCCCCGTACCCTGCCTCAGGTCTCTGCCCCCCGTACCCTGCCTCAGATCTGTGCCCCCCGTACCCTGCCTCAGGACTCTGCCCCGCACCCTGCCTCAGGTCTCTGCCCCCCGTACCCTGCCTCAGGTCTCTGCCCCCCGTACCCTGCCTCAGGTCTCTGCCCCCCGTACCCTGCCTCAGGTCTCTGCCCCCCGTACCCTGCCTCAGGTCTCTGCCCCCCGTACCCTGCCTCAGGTCTCTGCCCCCCGTACCCTGCCTCAGGTCTCTGCCCCCCGTACCCTGCCTCAGGTCTCTGCCCCCCGTACCCTGCCTCAGGTCTCTGCCCCCCGTACCCTGCCTCAGGTCTCTGCCCCCCGTACCCTGCCTCAGGTCTCTGCCCCCCGTACCCTGCCTCAGGTCTCTGCCCCCCGTACCCTGCCTCAGGTCTCTGCCCCCCGTACCCTGCCTCAGGTCTCTGCGCCCCGCCCCCTGCCTCGGACCTGTGCCCCGCCCCCTGCCTCGAATTTCAGCCCCTGTTCCCTGGTCCCCGATACCCTGCCTCAGATCTCAGGCCCCTACCCTGCTCCCCCCGATCTCGGGCCCCATACCCTGCTCCCCCCGATCTTGGGCCCCATACCCTGCCCCTGTATACGAGGGGCTGCTGATAAGTCTTTGGCTTTGTGGGCTTTTTTTTGTCTCTTTAGTCACAAATTTACATCACATCAAAGCCTTATGTGTGTAATATATGTTTTAAAAATTTTGTGTTTGTTGCTTATGGCAACAGTGTTCTATGCACGCGGGAAAACAAAATGGCGGAGTCTAATGCGATATTCACCGCAGCTGAGAGCAGAGGAGAAACAAAATTCTTATTTCTGCAAGGAAAGTCCAAGATTTGTCGCAGACTTTGGGGGATCAATGCTCTTCATATTCCACAGTTAACAACTGGGTTGCCATATTTAAAATGGGCCACTTAAGCACCAATGATGAGGAGAGTCCTGGACGATCGAGTGGTTGTTGTTCAAGTGATTGTCGATGCTGTGCACAACCTCATACTGGAGAATCGACAAATTTTAGCTAAAGCAATAGCAGACATCATGGGGATTTCCTGTGAACATTTGGACATGAGGAAGCTATCTGCAAAGTGGGTCCCCAAATGTTTGACAACAGATCAGAGAAGCATGTGAGTGAAAACTTCCCTGGGCCATTTGTCAGCGTTTCCTGACTGATAAGAACGTCCTGGATCGACTGGTCACTCTGGATGACGCCTGGATTTGACCCTGAGAACAAGGGGCAGTCAAAAGAGTGGAGATACAGTTGTTCTTCTCGTCCAAAGAAGTTCAGGGTGGAAAAATCAGCCCCTAAGGTGATGGTGTCGGTGTTCTGGGATAAGGAGGGTGTGCTGCTAGTGGACTACCTTCAAAAGGGTTCCACCATCAATGTAAGGTATTACATTGAACTTTTGGACCAATTGAAGGCAGCTCTGAAGGCCAAAAGGCATGGCAAGCTGTCCAAAGGAATCTTGTTCCTGCAAGACAACTCCTCCACTCACATTGCACAAGTGACCACGGCAAAACTGGCAGAGCTGGGCTTCCAGCTGGTTGACCACCCACCTTATTCAACAGATCTAGCTCCCTGCACCTATCATCTGTTTCCAAACCTGAAGAAACCACTCAAGGGTACCAAATTTCACACCATTTCTGGTGCCATGGCTGCTACGGATGCCTGGTTTGAGGCACAAAAGAAATCCATCTTTTTGCTAGGCTTACAGAACTTGGAATACCGATGTAAGAAGTGTGTTGACATCAGTGGAGAGTATGTGCAATAAATGTAAAGTTTCATCATCAGTATCTCGTTTTTTTTCTGGGTAAACCAAAGACTTATCAGCAGCCCCTCGTACAGCACAAAAGTGACAGCCCTGCTCCACACCCATGTAGACAGTATACCAGAGAGTGGTGCCCTGCGCTGGGGCTCATTCACTCCACCACAAGTCATGTGGTTCACCACCCATTAGGAATGTGCCTTCCATCCGCTCGCAGTGTTTTTGTTGTACTTGGTTGAACCGTGATTTTCAGTGGCATCACTGTCTATGTGCTTTCTTACATTAAACTTTCATTTTTTTACCCAAACTAAGGTCAAGTTCCCACGATGAGTCATTTAATGCTGTGTATTTTCCTTGCACGAAAAACACAACATTTTACAGTTCTAGCAAAGTGGCTGGGATACATAGAAATCTCTTGCCCGTTGTGCTGCTTGTTTACGCACATACACTGATCTGTGGTGTGAGTTTCAGATCCGCAGCATTTCAATTTCTCTTGGGGAGATGCAGAGTTTTACAGTAAGAAAAATAAGTATTTGATCCTGTGCTGATTTTGCAAGCTTTCCCACCTGGCGAAAATGGAGGTGTGTGTAATTTTTATCATAGGTAAAGTTAAACTGTGACAGGTATAATTCTCCCCAAAAAAATTACACATTTCTATAATTTTTAAACTATCACCATATTTTTCACTTTATAAGACGCACCCCAAACTTAGACATAAAAAAAGGTAAAAAAAAGAAAAATGGGGTCCGTCTTATACTCCGGTGTTCTCTTACCGGAGGGGGGCAGCAGTAGTGGTGAAGCGGGGTCACAGGAGGCACAGGTTGTGCTGGCAGGCGCGGCGGGTCAGTGGCAGTGGCGTCCGTGGTTGCAGGCGCGGTGGCGTCCGCGGTGGCAGGAGCCGTGGGGTCCGTGGTGGCGGCAGCAGCCGTGGCGGGTGAGCCGTGCAGCAGGCCGGTGCAGTGAGTGTCCGCGGTCCCGGTTCAGTGGTGGCGGCGGCGACAGCTCAGTGGTGGGAGCGGCGGCGACTGCTCAGTGGTGGCAGCGGCGGCGACTGCTCAGTGGTGGCAGCGGCGGGGACTGCTCAATGGTGGCAGCGGCGGGGACTGCTCAATGGTGGCAGCGGCGGGGTCTGCTCAGTGGTGGCAGCGGCAGGGACTGCTCAGAGGTGGAGCAGATGGATGCAGTGTTTTCCCAGTGTGTCTGCGGTCCCGATTCAAGTAATGGCGCCCGGAGTGAAGCATGCGCAGATGGAGCTCTCATCCAAGAGCTCCACCGGCGCCATCATTTGAAAGTGGGACCGCGGACAACTGGTAACATGCTGCACAGCCGCCCGCCCCGCATGCACAGAGTGGCAGCCAGCAGGCTGCCCTCCCACCCTGCGTACAAGCCGCCGGGTACCTGTGCTTGCGTGCGGTGGCAGCCGGGTACCCATGGCTGTGTGCGGGCGGCAGCCGGGTGCTGTGTGCGGGCGGCACCTGGGTGCCTGTGTGAGGGCGGCAGCCGGCTGCCGCCCGCACGGGCACCCGACTGCCGCTCGCACACAGCACACGGCTGCCGCCCGCACACAGCCATGGGTACCCGGCTGCCGACCCCCACACAGCACCCGGCTGCCGCCCACACACAGCCATGGGTACCCGGCTGCCACCGCATGCAAGCACAGGTACCCGGCCGCTTGCATGCAGCCACAGGCACCCGGCCGCCCGATCGCCTCAGACAGGACCCTCCCAGGTACCGCTTTATAAGACGCACCCCCCATTTTCCTCCCAAATTTTTAGGAGGAAAAGTGCGTCTTATAAAGCGAAAAATACGGTAATTTGTATTTTATTGCATGAAATAAGTATTTGATCACCTACCACCCAGCAAGAATTCTGGCTCTCACAGACCTGTTATATTTTTTCTTTAAGAAGTCCTTCTACTTTCCAATCATTGCCTTTTTATTAATTGCACCTGTTTGAACTCGTTACCTGTATAAAAGACACCCAAAGAGCTGTTTAAGGACACTAGGGACAAAATTGTAGACTTGCACAAACTGAGATGGGCTACAGGGCAATAGGCAAGCAGCTGGTGAGAATGCAACAACTGTTGCCACAATTATTTGAAAATGGAAGTAACTCAAGATCACTGTCAGTCTTACACGGTCTGGGGTTCCATGCAAGATCTCGCCTCGTGGGCTAAGGATGATTCTGAGAAAGGTAAGGAGTCGGCCCAGATCTACACAGGAGGGCCTGGTGAATGACTTGAAGAGAGCTGGGACCACAGTCTCAAAGATTACAGTTAGTAACATATTATGCCGTCATGGATTATAATCCTGCAGGGTCCCCATACTCACACCAACACATGTCCAGGCCAGTTTGAAGTTCACCAATGACCATCTGGATGATCCAGAGGAAGCATGGGAGAAGGTCATGTGGTCAGATGAGACCAAAATAAAACGTTTTGATATCAACTCCATTCGCTGTGTTTAGATGAAGAAGGATGAGTACAACATCAAGAACACCGTCCCAAACATGAAGCATGGGGGTAGAAACATCATCCTTTGGGGCTGCTTTTCTGCAAAGGGGACAGGATGACTGCACCGTATTGAAAGGAGGATGGATGGGGTCATGTATCGCAAGATTTTGGCCAACAACACTCTTTTCTGGGCCTTCGAGCATGACAATGACCAGAAACAGAGAGCCAGGACAAATAAGGAGTGGCTCCATAAGAAACATTTCAAGGTCCTGGAGTGGCCTAGTCAGTCTTCAGACCTGAACCCAATAGAAAATCTTTGGAGGGAGCTGAAACTCAATGTTGCCCAGCAACAGCCCCGAAACTTGAAGGATCTGGAGGAGATCGGAGGAGTGGGATAAAATCCCTGCTGCAGTGTCAGCAAAGGTGGTCAAGAACTACACGAAACGTCTGACCTCTGTAATTGAAAACAAAGTTTTTTGTATCAAATATTCAAATAGGTCTGTTTTTCTATTGTGTCAAATACTTATTTCATGCAATAAAATGCAAATTAATTATTAAAAAATAATACAATGAGATTATCTAGTTTTTTAAATTTTTATTCTATCTGTCACAGTTGAAGTGTACCTACGATAAAAAGTACAGACCTCTCCATTCCTTGTACTGTAGGTGGGAAAACTTACAAACTCGGCAGAGAATCAAATACTTATTTTCCTCACTGTGCAGATTTTTCCAATAGAACCTGCAGATAAAACGCAAATAATTCATACATGACCGTATCAATAAAGGTTTGTCAAAGCCAAATACTAGAAGGTATCAAAAACAAGGCAGCTTTACTTAAAGCATGACAGAGCAAGAGGAGACAAAAAAATCACAGCGTTCAAAATGCGATAAAGAAGTAGTAAAAAAAATCCCAAATGAATTTTTTTTTTTTTGTTTCAATTAGTTTCCCTCCAGTTATCATCAGATTCAGTCTGGCCGATCCACGGGGTCCATGAGTCCGACACTGGCTGCGGCATTTCAGAGTAAATGTAATTTGAAGACGGTCAGCGACAATGGCCCCAATTCATAAAGTCCAGTTTCAAGGGCTGGAGGCAGACCCTCCTCATTCACTAAGGTGCCTTTTAATGATTCTTTAGGGTTGGGTGAGGGACGTGCACCTCCATATGCGCCACACCACAAATTCCACAGCCGTCTGTTCATAAGACGTGGCATAATGAACGTTGCCGATCCTCACACCCATCTCCACTCACTTTGTCAGAGCTGGGCAAAAATCGCAGCAGAAGTATCGAGTTGTACCAAAATTATGCGACTTACTCCAGAATTCTGGCTTAAAGTCTTTGATGAATCAAGCCCGATATGTCTCGGATGCCATTTTCTACTTTGCTCTACTCCGTCTATCTCTGGAGGGCAGATACACATAGAACAGGTAGGTGGTCCTACTGGCACCGCCATGAAGCAGCGAGTGCCTGTGCTTTGTTTGACCAGTTTTCTGCTCCCTAAGTCCCTCACCACTCCAGAATCTTCCAGCATTATTCACACTAGATATCCAGTCACCCATGCGGGTCCCTATTATAGCACAAGTTGGGGGCTGTCAGATTTAGTTGATGCTTTGGATGAAAGACTGTGCTGTGCGTTCATTGATACAGTCTGCTTTGTGTTTTCACAGCACTCTTGTCTTCCCGTTTCTGATCCGTGGGGGGAAGCCTACTCCACTAGCTTCATTTTGTCTTGCGCTGATTTTCTGCTGTTACAATGGATACCTCCAGAGCAGCTATCTGTGCAAGTACGCCTCCCTCCCTCCCGACTGGACACACGAACCCAGGTTTATCATAGGTGAGATATTAATAATTCACAGTCACAACATATTATTCATAAATAGTGATGGGCGCACTCGCAGTTACCCAGGATCGGCGGGTCCAACTGGTTAAAAAAACAAAAACCCTGATACAGTCCTGGAATTGATCCTGGATATCTGGCTGGACGCCAGTCCCCATATAAGTCCATGAGGACCTGAATCAGGCTCTTAAAAATGGTGGTAGAAGAAATGGGGGATTGGAGCAAGCTCTTTATACTTACCAATCTCCACGCGGCTGTAACACTACTTCCGGGGCCGCTTATTGTCCTTCAAGCATATGCACTGCTTCCCCCTCCGCCCACCGGCAGTCCCCGCGTGTATCATCGGTTTAAATCAGACTCATCCCCACCTTATGTGACAGCATGTCTGACTGCAACCAATCAGAGATGCTGTCTGTGTATCTATATTGGTGTAAAAATAAAATTGGCATATGGTCCCCTAATATTATGATACGCAGAACAGATAAAGCATAAGGCTACAGGCTGCAGCCCCCCTGCCGTGTGCTTATCTTGGCTGTGTATCAAAATAAGAGGGACCGCATGTGGCTTCTTTTTAAAAATAAAAAAAAAATGTTTAAATTATTTAAAAAACACAGCATGCGGTTTCCCTTAATTTTGATACCAAGCCATGATAAAGTTGGGAGCTGGTATTCTCAGGCTGGGAAGACCCATGGATATTGCCCCCCTCAGCCTAAAAATAACAGCCTGCAGCGGCCCAGGATTGTCGCAACCATTAGATGAGACAATCCTGGAACTTTACCTGGCTCATCCCGATTACCCTGGTGTGGTGACAATTGGGGTAATAAGGGGTTAATGACAGCTCACGGCTGCCACTAAGCCCTAAATTAGTAATGTGAGGCGTCTATGAGCCCCCCATTACTAAACGATAAGTGAAAAACAATAAACACAAACCGTGAAAAAAATTCTTTGTTTGAAATAAAATACAAAAAAAACCATCCTCTTTCACCCCCTTATTAGCCCACAAAACACCCAGGTCCGACGTAATCCACATGAGGTCTCACGACTCCAGCTCTGCTACATTGCTGAAACACAACACGCAACATGACCGCTTGCTGTGGGCTTCAGGCAGAGACTGAGCCTCAGCGATGAGCGGTAACGTCACTAAGGTTTTTTGCAGTTACAGCTGGAGGTTCCAACGGTCCTCCACCTGTGCCCACAGGTAACCTGACCTCAAGTGACCTCCATAAACTGAGTGACCTTACCTCAGGTGAGGTCACTGAGTACACAGACCTGCATCTCCTAGCAGAAAACTGTGTTTTATTTTTTTTTGCCAAGAGATAAAAGATTTGGCGCTGAAATTTCTATATTATATTCCTGCACCCAATCTATACCTCCTGGCAAAAAAACGGTCGGTGCTTGGGTACTTTTGTACCAGCACGGATCCGCACTTTTACATTCCGAGTCCGCCCATCACTATTCATAAAGCAATGTATATTTCTGTGCTATACTGTATCCAGGGACATTTTTTGTTATCTCTATAGATGTAGTGAGTTATCTATGATCAGCTTGTGCCGCACATAATGACTTGTATAATGTATAAATTTACCTGGGTGGGGATGATTGATTAAATAAAATCATAATCCATTTAATTTAAAGCTGAACGCCACCCAAAACACACCAGTATGACATCATTTATTTTTTCTCCCCCTTATGTCACATTCAGAGGGAAAATAAAAACTCTTCAGCCCTTAACCCTATTCTGCTGCTTTATTCTTGCTAAATACAGCTTTAATATCACTGAGTCCTGGAAGCTGAGAGTTTAGCTTCTGTTTTCCCATGCTGTAGGGGTCCAATAAATTTCATAACAAATGATAATCTTAGCAGGGCCCAATCCGAGACCCTATTGAGAGGAAGGAGGTCGCCATTGGCCGCCTTGCCATTTTTCCAGACAAGATTCGGACAAATGGCACCTAACAAACTGTACTGTAGATGACCTCCTTTTTGAAGGGGTCTCAAACGTATAAAATAACTGCAGTTTTGATCCACTCCTTGCAGGTATGGCGCTCTTTATCTGTGGAATGTTTGTCAATATTCATTCTGACTACATACTAAGGAATCTAAGACGACCTGGTGAGGAGGGGTATAAGATTCCCAGAGGTAAGACGTCATCTACACATCATCCCGATATAGTAACATCAAATCTGCTGTCCTGTGTGCTTTATCAGGAACCCAGAGCTTTCCTGGCCCCTTTTGCACTACGTCACTCGATTGCTGAGATATTGACATTTGTTGCTTTTGGAGTGCAGAATGGGAAATTTCCCCATGCTATTCAATTGGACGCTTTTTCAGAGTCTTCTCCTGGGGCGTGCGCTTTCACCCCTCCCTCCAAACGTTGCCAACTACAGTTCAGCATCATCAGAGACTTCTAGTGTTGTGATTGGTGGCTTCTGGAAAGGAGGGGTGAAAGTACGCGCCCCCAGCGAAGACTCTGAAGAAATGTAAGCAGAGATTTCACATAGTGCGCTCCAAAATCACAAAATGTGAATACAGCGGAGCGATGTGGCCTAAAACGAAAAAGATCAGCAGAATCAGAGGAGCTTTGGGATATTTACAAGGTATTTTTAACTCCTGTTTGGAAAATGACAGGTCCTCTTTAGCACTAAAATGACCCTTAAGGTGGTGTCACACACAGCGACGGTGACAACGTCGTCGCTGCTAAGTCACCATTTTCTGTGACGTAGCAGCGACGTCCCGTCGCTGTCGCTGTGTGTGACATCCAGCAGCGACCTGGCCGCTGCTGTGAGGTTGCCTGTCATTGCTGAATGTCCTGCTTCATTTTTTGGATGTTGCTCTCCCGCTGTGAAGCACACATCGCTGTGTGTGACAGCGAGAGAGCGACGAACTGAAGGGAGCAGGAGCCGGCTTCTGACAGCCTGCGGTAAGCTGTAACCAAGGTAAACATTGGGTAACCAAGCGAAGTGCTTCGCTGGTTACCCGATATTTACCTTAGTTACTAGCGTCCGCCGCTCTCAGGCTGCCAGTGCCAGCTCCCTGCACGAGTAGACAGAGTACACATCGGGTAAATAAGCAAAGGTTTGCTTATTAACCTGATGTGTACTCTGACTAGGAGTGCAGGGAGCCAGCGCTAAGCGGTGTGCGCTGGTAACCAAGGTAAATATCGGGTAACCAGCGAAGGGCTTTGCTTGGTTACCCGATATTTACCTTAGTTACCAAGCGCAGCATCGCTTCCACTGGTCGCTGGTGATATCTGCCTGTTTGACAGCTCACCAGTGACCATGTAACGACGCAGCAGCGATCCTGATAAGGTCAGGTCGTCGTCGTGATCGCTGCTGCGTCGCTATGTGTGACCCTAGCTTTAGTCCAAACTGAATAGAACTAACTAGAAACTAAATGGCTAAACTCAATGGAAAACAACAACCTCCTGTGGTGCGACAGTAATGGCCTTAATTACAGAACAAAAGACGGTGATTATAGGATGTTAGCTAAAATCCTTCTGGTCATTCGACCCGTCTCTGGGTTCCAAAGGTAGAAATGTTAAATGACCCCTCTCTGGGACTTCTAGTGTTAAAAGGGCTGCTGGGATTTGCTGTAAGTTTGCGTATGTAGACATGCCTTTGGTATGTAACTGAGATACTTGATAATGTTATATGCTCAGTCAGTAATGAATTGGCATGCACATGTATTCCAACAGAAATAATTAGGAGGTTTATGAAGAAACACTAGCCATAATAATGTTTACTGAAGATTTTTTTTTTTTACATACTAAACAAAATGTATATAACTTAAAAATATAAATAGCAGGTAGCCCCCTCATAATTTATGTAAATCTTTTTTGCACATGCCCCTTAACTTAAGTTAAAGTTGTTGTCCAGTACCAACCCCTTCTCCATCCCGATATTTCCCCTCCAACAAAACAACAACACCTATACTCACCTCTGGTGACAGCACCATTCCAGCGTTGTCGACACTGCCTATCCTGGGGATCACAGGACATTGTTATGTCACACTGTCCCTGTGGCCAATCGGTGCTGGCTTCACTCCCCTCTCCTTTGAACATAATCAGATATCCGGATGAAGTGAGAGCTGCGGCTGCCCTCTTACTTCCTCCTGATGTCTTCATTTATATAAAGGAGATTCGCCTCATGAATAACGTGACATAACAACGTCACACAATCACCAGGAGATGCAGTGTTGACACTGTTGAAATGGCGCCATCACCGAAGGCGAGTATAGGTGTTGATATTTTGTTAGCGGGGATATAGATATAGAGAAAGGATTGTTCGAATAGTGGACTGTCTCTTTAACACATTCCTAATTCAGGTGCGGAGAATCGGAAAGTTCAGACCTGGAAAAAGGATCAGATTTGTAAAGCAGTTGTCTGCTTCTAACATATTAATGGCCTATGTGTAAGATGGGTCATCAATAGCAGATTGGTGGGGAGTCGTTACTCGGTACCCTCAGCAATTAGCAGTTATCTGATCCAGTAATGGCCAGCTCTAACAATGTATGGAGTCAGAATAGCGCTTGGGCATAGGCATATCCTGAACGAGTGACCATACCCTAAATCCTTATTGCCATATATTATACTTCTGAAATAATAGAACCGTACATATCCATTGCATATATCTGTTCTTATGATATTCCAGGGGGACTTTTTGAGTATGTTTCTGGTGCTAACTTTTTGGGTGAAATTGTGGAGTGGTCCGGATTCGCTATTGCTGGTTGGTCCATCCCTGGAGCAGCTTTTGCCGTCTTCACATTTCTGGTGCTTTTATCTCGAGCTCAGCAGCATCATCAGTAAGTACTTTTCTCTTTTCTCACTTTAAAGGAATTGCAGTTATCATAAGGAGCTATGGCCGTATAAAATATATTATGTAGCACTGTTACCCTTATAGTTGCCGAGACCAGAATGTTAAGGTTAGGTCACAAGATGAAGAACTTATTAAGCATTTGGTAACAAGGTGATCTTCTGGCCCTGTGTAAGGGGGGGACACTCCAGGTGACAGGAAGAAAGATCAAAGGCTGTTGCAGTCATCTCTTCTCTAAATCCTCCATTCCCCCAATGGAACAACTTTTTTTTTTCTTGTAGTCATTTCCTCCCCTATTAAATTTTTTTTTTCTGATTGTAAGGTAATACAGAATCTTTCAACAGTTATTTGCTACCCCATCTAAGAACAGCATGATACTGGGGCTGAGACCCTAATTCCAGTGGTGTATCACCTACTGGTTTGCTTGCTGCAGTTATAATGAAATCACAGTTTTATCTGCTGCAGATATTCCTGTCCTACGATTGCCGAGTTCTGTATAACCCTGCCCACACCATAGATTGGCAGCTTTCTCTGTACACTGTGCCCAGGCAGAAAGCTGCCAATCAGTGATTGGGGCAGTTATACAGATCTCATGAATATGGAGGACTAAAGAGCAGCAGATTTACTAGGCCTCTAGTGATAACATGCCACTAAACAGTGAGTTTGTCAAAACTACAGCAATCAGCCCAGTAAGTGACACATCGCTGGAATTAGGGTCTCCGTCTCTACATTATGCTGCTCTCAGACTAGGTGGAAGAAACCTGTTGACCGTTTTATTTTAAGGGAGATAATTAATTCTACTAAGAGAGTAAAGGGGGCTTTACACGCTACGACATCGCTAATGCGAACTCGTTGGGGTCACGGAATTTGTGACGCACATCCGGCCGCATTAGCAATGACTTTGCGAGTGACACCTATGAGCGATTTTGCATTGTTGCAAAAACGTGCAAAATCGCTCATCGGTGACATGGGGGTCCATTCTCAAAAATCGTTACTGCAGCAGTAACGAGGTTGTTCCTCGTTCCTGCGGCAGCACACATCGCTCCGTGTGACACCACAGGAACGAGGAAGCTCTCCTTACCTGCCTCCCGGCCACAATGCGGAAGGAAGGAGGTGGGCGGGATGTTACGTCCCGCTCAGCTCCGCCCCTCCGCTGCTATTGGGCGGCGGTTCAGTGACGCTTCAGTGACGTCGCTGTGACGCCGCACGGACCGCCCCCTTAGAAAGGAGGCGGTTCGCCGGTCACAGCGACGTCGCCGGGCAGGTAAGTATGTGTGACGGGTCTGGGCGATGTTGTGCGGCACGGGCAGCGATTTGCCTGTGTCGCGCAACAGATGGGGGCGGGTACCCACACTAGCGATATCGGGACCGATATAATAATATAATAATAATCTTTATTTCTATAGCGCCAACATATTCCGCAGCGCTTTACAATTCAGATATCGCAGTGTATAAAGCCCACTTTAGTAAACCAGTAGTGTCTCATGTGATCACCACCTGAATCTAGGCCATTTGTTGAGTGCATAACTTGCATATTTTAGCCAAAAAATATGATTTTTGTGCAATCTCTACAAAGTGTGTAAAGAGACATTTGCACTTTTTGCAAGATGTGTTCTTCAAAAAATGTATGGGTGACAAGTTATAAAGTGATGTTTCTAGTCTCATATAAGAATTTAGGCTTTAGTTACATGTGTCAAGTGTGAAAATTGTCCAAGTTACAAAAGGGTTAAAGCTGGTTGAGTACAGAGAAATGTGGTTTAATCTCCCCACTTATGACAACTGGTAATTCACCCACTTCTTAGCTCCCAACCTGTGATTTAGTAGTTTCTACCACTGTTATACCTTCATGCAAGAATTGGTGCAGGGGGAAGATCATCGCTGCTACGTGCACACTCAGCTGTGCTGCAAATATGGAAATATACACCCACAGCCCTTACGCACACAGCCCTGCTATGCACACGCACAGCCCTTCTATGCACAGCTCTGCTATGCACAGCTCTTCTATGCACTCACACAGCTCTTCTATGCACTCACACAGCTCTTCTATGCACACGCACAGCTCTTCTATGCACACGCACAGCTCTTCTATGCACACGCACAGCTCTTCTATGCACACGCACAGCTCTTCTATGCACACGCACAGCTCTTCTATGCACACGCACAGCTCTTCTATGCACACACACAGCTCTTCTATGCACTCACACAGCTCTTCTATGCACTCACACAGCTCTTCTATGCACACGCACAGCTCTTCTATGCACACACACAGCTCTTCTATGCACACGCACAGCTCTTCTATGCACACACACAGCTCTTCTATGCACACGCACAGCTCTTCTATGCACACACACAGCTCTTCTATGCACACGCACAGCTCTTCTATGCACACACACAGCTCTTCTATGCACACGCACAGCTCTTCTATGCACACGCACAGCTCTTCTATGCACACGCACAGCCCTGCTATGCACACGCACAGCTCTTCTATGCACACACACAGCTCTTCTATGCACACGCACAGCTCTTCTATGCACACGCACAGCTCTTCTATGCACACGCACAGCTCTTCTATGCACACGCACAGCTCTTCTATGCACACGCACAGCTCTTCTATGCACACGCACAGCTCTTCTATGCACACGCACAGCTCTTCTATGCACACACACAGCTCTTCTATGCACACACAGCTCTTCTATGCACACACACAGCTCTTCTATGCACACGCACAGCTCTTCTATGCACACGTACAGCTCTTCTATGCACACGCACAGCTCTTCTATGCACAGCTCTGCTATGTACATGCACAGCTCTGCTATGCACGCGCACAGCTCTGCTATGCACGCGCACAGCTCTGCTATGCACGCGCACAGCTCTGCTATGCACAGCTCTGCTATGCACAGCTCTGCTATGTACATGCACAGCTCTGCTATGTACATGCACAGCTCTGCTATGCACGCGCACAGCTCTGCTATGCACAGCTTTGCTATGCACACGTACAGCTCTTCTATGCACAGCTCTGCTATGTACATGCACAGCTCTGCTATGTACATGCACAGCTCTTCTATGCACAGCTCTGCTATGCACACGCACAACTTTGCTGAATATATACATACACAGTTCTGCTATACAAACACTCGGCTCTGCTACATATACATACGTACACACACTACTCTACTACATATACATACGTACACCCATAACTCTGCTACATATACATACGTACACATACCTCTTTTTATATATATATATATATATATATATATATATATATATATAATATTATATACTGTGTGTGTATATGTATGTGTATATATATTATATATACAAACACACTGCTCTGATATATACATATACATGCATAGCCACATTTCTACTACCAGTGCAGCAAATAACAGCTAATGGATGGGGGTGTCAAGTGTTGGCTCCCCACCAATGGATACATATATACACACACTATAAGACACACAGACTTTTTAGTAAGACTTTCTTACTAAAAGCAGAGTGTAAAATAGAAGAGAACACGAGTTTTTATAGTGCAAAAACATATAACATCTCTTTATTGAACACAGGTGGGGGGAATCCAAAGGGTCATTAAAAACATATAAAAACATATATGGCGGTCATCCCTTACATTAGGGCATGGTACATGAAATCAACTGTCAGTACAGAAGGCATGTAAGCAGCACGTACTAAATGGTGCAGGAAAGACACATAGGTAATAAATCAACAGGCCACAATAAAAACCAGCATATTGTCAAGCAGAATTAATAAAGCATTCCTGCAAATGGTACAATGCCACAGAGTGTCTCTATATATCATATAAACAGTTTAGTTTGTACAAAAAACACCCTGAATAGATAGATCACCAGGAGCGCTTTCTGATCATACTGCCGACACGGCACTAACAAGGTATAGTTGTGGCTATGATATATTTAAAGAGTACAAACAGAACCTGCATACATAAAGCACAAATGCTGCCAAAGCCCATTACCAATGTAACCACATATGGAGGGAGGATCCGCCAGTTTCTGTAGCCTCGGAAGACCTACGTACGTTTCGATGTTGGATATATTAAATCTTCGTCAGGGAGGAGGCATGAGGTCACCTCATGCCTCCTCCCTGACGAAGATTTAATATATCCAACATCGAAACGTACGTAGGTCTTCCGAGGCTACAGAAACTGGCGGATCCTCCCTCCATATGTGGTTACATTGGTAATGGGCTTTGGCAGCATTTGTGCTTTATGTATGCAGGTTCTGTTTGTACTCTTTAAATATATCATAGCCACAACTATACCTTGTTAGTGCCGTGTCGGCAGTATGATCAGAAAGCGCTCCTGGTGATCTATCTATTCAGGGTGTTTTTTGTACAAACTAAACTGTTTATATGATATATAGAGACACTCTGTGGCATTGTACCATTTGCAGGAATGCTTTATTAATTCTGCTTGACAATATGCTGGTTTTTATTGTGGCCTGTTGATTTATTACCTATGTGTCTTTCCTGCACCATTTAGTACGTGCTGCTTACATGCCTTCTGTACTGACAGTTGATTTCATGTACCATGCCCTAATGTAAGGGATGACCGCCATATATGTTTTTATATGTTTTTAATGACCCTTTGGATTCCCCCCACCTGTGTTCAATAAAGAGATGTTATATGTTTTTGCACTATAAAAACTCGTGTTCTCTTCTATTTTGCTTAGTTGATGAGTTTGTGCTCCTCGGGCTGGACTCCAGAAAATTCTGGGTCCACCCCTACTTTTGTGATGGTTTTTTGGAGTATTTTTCCTTTAATCATTTCCTAAAAGCAGAGTGTTTATAGTCCACAAAATCTTCTATACATACATACATAAATATATACTGTATATACTTCAGTGCAGGTGAGAAGCGAAACTAAACACAACACCTTATTTTGTTGGCCGAAGCCATCGATTTTGGTGGCACTGGTACATCATCCAATGTGTATGGGATTCCTCATGTTGAATTTCAATACCTGATCCATTTGTTCCAAGGGGAAATAATCCACCACAAGAGGTGGCTGGCCTCTTACTCCTTTGTCCCCGCAGATAACTCTAGCATTCATTAATGTGTATGGGAAGAGCTGGCTGTCATCCTAAGAAGTGTTTAGCCAACAAGTAAAGTGTATTTTTGCCTAATACCAATCAGTTTTGGCATTGTCTTTAAGGGTATTCCTCCAGTTGAAAGTTATTGCCTATCAGTATGAATGGGGATAACCCGATCGTTGGGGGTTAATTCAGCGTTCAGTCTGAAGTATAGATCCACATGTGCGACCTCCACTCCATTCAATGTCATATGACTGCTGGAAGAAGCCAAGTGCTATAGCTGGGTTTTTCTGACAGTCCCATAGACAATGACTGAAGCAGAGACTGAGCATGTGCATCTGTCCCATTTAGACGGAGCTGTACAGATTGCAGTTTTTGGGATCGTTGTTGTTGCATTCTCAGCTATCAGTAAGTTATCCCGTATCCTTTGAATACAGGATACTTTTAGCTGTGGGAATACCCCTGTAACTTGGTGGGATTGTCATAAAATGTTTTGTACTATATTGCATTTTTTCTATGATTAACTCATCATTTTTCGATAGGCTAACTTTCCCTTTTACAATGAATAGAAAAGTGATAGGCATGTTCCATTAAAATCCGGGACTCTAGATTAGGTGATATCCATTAATATTATCACTGTAACTTTTCCCTATTTTTCTAGATGGTACATTGAGAAATTTGAAGACTATCCAAAAGGCAGGAAAATCCTCATCCCGTTTACATATTAAGTTCTATAGGGAATGAATTAAGACCGAAGTGCCTGCTCATCATCTCCTCACTGGTGCTGCTCTCTACGTATATCGTATATCTATGGAGCCTTAGTGGAATCTTCCATGTTTTGGTTAAGAAAGTTTGACAGTTTTAAAGTAGCACTTCAGTGAAAAGTGTTATTTCTCGTTCCCTTGTAGTATTTATTGTGTACAAATAAAGTTACCAATCCCCAAATTCTGCGGTTCTAAGCACCAATCCTCATCTGCACCATGTGACCCGCTGTGTGACTACCTGCAGCACGCAGAGCATTGGTTGTGGACCGGAAGTCACTTTGTCTGCACACTCCTATGAGAGCCTGCAGGTGAGTGCCATAGTACTGCATAGGGAAAATGCCTACTGTACCACACAGAATGGCTCTGCCATCCAAATGCCCACAGTGCTGGTCACACGCTGCTGATGAGGACCTAATATCGGGGTGAATGTGGCAATTGTACACATTTTACACAATAAACATTATGAGCAAAGCGTTAGAACTTTTCACTGGAGGGCCCCTTTAAGTCTATAGGCATTGTTTTTAAATATAACCTGTTTTTATGATATTCTGAGGGCTTGAAATGTTCTACCTCATTTTATTGTTGTAATATATTGTATTGTTTACCTTCTCAGGAATGTTAAAAAATAAATGTTTTTATCAGCAAGTTATCCACAAGTGTGTCATTTTCATTCACTCCGTATTGCTGATTTGCTTGTTAAAAAGGATCTAGGATTAAAGGGTTATTCACAAACACTCAAGTTATCTTTTATTCTTTGAATAGGTGACATCTGCTGATTGCTGGGGCCCATGGCCGGCTTTAGGCATGTGCGACTTGTGCGGTCGCACAGGGCACCGACGGCCATGCTTCAGGGGGGGCGCCGCAGAGAGGTAAGAAGTTAATTTCCTGCCTCTCTGTGCGGGCGGACGGCCGCCTGTCTCTGCGGGCGGACAACTGCCTCTCTGTGCGGGCGGCCCACCGCCTCACTGTGCGGGCGGCCGGCCGCCTCACTGTGCGGGCGGCCGGCCGCCTCACTGTGCGGGCGGCCGGCCGCCTCACTGTGCGGGCGGCCGGCCGCCTCACTGTGCGGGCGGCCGGCCGCCTCACTGTGCGGGCGGCCGGCCGCCTCACTGTGCGGGCGGCCGGCCGCCTCTCTGTGCAGGCGGCCCTCCGCCTCTCTGTGCCGACGGATGGCCGCCTCTCTGTGCCGGCGGATGGCCGCCTCTCTGTGCGAGCGGCCGGCCGCCTCTCTGTGCGGGCGGCCGGCCGCCTCTCTGTGCGGGCCGCCGCCTGTCTCTGCGGGCAGCCGGCCGCCTCTCTGTGCGGGCGGACGGCCGCCTCTCTGTGCGGGCGGACGGCCGCCTCTCTGCGGGCGGACGGCCGCCTCTCTGTGCGGGCCGCCGCTTGTCTCTGCGGGCGGCCGGCCGCCTGTCTCTGCGGCCGGCCGCCTGTCTCTGCGGGCGGACGGCCGCCTCTCTGTGCGGTCGGCCGGCCGCCTCACTGTGCGGGTGGCCGGCCGCCTGTCTCTGCGGCCGGACGGCCGCCTCTCTGTGCGGGCGGACGGCCGCCTCACTGTGGCTGCCTGCGTCTCCGTGCTGGAGGCCCGCCGGCTGCCTGCCTCTCCGTGCTGGAGGCCCGCCGGCTGCCTGCCACTCCGTGCTGGAGGCCCGCCGGCTGCCTGCCTCTCCGTGCTGGAGGCTCGCCGGCTGCCTGCCTCTCCGTCCTGGAGGCCCGCCGGCTGCCTGTCTCTCCGTCCTGGAGGCCCGCCGGCTGCCTGTCTCTCCGTCCTGGAGGCCCCCAGGCTGCCTGCCTCTCCGTGCTGGAGGCCCCCAGGCTGCCTGCCTCTCCGTGCTGGAGGCCCCCAGGCTGCCTGCCTCTCCGTGCTGGAGGCCCCCAGGCTGCCTGCCTCTCCGTGCTGGAGGCCCCCAGGCTGCCTGCCTCTCCGTGCTGGAGGCCCCCAGGCTGCCTGCCTCTCCGTGCTGGAGGCCCCCAGGCTGCCTGCCTCTCCGTGCTGGAGGCCCACCGGCTGGATATCTGTCTGTGTGGGGGCTCCTGCTGCATGTAGGAGGCTGTGTGGGGGCTCCTGCTGCGTGTAGGAGGCTGTGTGGGGGCTCCTGCTGCGTGTAGGAGGCTGTGTGGGGGCTCCTGCTGCGTGTAGGAGGCTGTGTGGGGGCTGCTGCTGCGTGTAGGAGGCTGTGTGGGGGCTCCTGCTGCATGTAGGAGGCTGTGTGGGGGCTCCTGCTGCGTGTAGGAGGCTGTGTGGGGGCTCCTGCTGCGTGTAGGAGGCTGTGTGGGGGCTCCTGCTGCGTGTAGGAGGCTGTGTGGGGGCTCCTGCTGCGTGTAGGCTCCTGCTGTGTGTAGGAGGCTGTGTGGGGGCTCCTGCTGCGTGCAGGAGGCTGTGTGGGGGCTCCTGCTGCGTGTAGGAGGCTGTGTGGGGGCTCCTGCTGCATGTAGGAGGCTGTGTGGGGGATCCTGCTGCGTGTAGGAGCCTGTGTGAGAGCTCCTGCTGCGTGTAGGAGGCTGTGTGGGGGATCCTGCTGCGTGTAGGAGGCTGTGTGGGGGATCCTGCTGCGTGTAGGAGGCTGCGTGGGGGATCCTGCTGCGTGTAGTGTCGCGGGTGGGGAGGGGGGCACTGCGCTCACCACGCTCGGGTCCGGCGCTGCTGCTGCTTGCTGCTCGCTGCTCGGTGGCTCGAGCGGTGGGCCGGATCCGGGGACTCGAGCGGCACGCCTCACCCGTGAGTGAAAGGGGATAGTTTTTGGGGTTTGGGAAGTCGGTCCGTGACGCCACCCACGGTTTGTGGTGAGGTTGGGACATCACCGCTGCTCTGGGGATCACGGGAGCGATGACAGGGAGCAGCCGAGATGTTTTCTCTCCCCTCCGTGGGTAGGGGGTTTTGGTGGTCCCGGGTGAGGTGACTGGAATGTGGATGGCAGGGTTTGGTGGGGTGCAGGGTCACGGGGGCAGCGCGGTACCAGACGGCACGGTGGTACTCACTCAGCCAATAATGTATACGAAGTCTCTGGTAAAACAAACGGCTGGATGGACGGGTCCCGCAGCCGGCCGCAGTGGTCACTCCCGGTAGGTTGGCGGTGGCTGCCTTTCCCTGCACCTGTAGTGTGTTTTCGGCCCCGATGGCTTCCCACCGGTAACCCGCTCCCCAGCTTGGATAGGCGCCAGAGGAGCTCCTTTTGTCCGCAGGCTCTGTCCCTGGGAATTGTAGCCTTGGCGGTGACTGTATTTCCCTTCACGGTTTGGACGGTTGCCTTCAATCTGGTCTTTGCTGCTGGGAAACCCCGGAGGTTCCCATCGCTAACGGATTTGACCGGTTTAACGGCGACTCCAAGCCTGGTCGGGGTCCGTAGGCCCTGCCGAATGGTGCTGGCTTCTCTTCGCTCCCCGGTTCGGTACCGGCGGGCCACCGCCCGACCCCGGTCCTACGGTTCCGCGTTGATCGGCATCTCCTGCAGACGGCCACCACCGTCTGCCAACCTTGCTGTATGTGCCCGGACCACGTACCTGGACACGGTCAGACTGCTCCTCACTTGCCACTTACTCCTTCACTCTCCCCAACTGCACTCTTTCCTTTTCCCGCCTCCAGGACTGTGAACTCCTCAGTGGGTGGGGCCAACCGCCTGGCTCCACCCCACCTGGAGTAGACATCAGCCCCTGGAGAGAGGCAACAAGGATTTGTGTGTGACTGATGTGCCTAACCGGGGTGTGGGGTGTGTTGTTGCAGTACCTGTGACGACCTGGCTTGTCCAGGGCGCCACAGTAGGAGGCTGTGTGGGGGCTCCTGCTGCGTGTAGGAGGCTGTGTGGGGGCTCCTGCAGGTATTTGCATATAGTTGTAGTGTGGCCTCTAGATATAACTCCTGTGGACCCCAGACACCCCAGTCAAACCCTGCATTCATCAATCTTTTATATAGTATCTACTGTATGTGTGCCATGCATATGGTGTAATTTATGCAGTGGCAAAATGACAAGGCTTGTGGGTGATGGGGGCCATTGCTATTTCCTTGGATGCATGGTTGAACACCATTGAGGAGGAGATGGCCACTGGCTCCCTGTTTTGCCCTTGCTCTGCAGCTGTGGGTCCCAGATAGGTGTAATGACATCAGGGGGAGCCTGTGATGTGATGCCAGTGGGCCCTGCAGCTGCGGCCAGAGTGGGTGCAGAGCAAATGTAGGGGGTAATACATTATATATATATATTTATTTATTATACACCCTACATATGCCCTATACCTGTCACGTGTAATGTAATTCTGAATGTTGACCTGCCATATCCTGTTAGGATTTCACTTGCTGATTCGAGTGGTCATCCTCTGTTCGCTCACATGTGATTTGCAATGTGTGGTCATCTGCCAAATGACGTATCCTCCTGTTTTTCTCAAATTGAAAATGATAACAATGAGAGAAGCAGGAGGAGACGTCATTCAGCAGATGACCCAGAGTCTGCCAATCACTGGTGAGCGATCACATGACCTCTCAGATTTGGCTAATCTGCAGAATGAACAGCAATAATACCTAAAATATAACTTTTAATATTTCCTCTAAAAATAGGGAAGGGGTCACCTTGCCTATGCATAAAATTCAGAATATTGCGAGATCCTCTACAGAAACTGGGGAGCTGGCAAATCCTGTGATCACACAAAGACACCTACAGTATGATTGGTGTTGGCATAATCAAGCACATTTAACCGAAATGGTCAAGGTAATTTGTACAACCATTCACCTAGATCCCATTAACATTTTTTATGATGATAATGGCGCTAATTCACAATAGTGACTAAACGCCCACAGGTATGTGAATGGGATGCTACACAATCGGTTAAACATTCAACATTAACCAGGGATTCAAAAATACCAAGTTCTCAACCTGGTTATGTCTGATAGGGAACAATCTCACCCAATTGCTGGTGTCTTGTTTCCCAAAAACTGGTCAGTAAGTCCTCATATTCGGCGTATCCACAACAGACCTTCCACCAAATAGGTCCTGGACCCCTTATGAACGGACTAGTTGGCCTCTCCCAGGATCTCCTTCTCCCTTCTCCCGACGCGTTTCCTATACATTATTCATCAGGGGAGTCAATGAGGAGACAACCTCTACTGGGTTAATCTAGAAAAGATGTGAGAACATGGGGAGAATAAAGGGGGGTGCTCTTTTGATATATATACAGTAACCCCCAAAAAAGCTCACCCTATTAGAGAAGAAAAAGAATCCAGCGACTTACCAGACGGTGACAGCACAATCCTCATAAGCTGTACACCGCTGCCCAATCTAACTGCTTTTAAATAGTCGCGGTTTCCCTGCCGGCGTCTGACGTCACATCCTTGCCTGCATCCACCACTTCCGCCCAGAGTGGTGGAGCGCATCAGTGGAACGCATAGCGTCCCACCGGAAGTGACGTCAGTTAACATCCGGCGCGCTCCTAACATCGTACTCGCGATGTAAGAGTGTGACGCATCAGCGTCCGACAGCCCGCCCCCTCAACCCAGCAGTCCAGCACAGCGCAGTATACTCACCGCGCATGCGCCCAGTCCGTAATACGGACCTTACAGAAGGTGGAGGATAAATTTTTATCTAGTAACATTCTGTTCATAAAATGGACAGAAGCCGCCAATACCATATAATATGAGCAGGTCTAAAAGGTGCAGTTCAATAAAAGAAACATGAACCAGAGAACAGAACAAATATAAGGTCTCAGAAGTTAATAGGACAGAAGATATACCAGAGAACATCACAAATCCAAGGGGTTCAAACCCCTATGAGATCGAGCAACTAAAAGAGAGGTACTGGAAGGTAATTCACAGTGGTTTAGGACTGTAACGATCACTAAAAAGTAAACCCTATAGAACTGGAGCATATTAGAAAACGAATAGAAAGATAGTTAGTAAATAAGCTGACTAATTCCACCACCAAACTAGGCTAGACTGGTATCACTGACCCTACCTAGCTGCGGGGGTTGGCACCCTAAAGCACGGTGATTGGCGCCCCCGCTCGTCCGGTGGCTCTCCCTCCTAACTGTCACTAAAGCCTTCACCTAAAGAAAGGGTGCAAAGGAGATACATTCATTAAGACCATGAGGATGGATTGTTTTTAGTCGAAAGATCCACCTACACTCTCTCTGGAGGATCTTCTTGTCCCAATCCCCTCCTCGTCTCAGTGGTGGGATCACGTCAATACCTTGGAAGGTGATTTGGTTTATATCTCCCTCATGGAAGATGTTCAAATGTTTTGCCAGTGGGGTATCATTCCCAATCCTGACATCCCTCAAATGCTCACCTATCCTCCTCCTAAATTCTCTCTTAGTTTTGCCTATGTATTCAAGTCCACATGAGCACGTGACTTTATATATGACACCTCTGGTGCGACAGTTAACAAAACAGCGAATATCAAATTCTTTCCCTGTATTTGTACTCCAAAATTTCTTTCCTACCTTCAAACTGCTGCAGGCCACACATCCACTACAACGAAAGCAACCCTTAGGACTGCTTCTGAGCCAATCACAGCCCGTGACCCTATTGTCAACAAAGTGACTATGGGTCAATCTATCCTGTAGTGACCTAGCTCGTCTTAGAGCCACCGGACGAGCGGGGGCGCCAATCACCATGCTTTAGGGTGCCAACCCCCGCAGCTAGGTAGGGTCAGTGATACCAGTCTAGCCTAGTTTGGTGGTGGAATTAGTCAGCTTATTTACTAACTATCTCTCTATTCGTTTTCTAATATGCTCCAGTTCTATAGGGTTTACTTTTTAGTGATCGTTACAGTCCTAAACCACTGTGAATTACCTTCCAGTACCTCTCTTTTAGTTGCTCGACCTCATAGGGGTTTGAACCCCTTGGATTTGTGATGTTCTCTGGTATATCTTCTGTCCTATTAACTTCTGAGACCTTATATTTGTTCTGTTCTCTGGTTCATGTTTCTTTTATTGAACTGCACCGTTTAGACCTGCTCATATTATATGGTATTGGCGGCTTCTGCGCATTTTATGAACAGAATGTTACTAGATAAAAATTTATCCTCCACCTTCTGTAAGGTCCGTATTACGGACTGGGCGCATGCGCGGTGAGTATACTGCGCTGTGCTGGACTGCTGGGTTGAGGGGGCGGGCTGTCGGACGCTGATGCGTCACACTCTTACATCGCGAGTACGATGTTAGGAGCGCGCCGGATGTTAACTGACGTCACTTCCGGTGGGACGCTATGCGTTCCACTGATGCGCTCCACCACTCTGGGCGGAAGTGGTGGATGCAGGCAAGGATGTGACGTCAGACGCCGGCAGGGAAACCGCGACTATTTAAAAGCAGTTAGATTGGGCAGCGGTGTACAGCTTATGAGGATTGTGCTGTCACCGTCTGGTAAGTCGCTGGATTCTTTTTCTTCTCTAATAGAGTGAGGTTTTTTGGGGGTTACTGTATATATATCAAAAGAGCACCCCCCTTTATTCTCCCCATGTTCTCACATCTTTTCTAGATTAACCCAGTAGAGGTTGTCTCCTCATTGACTCCCCTGATGAATAATGTATAGGAAACGCGTCGGGAGAAGGGAGAAGGAGATCCTGGTAGAGGCCAACTAGTCCGTTCATAAGGGGTCCAGGACCTATTTGGTGGAAGGTCTGTTGTGGATACGCCGAATATGAGGACTTACTGACCAGTTTTTGGGAAACAAGACACCAGCAATTGGGTGAGATTGTTCCCTATCAGACATAACCAGGTTGAGAACTTGGTATTTTTGAATCCCTGGTTAATGTTGAATGTTTAACCGATTGTGTAGCATCCCATTCACATACCTGTGGGCGTTTAGTCACTATTGTGAATTAGCGCCATTATCATCATAAAAAATGTTAATGGGATCTAGGTGAATGGTTGTACAAATTACCTTGACCATTTCGGTTAAATGTGCTTGATTATGCCAACACCAATCATACTGTAGGTGTCTTTGTGTGATCACAGGATTTGCCAGCTCCCCAGTTTCTGTAGAGGATCTCGCAATATTCTGAATTTTATGCATAGGCAAGGTGACCCCTTCCCTATTTTTAGAGGAAATATTAAAAGTTATATTTTAGGTATTATTGCTGTTAGTTCTGGACCTTCGAATATATATACCATACCAGTTGCTGCATTATTATTGATTAGTGTGATATGGCAGGTTTCTTGGCAGCAGGCATAGATACGAATAGCTGGATTTCAGAGGCAAAAGAGGTGTTCTCGGAGAGGAATTTTGTCCAGAAAAAATATACCCCGACTCTAAATGGGGCCTTTAATGATTTAACCAGAATTTACAAAGAACGCACCACCTCATGGTGGGAGGTGCAATCACTGGAAAATTATTTGAAGGCCAAAATTGTCCCTAGATACCTCAGAATTTCCCTCACACCTGGCTTTAAGTATAAAAGTCCTGATTTAGCCGTGAGGTGGGAAAAAGAGGTGACTGACTGCTCGCTCAGATTGATGGCGTGTCTGCTGGAGGAAGAACATAAAAATCTGGCAACTCTAGAACTAGCTTTGAAGGAACAGATAGATATAACAAAGAAATTTTCAGGTGATAGTGAATTTGTTAATAAGGAAGTGACCCTCCAGAACACCATTGAAAAGTTTCAATATCATCTTAAAGAAAAAAAGCATAGGTTCTACATCAGAGACTTGCAGGAATTTAGAGATAATAAAGCATATAATTTTTTCTCCAGTAGACCCGTCAGACAGAGCGAGCCTGAGAGTACCTCTACAGACACGGAAGCATCGGATCTGGAGGGTAGGAATACATCTTCCCGGGGGAGGGGTAAGAATAAAGGAAAGGGACGTGGTGGGTACCGTTTTTTAGAGCAAATACACTACCCGCTCAGAAACAAGCAACGACAGAACAACCCCCCCCTACCACCGGGACAGCCCAGATAATTAATCTGTCAAAACATCTATTGACAGATGCGGAAAGAGTAGTCCTCAATAAAGGCCTAGGGTTTGTTCCTACATCTGATTTTGACAAGTTCGAGGGGGTAAAGGATTTGAATTTATTCATCCGTAAGCTAAAGTGGAAAAAACATTATATTAGAGAGAATAAAAAACAGAGTGCTGAATTAGGTATATCAGAGGACATTTTGGAGGACGTCAGATTACTTTACAGTATTGGTGAAACTGATCCCAACATTAGGGGCCTAGGTCCGTTTACAGGCCTCAAACAGAAGAGTAATAAAATGCCACCACCGATGGGTGATGTGAGTTCCATTGACATCTTCTGTAATCTGGTTACCCGGGACATTGAGGATTTACGGCCGAGACGCTCCAGTGATTTCAACCTCTCCAAGACTGAAATGGGGGGTTTGGTGTCCCTGGAACCTTCCCCAGATTTGATCATAAAAAAATCAGATAAGGGTGGCAATGTTGTGTTGATGGACATTGATAAATATAGGGATATGTGCCTGAGTATATTGAATGACGCTGGAGGGTATGACA
Source organism: Anomaloglossus baeobatrachus (assembly GCF_048569485.1). Taxonomy (NCBI): domain Eukaryota; kingdom Metazoa; phylum Chordata; class Amphibia; order Anura; family Aromobatidae; genus Anomaloglossus; species Anomaloglossus baeobatrachus. Next base: position 294,023,261 of record NC_134358.1, on the reverse strand, counting down.
AACTTGCTAATAACCCCATAAAGGATCATACGGACGAGTTGAGAGAGATCTTGCTGAGGGCAAGAGACAAGGGTTTGATTGACAAAAGGGAATATGACTTCCTTCTTCCTAAATTCCCGGTGATTCCAACCTTCTATTGTCTCCCGAAGATACACAAGGGGATGGACCCTTTAAAGGGGAGGCCAATAGTTTCTGGTGTAGATAGCCTTACCCAAAATTTGGGAGTTTATTTAGATGAACTTCTCAAGCCTTTTGTTATCTCTCTCAACTCGTACCTAAGAGACACAACTGACCTCCTGAGGAAACTTGAGGGTCTCGTGCTGGATGAAGATGTCATCTTAGCCAGTATTGATGTGGAATCATTATATTCATCAATAAGACACGACGTGGGCATGCAGGCTGTAGCACACTTCTTAAATGGCCGAGGGAGACAGTTCAATGAGCACAATGCCTTCCTAATGGAAGCTTTGAAATTTTGCCTCACACGGAACATCTTTACATTTGGAAATCAGCTCTACCACCAGCTCAGGGGCACTGCGATGGGTAGCCCTTGTGCGCCCTCGTATGCAAATCTGCTCCTGGGCTGGTGGGAGGAGACTGTGGTATTTGGGGATGATTCCATCTTTCCCACAGACAAAATCCTGCTATGGAGCAGATTTATAGATGACATCTTTATCTTGTGGAAAGGCTCAGAAAGTGAACTGTCTCTCTTTGTGGAACAATTGAATATTAATGAGATTGGCTTATTTTTTACATCTGAAGTTAGTAGATCTAAGTTGCCATTTTTGGATGTCCTCATAGAAAAAACTTTTGAAGGATGTATTACCACCAGTACCCACCGAAAGGAGACAGCAACGAATTTGTTACTAAGGTGGGAGAGTAGCCATCCTCTGTCCCAAAAGAAAGGCATCCCAAAGGGGCAATTTTCAAGAATAAAACGGAATTGCTCCAATAAGGAGAAGTGTGCATTACAGTTTGATGACTTAGAAAAAAGGTTTCGTGAAAGAGGATACCCCAACAAAGTCATAAAAAAGGCACGTGACGAGATCAATGAGATCAGCAGACCGGCTCTTTTATATCCGGTACCCAAACAGGATGATGCAGCTGATCTAGTCAGGTTCATCACAACATTCAATAATGGCTCCAAAGCTATAAGAGAGGTACTGGAAAGACATTGGCCCATTTTAAAAATGGACCTTGATATTGGTAAATTTGTTTCAGAGAAACCACAGATCACCTTCAGACGAGCTAGGTCACTACAGGATAGATTGACCCATAGTCACTTTGTTGACAATAGGGTCACGGGCTGTGATTGGCTCAGAAGCAGTCCTAAGGGTTGCTTTCGTTGTAGTGGATGTGTGGCCTGTAGCAGTTTGAAGGTAGGAAAGAAATTTTGGAGTACAAATACAGGGAAAGAATTTGATATTCGCTGTTTTGTTAACTGTCGCACCAGAGGTGTCATATATAAAGTCACGTGCTCATGTGGACTTGAATACATAGGCAAAACTAAGAGAGAATTTAGGAGGAGGATAGGTGAGCATTTGAGGGATGTCAGGATTGGGAATGATACCCCACTGGCAAAACATTTGAACATCTTCCATGAGGGGGATATAAACCAAATCACCTTCCAAGGTATTGACGTGATCCCACCACTGAGACGAGGAGGGGATTGGGACAAGAAGATCCTCCAGAGAGAGTGTAGGTGGATCTTTCGACTAAAAAAAATCCATCCTCATGGTCTTAACGAATGTATCTCCTTTGCACCCTTTCTTTAGGTGAAGGCTTTAGTGACAGTTAGGAGGGAGAGCCACCGGACGAGCGGGGGCGCCAATCACCGTGCTTTAGGGTGCCAACCCCCGCAGCTAGGTAGGGTCAGTGATACCAGTCTAGCCTAGTTTGGTGGTGGAGTTAGTCAGCTTATTTACTAACTATCTCTCTATTCGGTTTCTAATATGCTCCAGTTTTATAGGGTTTACTTTTTAGTGATCTTTACAGTCCTAAACCACTGTGAATTACCTTCCAGTACCTCTCTTTTAGTTGCTCGACCTCATAGGGGTTTGAACCCCTTGGATTTGTGATGTTCTCTGGTATATCTTCTGTCCTATTAACTTCTGAGACCTTATATTTGTTCTGTTCTCTGGTTCATGTTTCTTTTATTGAACTGCACCGTTTAGACCTGCTCATATTATATGGTATTGGCGGCTTCTGCGCATTTTATGAACAGAATGTTACTAGATAAAAATTTATCCTCCACCTTCTGTAAGGTCCGTATTACGGACTGGGCGCATGCGCGGTGAGTATACTGCGCTGTGCTGGACTGCTGGGTTGAGGGGGCGGGCTGTCGGACGCTGATGCGTCACACTCTTACATCGCGAGTACGATGTTAGGAGCGCGCCGGATGTTAACTGACGTCACTTCCGGTGGGACGCTATGCGTTCCACTGATGCGCTCCACCACTCTGGGCGGAAGTGGTGGATGCAGGCAAGGATGTGACGTCAGACGCCGGCAGGGAAACCGCGATTATTTAAAAGCAGTTAGATTGGGCAGCGGTGTACAGCTTATGAGGATTGTGCTGTCACCGTCTGGTAAGTCGCTGGATTCTTTTTCTTCTCTAATAGGGTGAGGTTTTTTGGGGGTTACTGTATATATATCAAAAGAGCACCCCCCTTTATTCTCCCCATGTTCTCACATCTTTTCTAGATTAACCCAGTAGAGGTTGTCTCCTCATTGACTCCCCTGATGAATAATGTATAGGAAACGCGTCGGGAGAAGGGAGAAGGAGATCCTGGGAGAGGCCAACTAGTCCGTTCATAAGGGGTCCAGGACCTATTTGGTGGAAGGTCTGTTGTGGATACGCCGAATATGAGGACTTACTGACCAGTTTTTGGGAAACAAGACACCAGCAATTGGGTGAGATTGTTCCCTATCAGACATAACCAGGTTGAGAACTTGGTATTTTTGAATCCCTGGTTAATGTTGAATGTTTAACCGATTGTGTAGCATCCCATTCACATACCTGTGGGCGTTTAGTCACTATTGTGAATTAGCGCCATTATCATCATAAAAAATGTTAATGGGATCTAGGTGAATGGTTGTACAAATTACCTTGACCATTTCGGTTAAATGTGCTTGATTATGCCAACACCAATCATACTGTAGGTGTCTTTGTGTGATCACAGGATTTGCCAGCTCCCCAGTTTCTGTAGAGGATCTCGCAATATTCTGAATTTTATGCATAGGCAAGGTGACCCCTTCCCTATTTTTAGAGGAAATATTAAAAGTTATATTTTAGGTATTATTGCTGTTAGTTCTGGACCTTCGAATATATATACCATACCAGTTGCTGCATTATTAATCTGCAGAATGTCACACAGGGGAGACACTGGTCAGTCCAGGGCAGCAGAGCAGGGAGAAGCCGCCGGGGACCGGCCTCCCGGGCTCCTCATCCTAGTTGCATCGTCTCTGGACAGATATTATATGTGTTTTATTTGAAACGCGGCAGCATCAGAGTAAAATATACACAACTGCAATAATGGAGCCGGTGTCTGATTCCTTCCACCCGGAGGTTGTGCAGGAGGAATCAGCTGTCAGAGAACTTATGCTGTAACAAAATAACATTGGAGTCTCATACGTGACATGGCGTCACTGCCGTCTGCACATCACATGTTATGGTTTAGTGTAGGTATGAAGGTCTGTCAATGTAATGCATCGCTAGCAGCGGTGATGTGTATTATGGGGTTCTGCAGCAGCTGAGGTGTATTATGAGGAGCTGCAGCAGCGGAGATGTGTATTATGGGGTTCTGCAGCAGCTGAGATGTGTATTATGGGGTTCTGCAGCAGCGGAGATGTGTATTATGGGGTTCTGCAGCAGCGGAGATGTGTATTATGGGGTTCTGCAGCAGCTGAGGTGTATTATGAGGAGCTGCAGCAGCTGAGATGTGTATTAGGCTATGTGCGCACGTAGCATTCTGCCCTGCAGAAATTTCTGCAGCAATTTGAACAGCACACGTGCGCTTCAAATCGCTGCAGAAAGAGTCCGTAATGAAAAAAAAAGCCGATTCCATGCGCTCTGCCTGCAGCTCCTGCCATAGACAGAGCAGGAAAGAAGTGACATGTCACTTCTTAGAACGCAGCGCTTCGGGCAGCAGCCGAAGCGCTGTGCTCTAATACGTCACGTGCGCACTTCTCCTGCATAATCTTCATAGATTGTGCTGGGGACGCAGGATGCATGCAGTTACACTGCGGTGCAGATCGCAGCGTAACTGCATGCAAATACGCAATGTGCGCACATAGCCTTATGGGGTTCTGCAGCAGCTGAGGTGTATTATGAGATTCTGCAGCAGCTGAAATGTGTATAATGAGGTTCTGCAGCATAGAAGGTGTGTATGAGGAGGTTCTACAGCAATTGAGATGTGTATGATGATGTTCTGCAGCAGCTGAGGTGTGTATTATGAAAGTCTGCAGAATATCACGATTCAGCACGGATTTATCTTACAAATTTTCCAACAAAATTATCTGCAGCATTGCCAAAAGGGGTGTGCCCAAACTGGTTAATAAATGAATTACAGTATATATGCCATAGTTCTTCCATACATAGGGCCTCTCCCTCATGGTGTGTGTGTGGTACTGCAGCTTAGTCTTTTCAGGTCAGTAGAGCTGACAGGCAGTGAAACATACACAGCACTCCTCATCCTCAAGGTGTGTATGTGGTGCTGCACCTCAGTCTGTTCAGGTCATTGGAGCTGAGAGGCAGTGACACATATAACCTGAGGACTTTTTATTACATAGAAAGCAGGGATTTTTTTTCTAATTTCGTACATTCTTCTTTAACATTTGTATTTTGGACTTTTTGGTCCGGAGTACACACAGCATCGGCCGCCGTCTCCATGATGCCTTGTCTGGTATAATCTGGTTCATTTATCCTCAGGATTTGTATAGTAGATGCTGATCCCACCAATGGGGCCACGACCTGCGCCGCTCTAAGTGTATAGAAATATATATCATCTCTCTATGAAGAGCGGCAGCGCCTCATTCTCCAGATACATGTGCGCCCCATTGGGGGGATCCGCATGTTCCATCCATGATTTAATATCAGGGATACGGCATAAATGGTTGAAATCGGAAGACCTCTAAAAGAACGAGATCAAACGTGGTGGATTTGAGGTGCAGATTCTCCAGCACAAATTTGGAGTATTTTGTACATTTGAAGAGCTGAATTTTATTAGGATATAAGAAAAATTGGCTCCTGTCGTCATTTGTTTCCTGGGAAACTGGGTAAAAAATCAGTAGGGGGGGGGCACCAAAGGGCAGTTTTGCACAGGGCGCCATTCAGGCTAAGGCCGGCCCTGCTGGGGCCCCACAGAGATTGGGGGTCTGGAACCTGCGAATAACAGGCTCTCCAGTCCCTTCCTCAATAATATGAAGGTGCACATGTTTGGCCTCAGCTTTATGTATTGTCTATGGGACTGCCAAGTGTATTTCTGGGAGTGTCATAAACAATGAAAGGGGCGGAGGCAAAGTGTGTGCACCTCCACTTCATTCACAACAGGGTTAAAGACCCCATTCTTAGGATTCCAACTAGTCCCAATCTTGGAATCACTGGGTGTCCTATTTGTCAGACCCCAGCAATCAACAAGTTATCCCCTATCTTAACGATAGGGGAATCATTTTATTTGGGGGGGATAGCCCTTTAATTTAATGTATAGAGAAGACTTAAGAGGGCTTTACACGCTGCGACATCGCTAACGATATATCGTCGGGGTCACGGTGTTTGTGACGCACATCCGGCGTCATTAGCGACGTCGCAGCGTGTGACAGTCTGGAGCAACCTAAAACGATCGCAAAAAAGACAAAAATCGTTTGTTTTGGAGAGGTTGTTTAATTACAAAAAATCGTTGTCAGGTAAGTAGCGATGTTGTTCCTCGTTCCTGCGGCATCACACATCGCTGTGTGTGACACCGCAGGAGCGACAAACATCTCCTTACCTGCGTCCCGCCGGCAATGAGGAAGGAAGGAGGTGGGCATCATGTTCCACCCGCTCATCTCCGACCCTCCGCTACTATTGGCCGGCCACCTAGTGACGCTGCAGTGATGTCGCTATGACGCAGAACGCATCTCCCCCTTGAAGGAGGGATTGTTCGGCGGTCACAGCGACGTCGCTGACAAGGTATGTGCGTGTGACACTGCCGTAGCGATAATGTTCACTACGGCAGCAATCACCACATATCGCACGTACGATCGGGGGCGGGTGCTATCTCGCACGACATCTCACTGTTTGGCTTTGGAACCTGAAGTGCACCCCAATATCTCCGACGCATATATAGGAAGTGCCATTCTCTTCTTGCTATAATCGCTAGCTATAGCTAGCAATGTCGTAGCGTGTAAAGCGGCCTTTAGAGTTGTAGACTATATGTTAAAGTTACATTTACAAATAAAGTCCTATTTGTTATAAAGCACATGACACTTCAGCTATACATTTCACTCTACAATCCCTATTTGTATGATGTCAAACTTAGGGTAAAAAAGCAATTCATGCTTAAAGTACAAATATTAAAATTTAATTTGGTTATACCTTAAAAAACAGAAATTTTTCCTGTAAGGGACTTACAATACCACAAGATATTATACACAAATTGTGTGGTTGTTACAATCAGAACACTGGAGTTATATCAACATAAATATTTTAAAATAAGCATAGAAAGCTATACAAGACTGTATAAATGCCTTCACACAAATTGGTAAATATATGTAAATGTTATCCATAATCTAAGAATATAGACAGATGCACTTCAAAGGGAAATATACATGGTGTTATCCTGTAGATGGCTCTGTTGTTGCTCTTAGATAGTAACTAAACTATTACCAATTGCCAAGCCATATAGTGCTGACCACCCAGTGATCTAGGGGTACTTTGCACACTATGACATCGCAAGCCGATGCTGCGATGCCGAGCGCGATAATCCCCACCGCCGTCGCAGCTGCGATATCATTGTGATAGCTGCCGTAGCGAATGTTATCGCTACGGCAGCTTCACATGCACTCACCTGCCGTGCAACGTCGCTGTGGCCGACGAACCGCCTCCTTATTAAGGGGGTGGGTCGTGCGGCGTCACTGCGACGTCACGCGGCAGGCGGCCAATAGGAGCGGAGGGGCGGAGATGAGCGGGATGTAAACATCCCGCCCACCTCTTTCCTTCCGCATAGCCGACGGGAGCCGCGGTGACGCAGGTAGGAGATGTTCCTCGCTCCTGCAACTTCACACACAGCGATGTGTGCTGCCGCAGGAGCGAGGAACAACATCGGACCGTCACATCAGCGTAATTATGGAATTCACCGACGCTACACCGATGATGCGATTACGACGCTTTGCGCTCGTTAATCGTATCATCTAGGACTTACACACTACGATGTCGAGAGCGACGCAGAGAGTGCGTCAATTTTCGACATGACCTCACCGACATCACACCTGCGATGTCGTAGTGTGCAAAGTACCCCTTAGACTCACCTATATCCTAAGTGATTTATCCACATATCAATAATCTGATCACCTAGATAGGAAAATAATCAATAGGTGTACATACCATGTATTAGTATCCTAAGCGATCAAGGTTCCCAAAGGGGACAGTCCCTCCACCCCGATGCGCATTTCATGCAGCTTTATTATGCCCTCCGGTCTATTTTTCACATTTATTTTTTGTTGTTTTATGACCACAAGGACTACTAAAATATAGTTTTACATTTTTTCTCCTTTCCACATTTTTTCACTCAAAGTAAAAATTGCAGTACTAAGAAAAAAAAGTAGTGTAATTTTGAAAATCACAATATAAACATATTAATGATATGCAAATTATGAAAAAAAATTGAAACAAAATTTTCAAAACATCTCAGCTTATTCAGTATAGAGTATGAGAACAAGATGCAGAAATACACTGTGTGCAGAATTATTAGGCAAGTTTTATTTTACAGGGGGTTTTTTTTATTATTCATCAAAAACTATGTTCTCAATCAACCCAAAAGACTCATAAATATCAAACCTTAATATTTTTGGAAGTTGGAGTGGGGTTTTTTAGATTTGGCTATCTTAGGAGGATATCTGTTTGTACAGGTAACTATTACTGTACAGAATTATTAGGCAACTTAATAAAAACCAAATATATTCCCATCTCACTTTTTTATTTTCAGCAGGTAAACCAATATAACTGCACAAAATTTAGAAATAAACATTTCTGACATGCAAAAACAAAACCCCAAAAAATTAGTGCCAATATAGCCACCTTTATGATGACACTCAATAGCCTACCATCCATAGATTCTGTCAGTTGCTTGATCTGTTTACGATCAACATTGCGTGCAGCAGCCACCACAGCCTCCCAGACACTGTTCCGAGAGGTGTACTGTTTTACCCCCCTGTAGATCTCACATTTTATGAGGGACCACAGGTTCTCTCTGGGGTTCACATCAGGTGAACAAGGGGGCCATGTCATTATTTTTTCATCTTTTAGACCTTTACTGGCCAGCCACACTGTGGAGTAGTTGGATGCATTTGATGGAGCATTGTCCTGCATGAAAATCATGTTTTTCTTGAACGATACCGACTTCTTCCTATACCACTGCTTGAAGAAGTTGTCTTCCAGAAACTGGCAGTAGGTCTGAGAGTTGAGCTTCACTCCATCCTCAACCCGAAAAGGTCCTACAAGTTCATCTTTGATGATACCAGCCCATACCAGTACCCCACCTCCACCTTGCTGGTGTCTGAGTTGGAGTGGAGCTCTCTGCCCTTTACTGATCCAGCCTCTGGCCCATCCATCTGGCCCATCAAGAGTCACTCTCATTTCATCAGTCCATAAAACCTTTGAAAAATCAGTCTTAAGATATTTCTTGGCCCAGTCTTGACGTTTTATCTTATGTGTCTTGTTCAAAGGTGGTCGTTTTTCTTCCTTCCTTACCTTGGCCATGTCCCTGAGTATGGCACACCTTGCGCTTTTTGATACTCCAGTAACGTAGCACCTCTGAAATATGGCCAAACTGAAAGCAAATGGCATCTTGGCAGCTTCACGCTTTATTTTCCTCAATTCATGGGCAGTTATTTTGCGCCTTTTTTGCCCAACACGCTTCTTGCGACCCTGTTGGCTATTTGCCATGAAACACTTGATTGTTCGGTGATGATGCTTCAAAAGTTTGGCAATTTCAAGACTGCTGCATCCCTCTGCAAAACATCTCACAATTTTGGACTTTTCAGAGCCCGTCAAATCTCTCTTCTGACCCATTTTGCCAAAGGAAAGGAAGTTGCCTAATAATTAAGCACACCTTATATAGGGTGTTGATGTCATTACACCACATCCCTCCTCATTACAGAGATGCACATCACCTGATTTACTAAATTGATGGTTGGCTCTCAAGCCTATACAGCTGGACTAGGACAACATGTATAAAAATTATCATGTGACCAAAATACTTATTTGCCTAATAATTCTGCACACAGTGTACACACTATGCTATCAATGGGGTTACAAAGGATTGAGGAATGGTCTACCATGCAGAATGCGTTTGGGCACACAGTTCATTAAAATCCACTGTTGGTATCTCCCTTAGCAATTGATGACGAATGACGTTCCAGATCTGCTTGATGGGAGACAAGTCCTGAGAGGCTGCATGTAATGGTAGCACATTGAGCTCATGTAGGCTGCTCACAGTAGCACAAGCAACATGTGGCCTTGCATTTTGTTGATAGAAAGCTCCTCAGACATTTTGGAGGAATGGCTGTACCACGAATTTCACAACCAAATCAATGCAACACCTAGTTGTTCTTGTATTTGGAAGGAAGACTAGAGAGGTCCAGCTACAGTATATTGTTCCATCCCACTCCATTATTCCAGAAGTAGGACTATTGTGATGTTCCAACGTAACAGCATTTCACTGACCTCTTGTCACTGCTATGAATGGCTATTCATGGTGCAGATCAAGCTGGAATGGAAGTCTGTCGTCTTCAGTGCTGAGTCCCACTTTTTCCTTGGATAGAATGATAGCCAGAGATTGGACAATGTTGTGAAGTGGCCATCACGAGAAAATGTCACACTGGTTCTATTCCTGGGATTGTAGTGTACCGTAGCGTAATGTGCAGTAGTTGGACCTCTTTGGTCTTCACTTCAAGTAAACTAACAGCTCAGTATTACATTGATTTGGTAGTAGAACCAGTGGTACGACCAATTCTCCAAAGTGTCTCAGGAGCCGTTTTTCAACATGAAAATGCCAGGCCAAATGTTGCTTGTGCTTTTGTGAGCAGCATATGTGGCCTAAACGTGCTGCGATGGCCTGGAATGTCTTCGGACTTGTCTCCCATCAAGCATATCTGAGACGTCAGTGGTCAGCAATTGCAAAGAGACCTGCCAGCAGTGGATCTTGATTACTTGCATGCCCAAGTGCATTCAGCGTGGCAGAATATTCTCTAGATTACATTTAATAATAATTTTAGTTTCTATAGCACCAACATATTCAGCAGTACTTTATAATTCATAATTCAGAGGGGCCTTGTACAAACAAGATAAGATTTTACTGAGTAACATAGTTCAACGCATACTAAGAGGAGTCAGGGCTTTGCTCGCAAGCTTGCAATCTATGAGGAAATGGGGGCAACACAAAAGGTAAAAATAACATGATTGTCGTGTAAGGTGTAACCATCAATATAATAAAGAACGCTGCGTGAACCAGTCACCAGATAGTATCTGTACTAGTACAGGTACAACGTGCTACTAACTGCGTGGTAGAGAGAACGGGATAGTTAGATTAGTGAGGTGAGCTACAAAAAACATGTTTTTAGGGCACTTTTAAAACTATGGATAGTGGGAATTAACCGTATTGTTTGGGATAATACATTCCAGAAAACTGACATGTCACAATATGTTTCCTAGATACGAGAGTGGAAAATTCAAATTTTAGAGTATGTTAGTCTTAGCTTATTAGTGGAATGAAAAGAACAGGTAGGGTGGTAGACAGACGAGGGAGGAGATGTAGGGTGGAGCAGAACTGTAGAGAGCTTTGTGTGTAAGTGTGATAACTTTCTATTAGATTCTGTAGCGGATGGGTAACTAGTGCAAAGACTGGCACATGGTGGCGACATCAGTGCAGTGCTTGGACAGAAATATGGTCCTGGCTGCTTTATTCATGATAGATTGGAGAGGGGAGAGTTTAGTGAGAGGGAGACTGATTAGTAGAGAGTTGCAATAGTCCAGGTGAGAGTGAATCCAAGCAGCAGAATGCGTTTTTGCTGAGTCCAAGGTAATGAAAGGTCACATTTGAGAGATGTTTTTGAAGTGCAGGTGAAATGAGCCTGAGAGTGATTGGATATAAGGAGTGAAGGAAAGATCTGTCAAATATACACTGATGAGAAAAAGGTTAACAATGTTTTGAACTTTTGACTTTCAGGCTCCAAATCTAACCATCCACTACAGTTTCAAATGTGAGACTACCTTCATTTTATGGATAATCATTTTGGCTATCTCATACATAAAATTGACTTTTTACATTATATAAGTAAGTTCATGCATAGTAGATGTCGTAAATCATAACCTCATAATAGCATCCAGACATGTATGTACACAGACGAGCAAAAGGGTAACAATGTTTTGAACTTTTGACTTTCAGGCTCCATATCTCACCATCCACTACAGCTTTGAGCGTGAGACTACCTTTATTTTATAGACAATCATCTTGGCTATCTCATATATAAATTTGAATTGCAACTAATTAGCATATGATTAGTTATGCAGATTCTTGTCACTGCATTGTTACAGTTTTGCTCCTAAAAATAAAAATTTACATTTTTATTATTTTATTAGTATTTTGTAAATTTACCTTGGACTTTCAACACTGCTTGAATCCTTCTGGAGATGCTCATTATCAGATTCAAGCATGTCTCAACCAAAATCTGATCCCAGGTATCTTCTACACGTTCCCAATGTTGGTGCATACTGGGCAACTCACTTGGTTATGTATACAGTTTTTTTCAACTCTACCCAAAAGTGTTCAATTGTGGGGACCAATCCAGCAACTCCACTTCTTTGTCATTGAACCATTCCTTCGCCAATCTTAACATTCTCGGGTCGTTGTCCTGCTGGAACACTATGTCATCCTTTTTATACCCATAGTACTCGAGTGTATGAAGTAACTCGTCTTGTAGAATACTCACATATAGCTCAGCATTGAGACCACTATTAATCCTGGTCAAGTATCCAATGCATTTGACTGTGAAACAACCCAATATCATCAGACTTCCTCCACCAAACGACAGTTCCTTCAATTTCTTGATCCATTAGCCGCTTTTTCCCTTGTCACTTCCAGACACATTTGCAACTATCAGAGCCTAGTCTATTGATTTTCATCTCATTGCTCCAAATCACCCATTTTCAATCTTCTATTGTCCTCTTTTCATACTTTTTTGAAAACTTGAGGCGGCGCTTCTTATGACGATATTGAAGTCGAGGCTTCACTTTGTTTTGGGCCACCGTTCCAGACTTGTGTAATGTGCATCGCACTTGCTTGTGTTATGTCACTATAATGAAGCATATGAGCCACTTCCACTGCTGTGTTTGTGTTGCCAAAACTGATAAACCTGGTCATGACCCCAACTTCTTGACTCAGATATTTTTCCTCGTTGTCCACCTCTTGGCTTTTGAATAGATGGACGGACTTTATTTCATATTCTTCCAATTGTCATAGCACTCAGATGATGCAGTTTGGTAATTTTCTTGGCCAAGAGACCACTATCGATGAGCTGGATCATGTTATTTCTCTTTTCTTGGGAAATCTTCTTCATGGCTGTTCCTCAATTTGAACCAGTGACCTTTTGCTTGGGAATGAACCTAATACTTAGCTATTGGGGAATGTGAGAACAGGTTGTAATTTGTAGTATATAGGAAGAAAAAGATTTTTCCCCCTCCATGAGCAAAACAATAAGAATGTAGTGACATGACAAGAATCTGCATAACTAATCATATGGTAAGTATTTGCAAGTCAAATTTATGTGTGAGATAACCAAGTTATCTCTAAAATGAAGGTAGTCTCAGGAGACCCAAAAGATAATAATGTCATTGAACCCAATTCATATTCCACAGTTGAGAACTAGGTTGCCAAATTTAAAACAAGCCACTTCAGCACCAATGATGAGGAACATCCTGGACGACAGAGAGTGGTGGTTGTTCCGGAGATCGTCCATGATGTGCACAACCTCATACTGGAGAATCGATGAATTTCAGCTAAAGTAATAGCAGACATCATGGGGATTTCCTGTGAACGTGTTTGTGTCATTATCCATGAACATTTGGACATGAGGAAGCTATCTGCAAAGTGGGTCCCCAAATGTTTAACAACAGATCAAAGAAGCATGCGAGTGAAAACATCCTGGTCCATTTATCAGTGTTTCCGGACTGATAAGAACTTCCTGGATTGACTAGTTACTATATAGGAGACCTGGATTTATTTGTATGACCCTGAAAACAAGGAGCAGTCAAAAGAGTGGAGACACAGTGGTTCTCCTTGTCCAAAGAAGTTCATGGTGCAAAAATCAGCCTCTAAGGTGATGGCGTCTGTGTTCTGGGATAAGGAGGGCGTGCTGCTAGTGGACTACCTTCAAAAGGGTTCCACCATCAATGCAAGGTATTACATTGAATGACCAATTGAAGGCAGCTCTGAAGCCCAAAAGGCGTAGCAAGCTGTCCAAAGGAATCTTGTTCCTGCAAGACAACACATTTGCACACACTGCATAAGTGACCACAGCAAAACTGCCAGAGCTGGGCTTCTATTTGGTTGACCAACCACATAATTCACCAGATCTAGCTCCCTCTGACTATCATCTGTTTCCAAACCTGAACAAACACCTCAAGGGTACCAAATTTCACACCATTTCTGATGCCATGGCTGCTACGAATGCCTGGTTCGAGCCACAACCTAAATCCTTCATTTTGCTAGGCTTACAGAACTTGGAATACCGATGTAAGAAGTGTGTTGTCATCAGTGGAGAGTATGTGGAATAAATGTAAAGTTTCATCATCCTATCTCGTTTCTTTCTGGGTAAAGCCAAAGACTTATCAGCAGCCCCTCGTAGCGGATTAAATGGGAGTGAACCAAGTGTTGAAGGATTGTAGTAATGAAGGGGAAATTAAAAACAGGTCTAAACAGGTTTGTAAATGGCAATGCCGTTCTTGTCGAGGGATGAGTTTTTAATGAGTTTATGATGGCGTGTTTAAAGGAGGAGGGAAAGTTACTGGAAGAAAAAGAGAGGTTTAATTTTTTAGTTAGGTAGGTAAAGACAGCCTGGGAAAAGGACTGAAGAAGGGGAGAGGGAATAGGGGCACTGTTGGGGCTCATGCACACGTAACTGCTAAATATTCTGCAGCGATTTTACAGCACATGTGCGCTTCAAATCGCTGCAGAAACACTGCATAATGGATGCAGTTTTTTGGTACAAAAAAAAACCCGATTTCATGCGCTCAGGATGCTGCCTCTCCCATAGACAGAGTGGGAGCTGCATCCAAAGCGCCCAAATTAATTGACATGCTCATTTTATGAACGCACGGATATGGGTCAAAATTTTAGTATCCAAATCACAGCGTTCATAAAAGCAACGTGCGCACGTATCATGCACAATCTACATAGACTGTGCAGGGGACGCAGGACGCATGCATTTACGCTGCAGTGCTAAACGCAGCATAAATGCATCTATGTACGCAATGTGCGCATGAGCCCTAACAGGGCGAGAAGAAGCGAGGAGCCAGTTAATATCTTCTTCTGTGACCGGTTCAAAGACAGAAAGTGAACTTGGTGAAGTGCAGGAGGGAAGAGGGGACATGATATTGGGTGAATGAGAGACCATTTCCTGTCAGATATGATATATTTTTTATTTCTAATAATTGTCCAGATCATCAGCGCTGAGGTTGATAATAGAGGCCTGCACTTTAGAACTCAAAAGAGCAATGGCTACCTTTTATTAGACACTTTGGTCCTGATTCAATATTACATTTGCACCTTTTTTGCCTAGTTTTTGAATTGCTTTTCTTTTTCACTTTTTTCGTTTAATTAACTCTTTCTTTTAAGTTTCTTTTATGTTTCCATTTCTATTGTTTGATTTTAATGTTCGCCATTGTTGGTGAGGTTTAGGGTTACCAGATATTTTCCTATAAATCATCAGTTGTGACTTTTTAACAAGTTGCAAACTTTGTCACAAATGTTGTCCACTCTCTGTACTTTCCGCTGTACCCCCATCCCAATTGTGTTACTAGTTTTATGAAATTTTAGCGGAACCTACAGCATTATGCCTTAAAAAGTCGCCAATCGAGTTAAAGACTAAAATTAACCCCCTTCACCCCTGGGAGATTTTACGTTTTGGTTTTTCCTCCCATTCTTCCAAGAGCTATAGTTTTTATATTTTTCTGTCATTATAACTGTATGAGAGCTTGTTTTTTTGCTGGACAAAGTAGTTCTGGCGTTTTGATTATGTTTATCATTATGCTGTTTACCAATTAGATTATAATTTATATTTTGATAGATCAGACATTTCTGAACTCGCCAATAGCAAATGTGTATTTTTTTTGTTTATTTTTGAATGGGACAAAAGGGGAGGGTTTGAACTTTTTTATTTTTTTTTAAACTTTTTTTTTACTTTTTTACAGTATTTAATATCTTTTATAGGAGACTTTAAGCTGCAATCGTCTGATCGTTTGTGCTATACAGAGCAGTGCTGATGCACTGCTCTGTACAGCATAAAGCACAATCCCCTATGAATTCCGGCTACGGGCAGCATTCACAGGAGGATCATAATGACAGGCACGGGAGTTTTTAGCAGACCCTCAGCTGTCTGAGAAACCATCAATGCCTTGCAATAACACCACGACAATGGGCAGGATCAATGACGCGCATCCTTTCTGCTTGTGTTAAATGCCGCTGTCAGTGATCGATAGTGGAATTTAACTGGTTAACAGCTGCTGGTGGATCTCAGATTAAATCCGCTATTGAGTGCTCTCGGATTAAATCCGCTATTGAGTGCAGGAAAGATGTGGGCTTAGCGTGTGAGCCCGCATCAAAGGCACAGGCATGGCTGATTACGTAAATATACATAATCGTGAAAGGGTGAGGGGTGTTTTTTATTTTGTGCAAAAATCATGAACCACTTGCAGAATTTTGAAGTATTTGTTTAAAAAAAAAATCACCAAATAACTCAAGACAGAAACAGAAAAGTGAGTTTTAGACAACAAGGTCTAGAAAATGAGAGATCTGTTAGGACCAGGTGGACGGGCAGACCCAGGAGGTGGATCCACTGGGCCGAACACCTTACTGAAGGCAAGGGGTCCGGTAGCCGGAGCACTACACGTAGCAGGACAGTCCGTTCAAATGAGTGGAATGGAGAAGTCCCTGGGACCACGGAGTCACTGATGGTAGTCCGGGTGACGGAGCTCAGGTTCGGAGGCCGAGATGTTGTCAGGCAGAGTCCGGAACCGATGGAGCGAGAGAACGGATCACCACAGGGATCAGAGATGGTACGGACTGACGGGATGGCAGATAGTCAGCGTTCGGGGTTCGGGAATCGGCAGGACCGGATGGCGAGGCAGGAGCGGCTCTAGAAGAGAGATAGGTAAGTATATCACCGACACAAGGAGACCTGACTCCTAGCTTAGGAGACACGAAGAACAGGCCCCGCCCACTTGGAAAGGAACCCCCTATATACCCTGCACCTGAATCTGCAATATCCTGTTTGGAGGACGCTGGCCCTTTAAGAGAGGGTCAATGACCGCGCGCGCGCCCTAATGCGCATGCGCGAGGCCCGGGTGCCAGAAGCCAGAGCAGGGAGCGGTACACAGGAGGCAGGAGCGTTCAGCATCGCAGATGGGCGCCGGGACCGAGGATCGAGTTGCCTGGAGGACGCAGGTGAGTATGCATGGAGGCCGTGGAGCGGGGGACGCCTAGCAAAGGAGCCGGGGAGCGTGGCAGGGGAGCCGGGGAGCGTGGCCGGGGAGCCGGGGAGCGTGGAAGGGGAGCCGGTGAGCATGGCAGGGGGGCCGGTGAGCGTGACAAGATCCCTAAGTGAAAAATATAAATATGGGCCCACTGTCTAGCAAAATGTGGCAAATGTATTATACAGAGGGTGCTACTGTGAAGAGCTTGATACAGATTCTGCTTTTAAGGTGTAACTGTATTAATGAATCTTCCTGTAATAATAACCTGACTTTAGAATCAAGGAAAGAAAGAAAACCCATACCAGGCCTGAATTATTGCATTTCGTAGAACAACTTCTAAATCTACCACAAGAGGGAGCAATATTCACATCGTTACTCATATGAAGTAATATAATAGGATTTTCTCCAGTATGAAATTGTGATGATTATTTTATTTCTTTGCCAGTAAATATTCATCTCTATCAACTATTTAGATTAATAGTGATAAACAGACTATGTCTGCTTCAGATGTGGTTCTAGACTCCAAGATGCTGGTGCGATGAAGTCCAAAGATTAAAAAAAATAGGACATACGATTGGGTATATAGAGAAAATATATTTTTGATTTTGGACTCTGTTGTATTTCATATATGTACATTTCTGTGTGTTAATCGCAGCCATTTATGAGTGAGGATAACACAGAAGAGTAAGAATGTAGAGCTTTATATTGTATACTAGAAGGTGGCCCGATTCTAACGTATCGGGTAGTCTAGAATGTGTATGTAGGTTAGCAGATTGAATAATAATATAATCAGTAAGTCTTGAATAATGATGGTTCATTTTTTGCTCGTTGGTCTCCTACTGTGCAGCACGTATCGGCGTGTTTGACAGTGGGAGACCAACGATCTGAATGGGCAGGGAGCCGGGGTAAGCTAGTAACCATGGTACACATCGGGTAACTATGCAAAGCGGTTTCCATAGTTACCCAATGTGTACGCTGGTTAACAGCGTACGCCGGCTCTGGCACACGTGTGCCGAGAGCTGTGGTAAGCTAGTAACCATGTTACACATTGGGTAACTAAACAAAGTGGTTTCTATAGTTACCCGATGTGTACCATGGTTACCAGCCTACGCCGGCTCCGGCACACGTGTGCCGGGAGCCGGGGTAAGCTAGTGGTTTCACACATCCGGCTTTTCTCCACTTTGTCGGATCCGGCGCGCTGCCGTAGGCTGGTTTCAGACGTCCGTGTTTTAGGTACGTGTGACATCCATTTTTAACACGGATGTCACATGTACCCATGTTATTCTATGATGTGCCTCACACGTCCGTGTTTGCACACAGACCGTGTGACTTTTCATGACCCCGCACGCGCACACGCAGGCATCTCTGGCAGCACGGATGTCACACGGATCGCACACTGATGTGATCCGTGTGACATCAATGTAAAACATACCGGAGAAAATATGGGTCTTTTTAATAAAAATAGCCGGGGTAAGCTAGTGGTTTCACACATCCGGCTTTTTTCCACTTTGTCTTGCCGGTGTGGGCTTCCGGGGGTGCAGCAGTCACCTGGGAGTCGGGGCTCCGTGTAGGTTCAGGGAATGCGTACGGGGGGCGGGGCCATGGCGAGCGTCCAATGCGTGAGGAGGGCGGGGCCTGGCCGAGCGGCCAATGCGTGCATAGGGCCGGGGCGAGCGGCCAATCCGTGCGGGGGGCGGAGCCGAGGGGAGCGGCCAATGCAACGGTTGTCACTGTAACGACATAATTTCGAAGCAAGACAGACAGAATAAGGCAATTATATATATAGATACTGTAGATATCAGCTTACCACTACTATCTTAGGCCTCATTCAGATGTGCATTTTTCACATAAGTGTTCTCTTTTTATGGATAGCACATGTATCCATTATGGTCTATGGGTTAGAGTGGTATCCAAAACATGATGCAATGTCCATTTTTTGTGGGAGCCATTGATCCGAATTACCTAGTTGGTCCACAAAAATTCATGGTGGCACCAAACACTTATACAAGCTGGACACTAACTACTTTACAATATATCAAAATGTCATATCTTCAGTGTTGTCCCATGAAAAGATATAATAGAATATTTACAAAACGTGGGGGGTGTACTTACTTTTGTGAGATACTGTATGTAATTTATATTTTCATATGTAAAAATGACTGATGATCAGGATGATGATGGTAAAAACTGACATCTGCATGAGGCCTTAGTTTCAACTAGTTTTAAAACATATTCCTGTGTGCAGGTTTAGGGTATGTTCACATGAGCAGGATACGCTTTAACGCATTTATCTAAGACAAGTACTTTTTGTTGCACTGTGTGTAGTTCAAGTGCAAAGTCCCACATAACCTTCCTGTAGACTAGGTGCCATAACGGCAGTCATGTTTGTCACCTTGACTGCTTCAAATCTGTAAGCTTTCAAAATATACAAGTGCATCTCAATAAATTAAAATATCATCAACAAGTTAATTTATTTCAGTAATTCAATACAAAAAGGGAAACTCATATACAGTTAGGTCCAGAAATATTTGGACAGTGACACAATTTTTGCGAGTTGGGCTCTGCATGCCACCACATTGGATTTTAAATGAAACCTCTACAACAGAATTCAAGTGCAGATTGTAACGTTTAATTTGAAGGTTTGAACAAAAATATCTGATAGAAATTGTAGGAATTGTACACATTTCTTTACAAACACTCCACATTTTAGGAGGTCAAAAGTAATTGGACAAATAAACCAAACCCAAACAAAATATTTTTATTTTCAATATTTTGTTGCGAATCCTTTGGAGGCAATCACTGCCTTAAGTCTAGAACCCATGGACATCACCAAACGCTGGGTTTCCTCCTTCTTAATGCTTTGCCAGGCCTTTACAGCCGCAGCCTTCAGGTCTTGCTTGTTTGTGGGTCTTTCCGTCTTAAGTCTGGATTTGAGCAAGTGAAATGCATGCTCAATTGGGTTAAGATCTGGTGATTGACTTGGCCATTGCAGAATGTTCCACTTTTTTGCACTCATGAACTCCTGGGTAGCTTTGGCTGTATGCTTGGGGTCATTGTCCATCTGTACTATGAAGCGCCGTCCGATCAACTTTGCGGCATTTGGCTGAATCTGGGCTGAAAGTATATCCCGGTACACTTCAGAATTCATCCGGCTACTCTTGTCTGCTGTTATGTCATCAATAAACACAAGTGACCCAGTGCCATTGAAAGCCATGCATGCCCATGCCATCACGTTGCCCCCACCATGCTTTACAGAGGATGTGGTGTGCCTTGGATCATGTGCCATTCCCTTTCTTCTCCAAACTTTTTTCTTCCCATCATTCTGGTACAGGTTGATCTTTGTCTCATCTGTCCATAGAATACTTTTCCAGAACTGAGCTGGCTTCATGAGGTGTTTTTCAGCAAATTTAACTCTGGCCTGTCTATTTTTGGAATTGATGAATGGTTTGCATCTAGATGTGAACCCTTTGTATTTACTTTCATGGAGTCTTCTCTTTACAGTTGACTTAGAGACAGATACACCTACTTCACTGAGAGTGTTCTGGACTTCAGTTGATGTTGTGAACGGGTTCTTCTTCACCAAAGAAAGTATGTGGCGATCATCCACCACTGTTGTCATCCGTGGACGCCCAGGCCTTTTTGAGTTCCCAAGCTCACCAGTCAATTTCTTTTTTTCTCAGAATGTACCCGACTGTTGATTTTGCTACTCCAAGCATGTCTGCTATCTCTCTGATGGATTTTTTCTTTTTTTCAGCCTCAGGATGTTCTGCTTCACCTCAATTGAGAGTTCCTTAGACCGCATGTTGTTTGGTCACAGCAACAGCTTCCAAATGCAAAACCACACACCTGTAATCAACCCCAGACCTTTTAACTACTTCATTGATTACAGGTTAACGAGGGAGACGCCTTCAGAGTTAATTGCAGCCCTTAGAGTCCCTTGTCCAATTACTTTTGGTCCCTTGAAAAAGAGGAGGCTATGCATTACAGAGCTATGATTCCTAAACCCTTTCTCCGATTTGGATGTGAAAACTCTCATATTGCAGCTGGGAGTGTGCACTTTCAGCCCATATTATATATATATAATTGTATTTCTGAACATGTTTTTGTAAACAGCTAAAATAACAAAACTTGTGTCACTGTCCAAATATTTCTGGACCTAACTGTATTATGCAGAGTCATTACACACAGAGTGATCTATTTCAACTGTTTATTTCTGTTAATGTGGATGATTATGGCTTACAGCCAATGAAAACCCAAAAGTCATTATCTCAGAAAATTAGAATATTATATAACACCAAGTGAAAAAATGATTATAAATTCAGAAATGTTGATGCCTACTGAAATGTATAGTAAATGCAGTCAATACTTGGTTGGGGCTCCTTTTGCATGTATTACTGCATCAATACGGCGTGGCATAGAGGCGATCAGCCTGTGGCACTGCTGAGGTGTTATGGAAGTCCAGATTGCTTTTATAGCAGCCTTCAGCTCATCTGCATTGTCGGGTCTGGTGTCTCTCATTTTCCTCTTGACAATACCCCATAGAGAATCTATGGGGTTTAGGGTCAGGCGAGTTTGCTGGCCAATAAAGCTGTAACGCCTGCTTGGAACCACAGACTCAGACTGGCTGTAAAGGAAGGCTAGAGGAAAGCCATTCACAAAGCAGGACCCTGAGAACCCTGAAAGCCTTTAACCCCTATACAGGGATTTGGAATTACACAGGGCCCCAGAGATCACTACCTGTGGTAGGCTGCAGTCCGATGAGAGTAGTATTCAGACAGGGTTAAACTAGGAAATTCAGAACAAGGATAAAATCAGGCAGACAAGGACGTAATCAGGAATCCGGGCAGAGGTCAAATCTGGTCAAATCTGGATCGAGTAGCGAGGTACAAAAACAGCAGGCAGGAGGGTAGTAAGAGAGCAAGCAGATTTCAGAACACATGAATCACAATACAAAACAGAATGGGATCCAGGAAGCAGGAATTCAGAACTGTATCTGGCAGTGACCAGCAGACAATAGGTGGAATTAGAAGAGTGTGGTGTCTTCCCAGTGGCTGTAGCTGAATGGTGGTAACTCCAGCTGGAAGACATACACCACCTACAGTCAACCAGTGCTACTGCAGATCCCAGGGAAACCCAGCTTGGTGGATGAGCGGAGCCTGTGCCCACCAGAGCCACTGGCACCAACTGCTCTTCCATCACTAGCACTATCCACAGGGAGAACACAGCACCGCATGGTGATCGACACAGACATCGCAGAAGCGGACTCTGATGGGGACGTGACACAAGCACAGTGATACCGTAGTTATTAAACCAGGTATTGGTAATTTTGGCAGTGTGGACAGGTGTCAAGTCCTGCTGGAAAATGAAATTAGCATCTCCAAAAAGCTTGTTGGCAGAGGGAAGCATGAAGTGCTGTAAAATTTCCTGGTAGACGGCTGCGCCGACTTTTGTCATGATGAAACACAGTGGACCTACACCAGTAGATGATATGGCTCCCCAAACCATCACTGATTGTGTAAAATTCACATCAGCTTGGATTGTGGCCTCTCCATTCTTCTTCCAGACTCTGGGACCTTAATTTCCAAATGAAATGCAAAATTTACTTTCATCTGAAAACAACACCTTGAACCGGATCAATGCAACAGAGCCCCAAAACCTCTTCATGGTATTCTCTTATTTTTGGGGTCCTCCCATGCAGTTAAAAAAAACTTACCATGTATGGGAAGCTGAGACCCAGGCTATATATGTATAATATGGACTGGCAAGGTATGGGTGGGGTCGAGTTCACAAACGAAAGACTACTAACAAATAAAGAAATAAAGTGTAATAAGTCTGAACTGCAAAAACCTAGAAAAAATTTCACTACATGGAGAGAAGGTATGCACACCAGTGACTATGCAAGGGGGATACATGCAATAGCAGTAACTGCTGTGTGAATACTGGCCTGAAAAATACAATAGCTACTGTATAATGAACATTGCTGCTCAAAGTCCTTGAAGAACCCTTCCACATCTCCAAAAGCCTCATTAAATAGCTTGAAGTCTGCCCAGGTAATCCGTACAGGCTCCTGGACTGCTGGGTTTACGCTCCAACTCACATTATTCTCTCTGTCGGACTCCATTGCTTTTTGTCTCCTCTGTGCTCGGCGAGCAGCCTCCTCCTTATACTGCTAAAATACACCAGGGCCAAGAGCTGCCATCTCTTCTTCAAACCAAACCACCCACTGGCTTTTTGGGGCCGGGATCCCCGTTCCCAGTGTCTGTCCATCAGACATCTGGGAGGAGGTGGACTGGCTCGCACCCACACGTAGATCAATCAAGGCTTCTTTACTCAGTCCATGGTGGTTCAGGCCCAGATCTTTGTCTCTCTCCTTTAGACTGGAAGCAGGAAGCAGTCCAGTTTCTGTACTCACTCTGTTGGTGGATCTCCATTAGGCTGCGCTCTGTTGATCCCACTGCTGCCACCAGTTGTCACGGGGTTCTTCTCCCATATCACACAATCAACAGAGCGAGAGATGGCTGTACAATCCAAAGAGCATTTATTCCCAGCAAATCAAGTGGTCCATAACATAATCCACAAAACAGAGGGTAAAATTGTCCAGTAGTGGCATAAATGTCCCCGTCTCTCTGAGAAATCCCAGCTTCTCCCAGAGGATCAATCCTTCTTCCTTCAAGTTCTCAAACAGACTGACTCAATCTCCCAGGTAAACAGAGAGTTTACAGTAGGTGGCCCACCTCCTCCCACACCGAGGGACGGAAGCACCTCAAGAGGCTTTAACCTTGCACTATAGGGGGTGATTACTTACAAACAATGCAATGTACACAGAAGGAGTACAAATAATGGACAGTGAACCAAGCTAAAAATAGGAATCAGTACAGCACGATACACCTCCCCCCATATCCCACCATCACAATGACAATTGAATCTGAATTACTTATATGAATTATGAATACAGAGAAATTTAGCCATTGAATTGATCAATGCAACAGAGCCCCAAAACCTCTTCACGTTGGTGTGCATACCTTCTCTCCATATAGTGAAGGTTTTTTTAGGTTTTTGCACCCAGTTCAGACTTAGAATGGTGTTCCAAACGTTATTTCTTTATTTGTTAGTAGTCTTTCGTTTGTGAACCTGACCCCACCCATACCTTGCCAGTCCACATTATACATATATAGCCTGGGTCTCAACTTCCCATACATGGTAAGTTTTTCAACTGCATGAGAGGACACACCTTAGCCAGGGACCCCAAAAATAAGAGCATACCGTGAAGAGGTTTTGGGGCTCTGTTGCATTGATCAATTTAATAGCTAAATTTCTCTTTATTCATATTTCATGGCAGTAATTTCGATTCCATTGTCATTTTTTCATTTTTACATGTAGCTATTGTATTTTTCAGGCCATTATTTGCACAGCAATTACTACTATTACATGTATCCCCCTTGCATAGTCACTGGTGTGCATACCCTCTCTCCATATAGTGAAGTTTTTTTAGGTTTTTGCACCCAGTTCAGACTTAGAATGGTGTTCCAGACATTACAGTTGTAGCTTATGTCTTGGATACATCTGTGTGTGGTGGCTCTTGAAGCTCTGACTCCAGCAGCAGTCCACTCCTTGTGAATCTCCCCCAAATTTTTGAATGGCCTTTTCTTAACAATGCTATCAAGGCTGCAGTTATCCCGGTTGCTTGTGCACCTTTTTTCTACTGCACTTTTTCCTTTCACTCAACTTTCCATTAAGATGCTTGGATACAGCAATCTGTAAATAGCCAGTTTCTTTAGCTATGACCTTTTTGTAGCCTACCCTCCTTGTGGAGTGTGTCAATGACCGCCTTCTGGACATCTGTCAAGTTAGAAGTTTTCCCCATGATTGTGTAGCCTACTGAACCAGACTAGGAGATTATTTAAAACACTTAGGCCTGCGACACACATCCGTGCCGCCGGCCCGTGTTTATCAATTTTTACACGTACCGGCGGCATGGACACACGTTAAGCAATGCTACCCTATTGTAGCAGGCACACACACGTAAAACCACACGGAACGCGTGTCCGTGTGCGTTTGTATGTGTGTGCGTTTTTCAAAGCGCTGACATGTCAGTATTTTCTCCAAGAGCACGGGTGTCACACAGCCCGCACCCATACCACACGGGTGTAGTGTGGATGCGGTCCCGTGTGACACGCGCCGGAGAAAACACACGTGTCAGTGAAAAAAAAACAAAACATTAACTCACCTTCTCCAGCCCTCCTGTCTCTGCCGCTGCTGCCTCTTGCTGCCGACCGCCGCTCATTATTCTCATTTAATATTCACTTCACTGCCTGGCAGCAGCAGCAGCGGGGAGACGGGAGGGCTGGAGACCGAGGATCGGCACCACGGACAGCAGCACGGACAGCAGGAAGGACCACGTGAGTATGTAAATTACCGGTTCTACGTGTGCTATCGCGGATAGCACACGTAGAACACACGTGGCCCGCACGTACCAGAGACACGTACTTACCTGCACGCAACACGCAGGGGAAATACGTGTCTCTCGGCACGTGCGTGAATTTTACGTGAGTGTGGCAGAGGCCTTAGGATGGAAGCCTTTGCAAGTGCTTTGTGGTAATTATTTTAATTTTCTGAGATAGGGACTTTTGGGTTTTCATTGGCTGTAAAGGGCCATTTACATACTGCGACATCGCTAACGATATATCTTCGGGGTTACGGTGTTTGTGACACACATCCAGCGTCATTAGCGACATCGCAGCATGTGACAGGCTGGAGCGACCTTAAACGATCGTAAAAGAGGCAAAAATCATTTATCTGAGAGAGGTCGTTTATTTATGAAAATTCGTTGTCTGATCAGTATCGATGTTGTTCCTCGTTCCTGCGGCATCCTATGTGTGACACCGCAGGAGCGACGAACATCTCCTTACCTCCGTCCACCGGCAATGAGGAAGGAAGGAGGTGGGCGGCATGTTCCAGCCGCTCATCTCTGCCCCTCCTCTGCTATTGGATGGCTGCCATGTGACGTCGCTGTGACGCCACACGAACCGCCCCCTTAGAAAGGAGGCGGTTCGCCGGCAACAGTGACGTCGCAGGGAAGGTAAGTCCATGTGACGGGTGATAGCGATGTTGTGCGCCATGGGCAGCGATTTGCCCGTGACGCACATCCGACGGGGGCGGGTACGCTCGCTAGCGATATCGGTACCGATATCGCAGCGTGTAAAGTACCCTTAAGTCATAATCATCAACATTAACAGAAATAAACACTTGAAATAGATCACTCAGTTTGTAAGGACGCTATTCAATATACAGTGCCTTGCGAAAGTATTCGGCCCCTTTGGATTTTTCAACCTTTTCCCACATTTCATTCTTCAAACATAAAGATGAAAATTTTAATGTTATGGTAAAGAATCAACAACAAGTGGGACACAGTTATGAAGTTGAACGAAATGTATTGCTTTTTTTAAACTTTTTTAAAAAATAAATAACTGAAAATTGGGACATTCAATATTATTCAGCCCCTTTACTTTCAGTGCAGTAAGCTTACTCCAGAAAGTCATTGAGGATCTCTGAATGATCCAATGTTGTCCTAAATCACTGATGATGATAAATATAATCCACCTGTGTGTAATCAAGTCTCCGTATAAATTCACCTGCTCTGTGATAGTCTCAGTGTTCTGTTTAAAGCGCAGATAGCATCATGAAGACCAAGGAACACAACAGGCAGGTCCGTGATACTATTGTGGAGAAGTTTAAAGCTGGATATGGTTACAAAAACATTTCCAAAACTTTAAACATCCCAAGGAGCACTGTGCAAGCGATCATATTGAAATGGAAGGAGTATCATACGACTGCAAATCTACCAAGAGCTGGCCGTCCATCCAAACTTTCATCTCAAACAAGGAGAAGACTGATCAGTGATGCAGCCAAGAGGTCCATGATCACTTTGGATGAACTGCAGAGATCTACAGCTGAGGTGGGAGAGTCTGTCCATAGGACAACAATCAGTCGTACACTGCACAAATCTGGCCTTTATGGAAGAGTTGCAAGCAAAAAGCCATTTCTCAAAGATATCCATAAAAACTGTCGTTTAAAGTTTGCCACAAGCCACCTGGGAGACACAACAAACATGTGGAAGAAGGTGGTCTGGTCAGATGAAACCAAAATTGAACCATTTGGGAACAATGCCAAATGATATGTTTGGCGTAAAAGCAACACAGCTCATCACCCTGAACACACCATCCCCACTGTCAAACATGGGGGTGGCAGCATCATGGTTTGGGCCTGCTTTTCTTCAGCAGGGACAGGGAAGATGGTTAAAATTGATGGGAAAATGGATGGAGCCAAATACAGGACCATTCTTGAAGAAAACCTGTTGGAGTCTGCAAAAGAACTGAGACTGGAACAGAGATTTGTCTTCCAACAAGACAATGGTCCCAAACATAAAGCAAAATCTACAATGGAATGGATCCCAAATAAACGTATCCAGGTGTTAGAATGGCCAAGTCAAAGCCCAGACCTGAATCCAATCGAGAATCTGTGGAAAGAGCTGAAAACTGCTGTTCACAAACGCTCTCCATCCAACTTCACATAGCTCGAGCTATTTGCAAAGGAAGAATGGGTAAGAATTTCAGTCTCTCGATGTGCAAAAACTGATAGACACATACCCCAAGCGACTTGCAGCTGTAATCGCAGCAAAAGGTGGCGCTACAAAGTATTAACTTAAAGGGGACGAATAATATTACACGCCCCAATTTTCAGTTATTTATTTTTACAAAAAGTTTAAAATAAGCAATAAATTACGTTCAACTTCACAATTGTGTCCCACTTGTTGATTCTTCACCATAACATTAACATTTTTATCTTTATGTTTGTAGCCTGAAATGTGTGAAAAGGTTGAAAAATTTAAGGGGGCCAAATACTTTCGCAAGCCACTGTATGTGTTTCCCTTTTTGTATTGAATTACTGAAATAAATTAACTTTTTGATGATATTCTAATTTATTGAAATGCACTTCTCTATCCCATTATGCTGACAATGTCTGGACTCCAGGCTGAAAATCTAAGTAATTTCTGTCCGAATTCACAATACAAGCATAGGTGTTGATCACATACCAGTCTCCAGTATGTGGTGTCTATAAAATCTAAGGCTACAGAATACTTGATAGTATCAGGGATTGAGAAATATCTCACTAAAGATGGATTCAACATTTGCACTTTTTTGGCCATAATAACCATTCCATCCTTAATAGAACCCCAACAGGCCATGTTTTTAAAACCTCTTTTAACCCTCTTTTAACAACACAACTTCTTTTAACAACCTCATTTAAACCTATTTTAACAACACAGCCAATTTCTATTTTTTCCTTTTTGTTTTATCCTCCCCTTCTTCACAAATCAATATATTTTTTTTATTTTTCTGTCTACATAGACGTATGAGGGCTTCTTTTCTGCGGAACAACTTGTACATTGTAATATTTTTTTCACTGGAAAATTGGTGAAAAATTCCAAATGTAAAGAAATGGTGAAGAAACACAATTCTGACATTTTTTTTGGGAATTGTTTGTCAGTGTACTTTTTATGGTAAAAAATATCACACAATCAGATTCTCCTCATCAGTATGATTACAGCGATACGAAACATGTCTAGGTTTTTTTATATTATTTTAGTGGTGAAAACAATCAGAAATTTGCAAAAAGAAATTTGGGGGGTTGTGTCGCTATTTTCGAAGACCTGTAAACAACGTTTCATTGATACCATTTTGGGGTAGAGATGATGTTTTGATCGCTTGTTACAGCATTTTTTTGTGCTTTTGCAATGACGAAAAAATGTAATTTTGGCGTTTTTGAATTTTTTTTGTTTACCAAATGGGGTGATTATTTTTATATTTTGATAGATCAGACTTTTCTGGACGCTGCGATTCCACACGTGCATTTTTTATTATCCTTATTTTTAATGGGACAAAAGGGGGGTGATTGAACTAATATGTGTTTTGTTTTTTTTTTTAAAACATTTTTTTTTACAGCTCTTAAGGGCTCATGTGCACATTGCGTAATTGCATGCATTTACACTGTGTTTAGCACTGCAGCGTAAACGCATGCGTCCTGGGTCCCCTGCACAATCTATGAAGATTGTGCATGATACGTGCAAACGTTGCTTTTATGAACGCAGCGATTTGGGTGCTAAAATTTTGACCCAAATCCGTGCGTTCATAAAATGAACATGTCAATTAATTTGTGCGCTTTGGTTGCAGCTCCCACTCTGTCTATGGTGGGGGCAGCTGCCATAGCGCATGAAATCGGCTTTTTTAGACAAAAATACTGCATCCATTATGCAGTGTTTCTGCAGCGATTTGAAGCGCACATGTGCTGTCAAATTGCTGCAGAATAATCAGCAGTTACGTGTGCATGAGCCCTAATAGTCCCCTTAGGGGACTTTACGCTGCAGTTGTCTAATTGCTTGTGCTATATACAGAAATGTCACAGCATTGCTGCATATAGCAAAAATCACATTCTCCCTTGAAGCCCAGCCACAGACGGGGTTTCAAAGGAGAACTGCTATGAGAAGCATGGAGGTCTTTAGCAGACCCTCTGCTGTCATAGCAACCCACCGTCGATTGCGATTACCGCTGAAATGCCCATGGGTGTTTAGAATGGTGCGCCCCATGCTATTGCGTGTTAAATCCCGCTGTCAGAGTTTGACAGTGTAATTTAACAGATTAGTGCTCCACCCTCGATTGTTAGAGGCACAGCCATTACGTGCCAAATATGGGACAGGCTCACCCCATGAGCCCACTCCATACACCCACTTCCAATTTGCGCCAAACCTGTACATCGGATGTCATGAAGGGGTTAAGGGAACTTTTCATCTGATTTGTACTGCCCAAACCGTGGGCAGCATGAATAAGAGCCTGGCAGCTAAGTATATATTTTTTCGGCTCTGATGTTCCAGAAACAGTAAACTGTAATGATCCATCCAAGGACTATTGACAGAGACCAGATTGGTCTAACACCCCCTTTTGGCGCTTACAGATCTCTCCCATGTGTGTGTGGCGCCCCAGGATCTGGTTGCCACAACAGCATTGCCCCTCCAAAGGGTTAATGCTGAGCCTGGAGGTAATTGGGGAAGTCTATTGGCCAGTAGGTACCAACATCCAACGCCGTTCCTCTCTCAGGCCAGCAGAGGGAGCTCTAAACCTGGAGTTCCAGGGAGCACTTCCTTAAGTCTGACCTGGGGGAGGAGTTAGTGTTCAGTCTGTGAGGGAAGTTTGGAGAGAGAGGACGTGGAGTAGTGCAGTCTGGTGAGCTGGGGTTGGAGCTAGGTTAGCTCAACCCAGGAAAGCAAGAGCTGTAAAGAGGCACAGAAGAAGCATTAGACATCGGAGTCTGTGGTTGCCAGGGTGAAAAACCCAACCTGGTAGCCGAGTCCGAAGGGCAGGAGCATTGCAAGTCTCCTAGCCCCCAAAACCATCCGAGGGTGCAGCTGCATCATCAGGGCCCGGTGCGGATCCCCCCCGCAGGGGAGCATCAGAGAGGGCCTGCGCAGCCTATCCTAGGAGAAAGGGACGAATCACCGGTCCCAGCAGCAAGAGGGCCATTGCTAAACTCAAAGTGCAGGGTCCTGTAAAAGTGAAGGAAGAACAGGGAGTAGGCCTCAATACTCGACTGGCCAAGAAGATCACCCCAGTTACTTCCAGGCCGGCCGGATCCCCTCCACCATCTGTGACGGTGTCCCAGGACTGGGCTGTTTTGCCAAGTAAAAGTGAAGAAGGTAAAGAGACTACTGTTTGTGTCTGTTTCGTTCACTCCCCTGTCAGCCCTGCACCGTATCATTCACACAAAACCATCATAGACTCTTACAAGCACCAACTGTTGCCCTGGGGCACCGCTCCATCTGTGGGGAGCAGAACCATCCAAGCTGCCATTCCACCAGCCCCGGAGGCCCCATACAGCAGCGGCGGCCTAGTAGCCGCAAACCACAGGTGGCGTCACGAATACAAACTTTATATATCACCACCAACACAGCAGCCATATTAGTTGACCCCGCCAGGGTCACCGAGTCGGGCCCCGCCACCACTGACTACCCCCCGGACTAGTCTGGCCCGGCACCGGGTGTCCCAAAGCCCTGGGGTGGGTGAGTCATGTGCACATATCAATTACGTAATTAATTCTGGGCTGGGGGAAGTCAGTCGTTAGTGGCAGACTAGTCTGGCCTCTGGCTATAGCCCCAGACAGTTCTTTAAAGTATATTTTCTCTGAAAATGCTGTAGCAATTGTATAGACAGATGTTTATTCATCCCACCACTGGTTTGAGCAGTGTGAATAACTTGGCAGGTTCCCTTTAATATTGCAAAGATGATTAAAGGGGTTGTCTGGCCTAAAACCAGTCTGCAGTCACTCCATGTGATTGCAGACTTGTGAATTCTCACATTGCACACACTGTTCACTGTGAGGATTCTCCAGTGTCAGCAATATACATACTCCTGGCCAGAATCTGACTAGACTCTTTCCAGCGTGTTCCATGCAAGTGTCCAGAAACAGTCTAGCCAGATTCTGTCTGGTAGTCTGCATATCGTATACTTACGGTCACGTGACCGCCATTCCCTGCGCTGACACTAGAGAATCCTCACACCGCAAAATGTGCGCAATGAGTAAATTCACAAGTCTGCAGTCACTTAGAGTGCCTACAGACTTGTCGTTTTAGGCCAGACAACCCCTTTGAGGCATGATCCACTAATGTAAGACCACAAAGGGCTATTGACAGAGCAATTTTAAAACCAAAATATGTAACTGTTTGCCATTATGAATAGGCAGCATTTGGACTGTCGGTAGATAGTCCCCTGGGCTAATAAGTATAAAATTGGCCCAGGTGCTGTTCGTGTCCCCAACCAACTGCACACGGAGAGCACACACACCCATTATAGCCAGCATGTGGAAAACATTTGTTTTACAGACCATAAAATGCATGCAATAAAAAGGCTTTTTCAGCACCCATTCACCATCTGTAGACACAACTGGTTGTTTTCAATATCAGTTATCAGTTGTCAATTGACAGATGTCACTTGTCAGCAATCATTCGTCATTTTTCAGATGTCACTTGTCAGATGTCATTTGTCAGTTCTCAATTGTCAGTGGTCAGAGTCAGTTTTCAGATGGGTCCTGATCGTGGGCACAAACCCTCAGGGTTCACTCATATCTGCGTATAAAAAAAATCGCTCTGATTTTAATCTATGAGAGGAGGACAGCTGAAATCTGTTTGGTATTCTCTATGTCATGCGAGTGTGCAATTACTTTCGTAAATTACTTCCGTAAATAACAGACGGCATACAGATGGCCCGTGTGCCGTACATTGGTTTTCTCACACCCATTGACTTGCATTGATGTGTCTCGGCCATTTACGTGGCCATATACAGCATTCTGCAATTTTTTTTTTTACTCAGGCTAAAAAGAGCTGAGAAAAAAAATTGCAGGGCAACTCTGCCTTATTGCACTCAACATATTTATATGCAGATAGCATACACTCTCTACACAAATGCACAGAAGTTTCTAGACTCCTGCAGTGTTAGTGCAGATGTGCAGGGGAATTAATTAAGGAAGCGAGTAATGTCAGTCAACAAAAGGGTAGGTGTCCTGCATGGGGTGGAGGGGGCAGAGTGGGATACATGCATACAAATAAAACTTTTTTTCTGCATAACTAAGTTTCAATCAGCCATAAGCCTGCTTTACACGTTATAATTACACATGCGATCTCGTATGCGATCGCACAAGCCCCCATCGTATGTGCGGCACGTTCAATTTGTTGCCCATGTCGCACAAACAATTAAATCCCATCACACGTACTTACCTTCCATACGACCTCGATGTGGGTGGTGAACATCCACTTCCTGTAGTGGGAGGGACGTTCGGCGTCACAGCGATGTCACACGGCAGCCGGCCAATAGAAGCGGAGGGGCGGAGATGAGCGGGACGTAACATCCAGCCCACCTCCTTAGTTCCGCATTGCAGGCGGGACACAGGTAAGATGTGTTCATCGTTCCCGGGGTGTCACACACTGCGATGTGTGCTGCCTCGGGAACATTGAACAACCGGACGTTCAATTTTTAGGAATTGAACGACGTGTATGCTATCAACGGTTTTTCGTTCAATCGCACGTAGGTTTCACACACTACAATATCACTAACGATGCCGAATGTGCGTCACTTACGACGTGACCCCGCCCACACATCGTTAGATATATTGTAGCATGTAAAGCCCGCTATACACATATGAGTTTGATAAACTGATCTGTGTCTCCTCTCCTTTAGGCCCCCTTCACATATCCGTGTCTCCAGTATGTGTGACATCCATTTTCACACATACAGGAGACATGTGCACACGTAGACCCACTAAAATCAATGGGTTTGTGTACACATGCGTGTTTTCACATGGACCGTGTGTCCTTGTGGAGCAAACCTGTGTCCATAGGCTCCACATGTAGACACGTCCATTTTTCTCCGGCAGTACGAGTGTCATGCAGACTGCACGGACTGCACACTGATGTGATCTGTGTGACATCAGTGTGACACATACCATAGAAAACACTGTGTCTGTGAAATAAAATGAATTTCTATGCTCACCTTCTTCACCACTGCTGTCTTCGGCGCTGCTGTCACTTGCTTCCGACGCCTGCTCATTATGCTCATCCCATATTCACTGCACCAAATACCGGAAGCAGCAGCGGGGAGTCAGCAGGGCCAGTGACCGCAGAAGACATCAGCACCATTGACAGGAGCGCCAGGGACAGGTGAGCATAAAGTTTCTGTTCTCCGTGTATTATCACAGATAGCACATGGAGAACACTCATATGCCAAAATCGCGGCACACGGAGGGCCATAGGCATCTTTTACACATTCGTGCAAAACGTGTGGGGTTTCATGGATGTGTTCAAGAGACCTTAAGGGCGCTTTACATGCAACGACACTGCTAACAAGATGTCATTGGGGTCACGGAATTCGTGGCGCACATCCGGCCTTGTTAGCAACGTCGTTGCATGTGAAACGTACGTCGCTACCTAATCGTTGATCGTTGACACGCTATTCTAATCCCAAATATCGTTGCTGTTGCAGGACGTAGGTTGTTTGTTGTACCTGAGGCAACACATATTGCTATGTGTGACACCCCAGAAACAACGAACAACACCTTACCTGCGTCCTCCGGCAACGAGGTGGGCGTCACTTTCTTTCGGCTGCTCTCGCCCCTCCGCTTCTATTGGACGGCTGCCGTGTGATGTCGCTATGACGCCTCACGAACCGCCCCCTTAGAAAGGAGGCAGTTCACTGGCCACAGCGACGTCGCTAGGCAGGTAAGTCCGTGTGATGGGTCCTAGCGATGTTGTGCGCCACGGGCATCGATTTGCCCGTGATGCACAAATGACGGGGGTGGGTGCTAGCGATGTCGCTGCGTGTAAAGCAGTCTTTAGATTCAGATTAGACTCAGTCAATAAAGTCTATGGGGATCCATGTAAATTGGATGCAACACAGAAAACATACTTTGTACTTCAATTCCAGTTTCATCTGTTTTTTAATCCATTGCTAAGAGTCAATGATAAAAAAATCCTTCAGGCGGTCTATCAGCTTCAGTGGAAATAAAAGAAGCAAAAAATGGAAGCAGCTAGGATGCAATTAGGATGACACCTGTGAAAAATATCATTCTGTTTCTCGTGGATGGCACAGATGTGTGAATGTAGCCTACAGGAGTGAAATCTATACTGCAGATATGAGTTTTATAGGGGCGAGGTCTCCTATAGGACTGTGGAAGTAGTTTCAATCAAGTTTGTTTTTTTATTTGATGACAGACTCCCGTTATCAGATAATCCATCAAACAAAAAAACAAACAAAATCATTCCGTCTTTCTGATGAAGCTGAAAATAACTTTTTACAACTGTAATTTACTTTCAATTCTGTTGTAAACATTGTAACTTTATTGGCAAAAATGACACTAGATTGAATCATTGGACTACCGAAAGGCATTGGCCATTTACTTTAAGGTCTTATTCACATTCAGCATCAAAGAAGGAGAATGTTATACAATGGCTGCATTTTATTTGGAGTCCAATATAAAAGGGGTTAAAGAAACCAGCTCAATATTGTGGCTCAAGGCGAGCAGGAGCAGGGAATGACCAAACGTGTAATCAAGGGTGAAAATTTCGCAAAAGTTCAAGCTCCTTAAAATTCAAAGA
Organism: Anomaloglossus baeobatrachus; assembly: GCF_048569485.1. Taxonomy (NCBI): domain Eukaryota; kingdom Metazoa; phylum Chordata; class Amphibia; order Anura; family Aromobatidae; genus Anomaloglossus; species Anomaloglossus baeobatrachus. The sequence continues at coordinate 293,988,126 of NC_134358.1, read as the reverse complement.
TTTATTGAAAAAAAAATTAAAAATGGTCTCCATATCAGTTGATTGGCAACAAGTTTCGAATGCACTCCAGCAGCTAAAGAATGCCAGAGAGCATCGAAACGCGTTACCAATCAACTGTGACATGGAAACTATTTTTTAAACTTTTTCCAATAAAGCTGTAAATTTTATGGAGCTTGAACTTTCATCTATTTTCACCATTTTACTTGGAGACGTCCAAGCTTTACTTACAGATGGAGATACCTTGAGATTCCAAATTATGGCTAAAATTTATTAAAGCAATTGTGCCAGAATTCGGTGTAAATTGCTTTAAAAAGTAACAAAATTTTAAAACTTTTGGAGTTTTCACTCCAATTTGTGCAAGGTATTCCAAAATGGGCAGAGCTGTGGTGGAGGAGGGTGTGATGCCACAGCTCTTCTAATTCATGATGAGCTCTAGCATTTCCTTCTCCAGAAATCTAACTCCAGTCCTGACTAGAGTAAGATTTATGGCATAACGTGAAGAGACACTCCCTGTAACAAATGCTCCAGACTGATGAAGAGGCATGCACCTCATCTTGAACCAGGAGTGTCTAACTTCATCACATCTTATCATTAAGGCTGGACTCACACGATGGTATGGCATCCGATTTTAGTGCGCTGGGTGCGATATGCTAATGAACCTCGGCTCCCGCTGTGCTGCCAGCATGAGTCAAGTGTCATACAACTGTGATCAATCTTCCATTCTGATCACAGCTGCTGAGGAGGGGGCAGGTGCTGTGGAGGAGGTGAAGGGCTTAATCTCCCTATTCTCCTCTATTGTCAGCTGATGTGATTATCTCACTGCACTTGGATGTCATCCGAAGGCAGTCTGATGTTTCACTCGCACCCGTAGACTTGTATGGGTGCGGGTAACATGGCTCTCTCTGAGAATCACAGCATGCTGCAATTTTCTCTCATCCTTAATTTGGATGAGAAAAAGCTGACCATCTGCTCTCCCTCATTGAATAACATTGGTCCGAGTGCAATGCGAGATTTTCTCGCATTGCACTCGTCCAATTCATATGCTCTTGTGAGCGTACTCTAAGACCAAAGTAAAACTCTGCTGTCTTGGTGAATCGTACTATGGGTGGCTTTCCACGCTACGATATCACTAAAGCGTTCTCGTTGGGGTCACGGAATTTGTGATGCACATCCGGCCCCTTTAGCCATGTCGTTGTGTGGGACACCTATGAGCGATTTTGAATCGTTGCAAAAACATTCAAAATCGCTCATCAGTGACATAATCCCCTATTCCCAATTATTGTTGCTGCTGCAGTAATGATGTTGTTCCTGCGGCAACACACATTGCTACGTGTGACACTACAGGAACGAGGAACATCTCCTTACCTGCGTCCCACCAGCAATGAGAAAGGAAGGAGGTGGGCGGGATGTTCATCTCCGCCCCTCCGCTTTGATTGGGCACATACCTGCCTAGTGATGCCACTGTGACGCCGCACAAACCACCCCCTTAGAAAGGAGGCGATTTGTCGGTCACAGCGACGTCGCTAGGCAGGTATGTGCGTGTGACGCTGCCATAGCTATTATGTTCGCTACGGCAGCGATCACCACAAATCGGCCGTACGATGGGGGTGGGTGCTATCGCGCTCGACATCGCCAGCAAATGCTAGCGATGTCACAGCGTGTAAAGCACCCCTTAGTCTTTCTTTTACTGGATTGTCTTTGGATCTTTACTCTTGGTACTGGTGTAGTGATGCGTCCACTGTGCTGTTTTTACTCTTCTTCGTGGCACCACAAGGGAATAACTTGGCTGTAGTTCCCTGCACAGTTGAGTCACCAGGAACTCGGAAGTGCAGAGAACATTTTAAAAGGGATGCAATCTTAATCCATCTCTGCTTCTCCTTCATTCTCAAGACCAGTAGGTGTTCCAGATATTGCATGCTCACGAGTTATAAAATTATGGTATTTTCTAGCCATCACTTTTTAAAATGGGAAAAAATAAATAGTCTTCAATACAAATGTATGGATATTTTGTGCTTGTAGCATCTCTTTGTGTGTGCATAGAGACAGATCTGTTAATTAAGAAAAAAGCCAATGCGGCCCTGCTGAGATGCATAGTCCCAGCCGGCTTTTCAATGTATGTCTGCTCTCATGTTGCAGAGTTTGGCTACTTTCACACTTCAGTTTTTTCTATCAGTTGTGGCGCCCCTGACCTGGTCAGGCACCACTGAGTACTGCACCCATGCTGGGGACAGTACAACACAGGTAATCCAGAAGGCTGACCGAGGTGTGACTACACAGGCGCATAGTGATCAGGTCTCACACATTTACCTTTGAGAGGACCCCTGGGGATCCCAGGAGGGGGCGAAGCCTCCACCTCTACCCGAGGGGTGGAGGGGGCGAAGCCTCCATCTCCACTCAAGGGGTGTGGTAGAGAGCCTGGTTGCTAGGTGGCGTAGGCAGGCACAAAAGGGAAAAGAGGAGGAGGAGAGGGGCAGTCTGAAGCAGAGTGTGGAGGAGTGAGGAGCATGGAAGTGGAGCTCAGACAGGATCAGCAGTGCAGGTCCCACGAGTGAGCCGGTTTAGTGTGCAGCTCAGGGAAAGCAGACGTGAGGAGCAGACCCTGGAGCTGTGGCAGTCTAACAGCGTCCGCGCAGTGACTACCGACGGGGGAGAACGGTCACCTGGGAGTGCTGCCCGAAATCCACACACAGCTAAAGAGAGAGCAACGGAGTGGAAAGTAAGGAGACTGTCAGGGAGATACCAGGCCCAACGGGTAGCAGGTCCCAGTGCAGGGATAGATCCACCTTTCCCTTGCCAAACCTGCATGAGGGGGCACTTTACACCCCCAAGACAACACTACAGAGTCCGCAGCCACGTAGCCATAGTTAGGGCCTATAGTTCACAGGAGGCAAGCAGCTGGAGTGATCTGGTCCAGGCTACAAGCAAACGGGCCAAAAAGAAGGGGAGAGAGGCACCAGCAACTTCCCTGGGCGACCCCAGCAGGGCTTCAAGCAGGGGTTACCCCAAAACGGAAAGGGCTAAGGAAGGCGAGTCGGTAGCCACCCTCATCAGTCAGCCTAAAGGACACCTGGTTCCAGCCTGGTTCATCCCAGCTACGCCCGGGTTACTCACCCTGCCACCATCAGTGAGTAAAACCCCTGAAAGACATCCTGCTTGTGCGTGTGAGTCATTCTGCGACTTGTAGTTCCACACACCTACACGGGACCCTGGGGCATGCCTCACTCTCAGGAGGCTATTACAACTGACTGCACCCACCATCAGCCCCAGGCACCCCTAACCTGCAGTGGCGGTCTCCACTGACCGCAATTCTGAGAGTGGCGTCACGACAATCAAAATAGAAGATTTCCTACCTGTGACAAGATCCAGCTGCGTGGAGTCCCTGAAGGTAATGCACCGACACAATACTTGCGGGGCTTCACATCTGGCGTCACGAACAGGATAAGGACTAGACCTGTCCAGACAGGTGACCATGTGCCTGGGCGGTCCGCTTGGAAAATTGGAAGCGCCGCCATATTGCCACCATGAAAAGCGCGCTGAAAAACAACAGCAGCCCGCGCTGGGAGAAGTTACCGCCCACGAAGAGGTGTGGCTACCCAGAGATCCCCTGCAGAGTCCTGACCTCGCAAGTGATGAGAGCGGAGGCGTTCAGAGACGTCGGGACAGAAAGGGAGCCAGAAGCCTGCTGTTAAAAGAAGGAGACGCAGAGGAAATGGCGTCTGGATGCAGAGACCCAGAGCCAGGCTCCGCTGCCTGGTGGTATCAAGAGCTTGCCCAGTTCTGCGACCAACTGGAGGCCAGGGTTATACGGCAGATCAGCGAGGGACGCACGGAGCTTCTGGAGATGGCTGCAGCGGTTCGGGCCTACGAGAGAAGAACCGCGCGACGAGTGCCAGACCGAGTGGCAACGACTCAGACCCCGATGATGCTACCGATGGGTGAGTCCTGTGTTGCCACTGCCAGCGCGAGTGCCCCGACCCCTGTTTCCACGCCCGCGGTCCCTGATGAGATGCCCGGCGCGGCGACGCTGAGCCAGGCCGCAGCCACGCCAGGTGCGGCCCGCCAAGCCCAGGCCGCCGCAGCGATGCCCTGCCCGGCCCGCAAAGATCCGGCTGCCACCGCAACCCTCCTCCACGCCGCAGGTGCGACGCTGACCCAGGCCGCCGCCATGCTAGGCCCGGCCCGCCAAAACCCCACCGCAGCAGCGACGCTCGTCCGCGCCGCAAGTGAGGCGCTGAACCAGGCCGCAGCCACGTCAGGTGCGGCCCGCCAAGCCCAGATCGCTGCAGTGACGCCCAGTCCAGCCTGCACAGATCCCATCGCAGCTGCGACGCCAATTCAGGCCGCCGCAGCGATGCCCTGCCCGGCCCGCCAAGAACCGGCCGCAGTAGCGATGCCCGCTAAGACTCCAGCTGCGACCCTGATTGAGACTGCGACAGCGACGCTGATCCAGGCCGCCGCCATGTCAGGCGCGGCCCGTCAAGACCAGGCCGCCGCCATGCAGGGCGCGGCCCGCCAAGACAAGACTGTGCCACTGTTTACCCCGGCCTGCAAGGCCAGAGCAGACACCGCTCCCCAGTCTAAGGAAGTCCCTGCTAGGAAGTCCCTGCTGGGGGAGGACCCCGAATACTGGAAGCTGAAGGCTGACCTAGAGGCCCAGTTCCCACAGGAGATGGTGGACCGGTATCTGCTCCCTCCGCACACCCCCAGGAAGACTCCGGCAATATCCACGCCAAAAAGTCCACTGCCCTGGCCGGCCGATGAACACCCATCCCCAGCGCTGCCACAACAGGAGTGCTCAGAAGAACTAAGGGGGAGAGGAGGACAGAAGGCTGAGGAGCTGACCCCGGAGCCATCAGCAGTGGATCCATGTCCAGAGCCAGAGATGTTGCCATACTCCCGCTGGGATGAAGAGGAAGATTTGTCCAGAAACCTCACCTGGGAGCCTGCAAGCAGTGAAGTAGCAACCCAGCAGAATCCAGCCCGCAAGACACGGCGCCGCAGCAGAACAAAGTTTTCCCCTGCACAGCAATCTCCGAATAGGAAGGATGAAGTAACAGCCAGAGACTTGGAAGAGAAACGGTCTTTAAGAAGAGCCAAATCACAGGTCAGAGGCCCACTTTGTCGTGGAGTTGTGGAAGACTTCAGCTTGAAGAGTGGATATGGTTTCATAGTTGCACCTGGCATGAAAGAAGGCATCTTTGTGAATAGAAGGGATGTTAGAGCCCATTTGCCTAGAGGACATCCAGGAAGAAACTTACAGATGGGAGACTCAGTGGAATTCACCATGCACCAAGGAGAACGCGGATGGTATGCACTGGATGTTACACCATGTCCCAGAAGTCCCTACAGAAACCCTACTGTCTCAACAGAAAAAGAAACAGATACAGAAGAAGAGGAAAGAAAAGACAAAGAACCCATTGATGAGACCACTACAGATGATGACAGAGATGGAGAAAGCAACAGGTGCCGCAGCCCTACAGGCCCAAGCCCTGGTAAGGAGGAATCTGTGTAAAGTAAAGTAAGAAGTACAGCAGTTTTGACAAAGTTTGCAACGTTAATGTTCAAGAAATGTGCCCACATGAACTAATGTGAGAAACCCATGAACCTTAAGGCTATGAACTGGCTATAGCCACAAACTCTCGCAGTGTAAATAGTTACCCCAGAGGTACCACCACCAGAGCCAGCCTGTTTAGGGGCCTGGCTCGCCTGTAACCAGGGAGCATGCCTGTTTATGGGGCCTGGCTCTCCACCACAAAGAGGGTACCTGGTCAGCACCAACTGTGGAGGCCGCCTCTACATCCTGCTAGAAGAGGCTGAAGGCGCGGCTCCACCAGGCCAGGTATACCCTGAAACCACCAGACCATGAAAGCCGCCTCTACATCCTGCCAGAAGTGGCTGAAGGCGCGGCCAACGAGAGAGGGTTTAGGGTGGGTTAACGGACTTGTGGGTGGAGGGTGGTGATGTATGGTACCTGGTGGTTTTAAAACGTTTTACCATGTTTTAATGTTTTACGCATTTTAAAATGTTGTCTTGCAGCCCGAGGACGTGCTGGTGATAACTAAGGGGGAATGTGGCGCCCCTGACCTGGTCAGGCACCACTGAGTACTGCACCCATGCTGGGGACAGTACAACACAGGTAATCCAGAAGGCTGACCGAGGTGTGACTACACAGGCGCATAGTGATCAGGTCTCACACATTTACCTTTGAGAGGACCCCTGGGGATCCCAGGAGGGGGCGAAGCCTCCACCTCCACCCGAGGGGTGGAGGGGGCGAAGCCTCCATCTCCACTCAAGGGGTGTGGTAGAGAGCCTGGTTGCTAGGTGGCGTAGGCAGGCACAAAAGGGAAAAGAGGAGGAGGAGAGGGGCAGTCTGAAGCAGAGTGTGGAGGAGTGAGGAGCATGGAAGTGGAGCTCAGACAGGAGCAGCAGTGCAGGTCCCACGAGTGAGCCGGTTTAGTGTGCAGCTCAGGGAAAGCAGACGTGAGGAGCAGACCCTGGAGCTGTGGCAGTCTAACAGCGTCCGCGCAGTGACTACCGACGGGGGAGAACGGTCACCTGGGAGTGCTGCCCGAAATCCACACACAGCTAAAGAGAGAGCAACGGAGTGGAAAGTAAGGAGACTGTCAGGGAGATACCAGGCCCAACGGGTAGCAGGTCCCAGTGCAGGGATAGATCCACCTTTCCCTTGCCAAACCTGCATGAGGGGGCACTTTACACCCCCAAGACAACACTACAGAGTCCGCAGCCACGTAGCCATAGTTAGGGCCTATAGTTCACAGGAGGCAAGCAGCTGGAGTGATCTGGTCCAGGCTACAAGCAAACGGGCCAAAAAGAAGGGGAGAGAGGCACCAGCAACTTCCCTGGGCGACCCCAGCAGGGCTTCAAGCAGGGGTTACCCCAAAACGGAAAGGGCTAAGGAAGGCGAGTCGGTAGCCACCCTCATCAGTCAGCCTAAAGGACACCTGGTTCCAGCCTGGTTCATCCCAGCTACGCCCGGATTACTCACCCTGCCACCATCAGTGAGTAAAACCCCTGAAAGACATCCTGCTTGTGCGTGTGAGTCATTCTGCGACTTGTAGTTCCACACACCTACACGGGACCCTGGGGCATGCCTCACTCTCAGGAGGCTATTACAACTGACTGCACCCACCATCAGCCCCAGGCACCCCTAACCTGCAGTGGTGGTCTCCACTGACCGCAATTCTGAGAGTGGCGTCACGACAATCAAAATAGAAGATTTCCTACCTGTGACAAGATCCAGCTGCGTGGAGTCCCTGAAGGTAATGCACCGACACAATACTTGCGGGGCTTCACACAGTCACAATCTGTTTTGTGATTGATGCGACTGATGCGTCACAGATAGTGGTTTACAGTGATGCGATGGATACTGTGAAAAGATGGATCTGTTGTACAATTTTTTTTAGCTGACAATGGTTATTTGACATTGAAATCCTATATGAACCCTCACAGAGGAGAGAGAGAGAGAGAGAGAGAGAATGCTCGGTTGCTAAAAGACGGATTCGTCAGCGGAATCTGTCATTTGACGGATTCCAACGGATCTGTCGCCTATGGGCCTCCATTACAACACACCACCACGACGACAGATCCGTCGCTGTCTGCTTTTTGGACGCACACAAAAAACATTACATTCTGCGTTGTTTCTACCCGACGGTCACTCAATCCACTACTGATCCGTCACTCGACGAATGCAACACAAAGCCATCAGTTGCAATCCGTGCTTAATACAAGTCTATGGGGAAAAAACTGAATACTGTATTTTCTCAAGGTGACGGATTGCAACTTATGGAAACAAAAAGAAGTGTGAAAGTAGCCTTTCATAGTAAAACATACACAGCAGCGATAACACAGACAGTATCTGATTCTCACTTCTCATGATGATTCAGGCAGCATGAATCAGGTAACAGGTTCTTTTTAATTTGAATTAAAGTCCCCTTCTTACATTCTACAAGTAATATAAGGTCCAAATGATTAAAACAAAAACTAAAAAAAAACCCTGCATTTTACAGCTTGTGATCTGGCTGGTCACATAGCATTAGTCCTGTTTTCTTAAATACAGATATGCAAGTAGCATCTTGAGAAAGCAGTTCAAGAACTGTTCATCCATAACAGCCAAGTGTTTATTTAAGCCAGATCAGACACCCCATACTTTGCACTGACGAGGGGCAAGCATCCCGAAACACCGTGTCTGCAAATTGGGATTCTGATCTGGCATATATATCCTAAGTTATATGTAAAGGGTTGTTAAAAATCCACATTTAACTTTTAGGATCGCTACTTCCAATAGGTGGTGCTGCACTTGAGTTTGTTTCCAGTCCTGGAGAGACAATTTGAATATTTAAAAAACAAAATTAGGACATGCTTGAGGAAGTAGGACATACAAATACTACTGCTGTATTGTGCAAAAATACCCTTCAACAGGTGGGAGCTGTAGAAGCTTTTTTAATGCATGAAACAGCCATAGTCCTAGTACACTCTACTTCCTTCCACATTTCTTAATTAAAAATAAATAAATAAATGAATATCAAATAAGCACTTTTTTAATGATGAAAAGTGCCACTTGATGTTCTCTTTTTGTTATGGACATTACGACGACTCTACATAGTGCAGCACATTATTTCCAGTTGTCAGGAGTTTTTTCCTTCACTTATCCTTTAAGGCTCTGTGCCCATGGGGAAAGTGTTGTGCAGATATATCCGCAGGACATTCTGCAGGAGCTCCCAGAAAACCGCAGCACAACTTTATCTGTTTTAATGCTGCGGTTTTATTGCGGAATGTCCTGTGGATATGCTGCAGTCATTCTGCATTGAGGATACAGTACCATGGCTTCGGCACTGCATCCTCAATGCAGAACAAGTGCTGGAGTGATCGGGGAGTTCATACTTACCTCCATTACGCAGCACTTCACTTTCCGGCTGTGTCTGTCTGCACTTTGCAGGAGAAGGTGGGCGGGCCTGAACTAGCTCTTGCTGTCACATGACCGGAGCTCATACAGGCCCCACCCACCTCCTGCTGCCCGCTCCTTGCTCCACCGCGCTCCTCTGCATCGGAGGAAGTGACTCCAGTGTTTTGAATCAAGGCAGGTGAGTATAGGATCGTGCGGAAAAATCCGCTGGAAATATTGACATGTTGCAGATTTTTCCGCAGGGAAATCCGCACTATTTCCGCTGTGGAAAAAAATGCAGCATGGGCACAGCACTTCCAAAATGCCATAGAAATGGCTGGGGACTTGCTGTATTGCGGATTTTTGAGAAATCCGCGGAATTTCCGTGAAAAAATCACGGCAAATTCCGCAACTTTTCCGCAGCGTGGGCACATAGCCTAAGTATGTGAGTAGTGCCGAAGTTCAGTCTTTTACTTTTCAATATTAAGGACCTCTAGTCCCACCTATTGGAGGAAGCAATCCTATAAGTCAGTATCAACCCTTTAAAGGGTCTAGTCACATGATTTAGGGTAGAATACCAATCCAGAAGCTCCATTTGAAGATATGTGTTTCAGGGTTTTTGCCGCTCATCAGTACAAATCAGAACTTGTTGGATGGGTGAGAGGCTTACAGTACATACAGTGATAAACAAAATCAGAATGTTTTGAACTTTTGTCTTTCATGCTCCATATCTCACCATCCACTACAGCTTTAAGCGTTAGGTTACTTTCATTTCATAGACAATCATCTTGGCAATCTCATACATAATTTTGACTCGCAACTATTTAGCATATGATTAGTTATGCAGATTCTTGTCATTTCACTCCATTGTTACTGTTTTGCTCCTGGTGCTTGAAAAAATCTTTTTCTAATTGTATGCTACAAATTACAACTTATTCTCACATTCCCTAATAGCTCAGTGTGTTATTAGGTTGATTCGCAAGTGAAAGTCACTGGACCTAATTGAGGAGCAGCCATGGAGACGATTTTCCAAAAAAAGAGGAAGAGCATCATCTAGCTTATCGATACTGGTCTCTTGGCCAAGAAAATTGCATCATGTGTGCAATGACATCAGGGAAAGGAGGACATACGAGTTTTTAAAGTGCAAAAATTACATAATTTATTAGAAAATGTAGTGACACAAAACTTGTGAGAGTTAATGTGAATGGTTAAAAAGAGACCCCAGACCAATCAAGATGTTACATGCACATGAGACATTAGGCCCACATTACAAGAAAAGTACTCATTTCAATATATACACAATCAATGAATCTCTCTTATGAGGCATCTCTATCATGTATACAATAGCAATAATAGCATTTACACACAGTGGAGCATATACTAATTCAATGCAACAAAGAGGACAGTGATTGATTAGAGTAAATGACAAGTATCAGAGCTGGTCTGCTTTAATGCAGGTTATGCACTCAAATCATAATATAATATATAATACTATGGAGCCACAAGTCGCGGCAAGTCCAATATTTTTAAGGCCATAGCATGAAGGATCCTATAAAAGCACAAGTCATACCCTTAATGCCGGCACGAAAATCAAATGGCATGTGCCAAAGTGCAAGGTTGGTCCAGAGGCAAGGCCCCAAGGCTGCCTGACATACGTTTCGATGAAGGGGTTAAATCTTCTTCAGGGGATGGGATGCAGTGAAGTACGTATCACAGAAGCCGGTGTTTAAATAGTGGTGTCACGCTCCCCGGGTCCCCTGCCTTCCTTCCCGGCTCACCTGCCTCGCTCCCCGGCTCACCTGCCATGCTCCCTGGCTTCCCTGCCTTGCTCCCCGGCTCCTCTATCAGGCGTCCCCCGCTCCACAGCCTCCAGCCCCCATCACCTGCAGTCCCCAGGCGGCTCGGTCCCCGCTCCCGGCGCCCGTCGGCAGCTCTGCTCCAGGCCGGCTCCCTTGCCTCCTGTTCACCGCTCCCTGCCCTGGCTTCTGGCACCCGGGCCTCGCGCATGCGCATTAGGGCGCGCGCGGTCATTGACCCTTTCTTAAAGGGCCAGCGTCCTCCAGCAGGATATTGAAGGATCAGGTACTGGGTATATAGGGGGATCCTTTCCAAGTGGGCGGGGCCTGTTCTTCGTGTTTTCTAAGCTAGGAGTCAGGTCTCCTTGTGTCTGTGATATACTCACCTATCTCTCTCGTAGAGCCGATCCTGCCTCGCCAACCGGTCCTGACGATACCCGAACCCCGAACGGTGACGGCCTGCCATCCCGTCAGTTCCTGCCATCTCCGATCCCTGTGGTAACCCGTCTTCTCGCTCCATTGGTTCCAGACTCTGCCTGACAACATCTCGGCCTCCGAACCTGAGCTCTGTCACCCGGACTACCATCAGAGACCCCGTGGTCCCAGGGACTTCTTTACTCCACTCCTCTAAACGGACTGTCCTGCTAGTGCTCCGGCTACCGGGCACCTTGCCCTCGGTGAGGTGTTCAGCCCAGTGGATCCACCTCCTGGGTCTGCCCGTCCACCTGGCCCTAACAAGTGGCATTAATCTCCGAACCCGGAAGTCACGTAGTGGCGCATGCGCAGTTCCATCCGGGAAGTCTCGCGCAAAGTCCCGCCGTCACGCTATCTCACACATGCGCGGGAGCAGGGACGCGTCACCATGGCTCCCGCGCATGCGCGAAGCACAAGACAACGGTAACAGATGCGGAGAGAAGGCAGAGGACCCGGGCATGCGCACATGAGGACCGAGGACGGTTACTATACAGAGAGTACAAATAGGTTACAATATGTAATACTATTGTATGAACTGAGGATTTCGATTGCGTTAGGGCAATGACAACCAGAGACGGGTTCTTGGTGCAAAGACGTTTTATAATATGCAACCAACAATATGTACACAGAACAGAACATAAACACAGCGATCACCCCAGAAGACGTAAATGCGCAGCAGCCGGGACACGAAAGGGCAACAGGTATAGTCCAAAAATGTCCGTACGTGATGTGAGTCCTAGGGTGGATATGAAACGGAAGGAACCAGGCAGAAGTGCCGACCAGAGACAGCAGACGGAGTCCGGGACCAGCGAGGGCACAGCTTGCTGAGACCAGGTGAAGTCCAGAGCCGGTGTCGGGTGTTTCAACAGGATCCAAAATAGCAATCAGGAACCAAGAGCAGCAGGGCAGGAGTAGACAGGAAGCAGTATACTCAAGCAACTAGACTAAGCTTAGGGGTGGGCTTTTAAACAGATGAACAGGAAGTAGGGCAACAGAACAGAAAACTCCATGTTAACAAAGGGCAAGATCCTTCAGAAGCAAACTGGAAATCCCGGAACTCTGACACAATAATAAGAACGCCACACAAGAGGTTTTTCTCTCAGATGGTCCAGGTAACATCATTAGATAGTAATGTGCCTATAAGAAAGAATCAGATAAAAACAGCATTAAGAACGGGACCAGGGAAATATTAAAAGATTAAAACCACAGAACAAAGACAAGAATTACAGTGAGGCAAGCGGTGGTCACCCAGAGGGGATCAAGACTAGGGGCAGTAAACATAAATATAGTTATTAGATCATAAAAATGGGGCATAACTAATAGACTCATTAAGTCCCATAGGGACCATGGTATTCAATGTGAGAATCCATTTAATTTCACATTGTGCCAAGCGCGTCTAAGGTCACCACCTCTGATCCCCCTTCTATCATATCAATACCTCTAATTTTAAGTTTTGAGGGGTCACAGGAGTGGTGAGTCTTAAAATGCCTTGGCAAGGTCTTCAAAAGTGTAGTGTCAGTTATTGCTTTGGCTGCAGCAATGTCCCTCACATGTTCCCTGACCCTTATGCGGAGCTCACGTGAAGTGAGCCCCACATATGTCAGGGGGCAAGTGCAAGTAGCAAAATACACCACGTGTGTACTACCACACGTGATGTATTGCTTGATGTTTTAGTTTTTCTTGCCATCAGAGGAACAAAAACGCGCACTGCGAAGGACATTGCTGCAAGCCAAGCAATGTCCACAGGGGAAACATCCCTGTAATGGACCCCGCGAGCCAAAGGTGTTAATCTTGGGAGGGACATAATGACTTCTTACTAGAAGGTCTTTCAGGTTTTTTGCTCGCCTCGATGTCATTGATGGGCGGTGTGTAAGGTTCTTAGCCAACACCGGATCGGTCAATAAGACCGACCAGTGTTTCATCATGATGTCCCGCATAGTGTCCCATTTCTCATTTTATAGGTCCCAATGAATCTTACCACTGAGTCAAGGGTTTCCCGTTTTTTGGGAGCATATGCAAGCAGTTGTGTTCTTGGGGTTTTCTTGGCCCTAGTGTACCCATACTTGATGTTCCTGTTGCTGTAACCACTGTCTAGGAATCGGGCCCTGAGATCGGATGATTGAGTTTCAAATTTACTATCAGAAGAGCATATCCGCCTCATTCTTAGGAATTGGCCCGTGGGGATGGCATGGATAGTAGATGGGTGATGGGCAGAAGAAGCGTGCAGTAACGCATTGACGGACGTATTCTTACGAAAAACGTCCGTCTTGATTGACCCCCTGTCACCAACTGAAATTTTGATGTCCAGGAAGTCAATCATGCGATTACTGCTTTTGTATGTGAGTTTGATGTTAAATTTATTCCTGTTCAACTGCCCCATGAATCGATCAAGCTGCTCCGTCGGGCCCTGCCACACAAAAATAATATCATTAATATAACGATACCTGCACTGCACATGGGCCGATGCCCCCATGCCCCCGTCGCTGAAAATCAGCCTTTCCCAATATCCGAGGAAGAGGCCGGCATACGAAGGCGTGCAGGCTGCACCCATGGCAGTGCCGCGTCTCTGTAAATAAAAAAGTCATTAAAGACAAAAACGTTGTGTGTCAGGACGAAGCGGAGCAGCTCTAGGATCAATTCACCCATTTCGTCACCCCGACCGGACGCTTCCAAGAAGAATCGGACAGCTTCAAGCCCGTGCTCATGTGCTATACATGTATACAGACCCTTTACATCAGCAGTGACGATAGTTATGTCGTCATCCAGAAAGATGCCGTCAATGCGCCTAAGGACGTCCGTCGTGTCACGGACATATGAGGGTAGTGTTTCCACCATTGGTTGGAGGTAGTAATCGATAAATTTACATATGGGGTCACACATTCCCTCAATGCCGGACACGATCGGACATCCAGGCGAATTGACAGCATCTTTATGTACTTTTGGTAAGATGTAGAAGGTCGGTATTTTAAAATATTTCCTGCACAGGCCATCATGCATTTTTTGTCAATCAATTCGATCTCCAGGGCCCTCTCAAGGATCACAGCAAGCTCGCTGGTGTATTTCCCTAAGGGATTAAATGGGAGTCTCATATATGTCTCCTTGTCACGTAATTGTCGTATCACCTCACGCTCATATTTGTCAGTCGACATGATCACAATGTTCCCCCCCTTATCCGCAGGTTTTATAATGATATCAGAATTGCCCTGTAGCTCAGTGAGGGCCTTTCTCTGCAGATGGGTTAAATTATCCCATCTGCGTCTGGTGTCGATTTTTCTAAAGTCCTCACTGACTAGCCTGACAAAAATATCTACCGCAGGGCATAAAGAGAAGGGGGGGAACTTTGAGGATCTAGGTAAAAGAGAGTGAGGGAATACACCTGTTGGGGGGGCCTCCTGCTCCTGGAGTAATTCTTCCAGGTTTTGGATGGCTTCCCATTCGGCTTGGCTGTCCGTCATGGTGTCCTTTTTGTGAAAAAGTTTTTTTAGGATTAATTTACGTGCAAATAAGTTAACATATTTCAGGGCTGTAACAAGATGGAAAGAATTAGATGGAGCAAATATCAAGCCACGGGAAAGGACCTCAACCTGAGCACCGGTGAGAATATGTTCAGATAGATTAATTACCTGTAGCTTATTCCCTGTTTTTTTGTTTTTTCCAAGGGGTGCAAATTGTCGGTTCTGTTGTTTAACCCGGTCTCCCACCGTTTCTACAGGTATGTGAGAACTCTCCGATGCCCCGAAGAGGACCCCTCCCCAGAGGTCAGGGATGTCAAGGATGTAGATCTAGTGCGCTGGCCTTTACCAGGGCGATTAGGTTGACGTCCTCTACCTTGTTGCATTTTCCATCTGTCTGCCTTTTGAGTGGAGTAATCCAATAGGTCCCTATTGAATTTTTTGATCTTATATATTTTAATTTCTTTCTCCCATTTCTATAGTTCCTTCTCCATCTCTGAATTGAATCTAGCTATGACTATGGCGTCACATTTGTCTGTGATTGTTTTATCTAAAGTTTCAAGTTCACTTTCAATTTGGGTCAGGGATCTGGTGTTGTGGTCACAAAGAAGGTTCAGAAATCCTTTAGAGCACGTCTGTGCCAATGTTTCCCATTTTGTACGGAATTCCTCGTCCTCTACAAGAAAGGACGGGAACACTTGTACTCTAAGGCCCCGTGGGACCAAGTCCCTTTCCAGATATTTAGCTAGAAAGGCACGGTTCCACCATAATTTCATTCTTTTTTTTTTAGAAAGGTCTTTATATTTATGAATGAAAACATCATCCGAGTGAGCACCAATTGCCCCACTGATAGAGTTACCGTCTGTTTTCATTACATCATCCAGTAAGGAGAGCCAAGTGTTATACCTGGCCCTGAAGTTCATGTTGGCTCTGGTAATAACTGGGAAAAACACAGAAACAATCAGTATTAGGGCAAATTTCCAAAAAACCATACTCAAAGTAGACCCGGCGTTCCTGTGTATCCAGTTTCTGGATACACAGGAACGCCGGGTCTACTTTGAATATGGTTTTCTGGAAATTTGCCCTAATGTGTGCAATGACAGTTGAAAGAATAAGAAATGAAGTCTATTCATCCACTCAAAAGCCAAGAGGTTGAGGTCCAGGCAAAATATCGGAGACAACAAGTTAGCTCATCACAAAGTCTATCCGTTTTGGCTTGACAAATACAGCAGTGGAGGTGGCTCGTATGCTGCATAATAGTGAGATCACAGATGTTCATGCAAGTGTGATGCCCTGGACAAGCCAGATAGTCACAGTTAGAGCCCCGCACAACACCAGTCCCCTCACTAGGTAACACCCACCAACCACATTAAACCCTAGTCACCTTCCTCAGGGCTGGATGGACAAACCAGGGGGGCGGAGCCAGGCGGTTGGCATGCCCACCGAGGAGTTCAGAGAGCCTGAGGCAGGAAAACAGTTCAGTTTTGAGTCTGAGGAGCTCAGTTTAGTAAGTGCAGGGATGCCAGGACTCTGCAGAAACCCGTTCCTGGACACCAACGCGGCAGGATGTGTCGGAGTATCCAGGCCCAAGCCCACTTCATGTTGGTGAAGTAGGCGTTGGAGATGAAGGGCATGGCTGCAGCCGTCCGGGCGCACGAAGTGGAGATGATCTCGGAGGAGCGGGTAAGCAGTGACCCACGCCCCTATGTTCCCCAGAAACTGGCCGTCCCGGCTGAGGGGCCCGGCCTGCTCCCATCCGCCACGCCGTTTCCCTCGTCACCCGTGCCCGCAGCCAACGCCCCAACTGACCTGCTGCCCCAGTCCGAGGCAGCGAAGACCATACCATCTACGGGGGAGGACCCAGCTGCTGGGCCCTCAGGCCTTATCGTCACCATCGCTCCGGCAGCGCTGACGACATCCCATCAGGCCCCGGTAGTCCACCCGGCCGCAATGGAGGCAGCACCCGCTGCTCCCAGGTACCTCATCCTGGCTGAAGACCAGCGGCAAGGTGCTCATGGAAAGGAGGCGCAGGCTGTTAGCATGGGGTCCCACGGCAGTATGTGAGGCCGGTCATAGCCGGTGCCGAGGGTTCCCCAAGAAGTCTGGCTCCTGAGCAGGAGGGTAAAGCGGAGATGCATGTCCGCATTTATGAGTGTTAAGGTAGCGGTTCCCGGCTACCATCCTGCCCGTCCCCGTTGAGACCAAGTTAAACTCCCGTTGTTTACCCCCATTTAAATAGAGACAAGGCCGAGAACTTACAGGCCACCCAAAAACATTGTTGGGCCTTGTAAATAATCCCTGGACCACCTTTTCATTGTCTGCAGTCTCCGGAGAGGCTGGTTGGAGGAAGGGCCTACGGGATGTTGTAGGCCGAGGTCCCGTCACCATGCAGACTGGTGACAACCCTCCGGGTGAGGGGTCCCCTAGACGTGGGGCCTCTGAGAGACTGCCGGGTAAGGAACTTATTACCCAGCCCATGTGGGCAACACCCAGACCTGAACCCGTTTCCTGGACTGGGGAAAGGGGGTGCTGACCTGTGTTTGGAGGCAGCATCAGGGCTAGGTTTGCTTGGGTGGGCAAAAATGGAAAGGACCCAGTCCCATCCCGTTCCCGGTTAATAAAAATGTTTGAAACGTTTAAGTAAACTGCCTCCCACAAGGGAAGAACATAAGCTTTCATATAATGTAAATATGTTATTATACTTGTAATGTTGTTTTTATCTTTTGCAGTTCAAAACAAAAATAAACCGGTGGTGGTCGGACGGATGGTCTGTGGTTAACCAAGGGGGAGTGTGATGCCCTGGACAAGCCAGGTAGTCACAGATAGAGCCCCGCACAACACCAGTCCCCTCACTAGGTAATACCCACCAACCACATTAAACCCTAGTCAGCTCCCTTAGGGCTGGATGGACACACCAGGGGGGTGGAGCCAGGTGGTTGGCACGCCCACCGAGGAGTTCAGAGAGCCTGAGGCAGGAAAACAGCTCAGTTTTGAGTCTGAGGAGTTCAGTTGAGAGTGGAGTAGAGGAGGTCAGGCCTGTGTGACAGGCCTGCGACAGACTGACAGGTGCCAGGGTTGGAGCCCGGGCACCTTTGGCTAAGAGGCATACGGAGGCCTCTGCCTGCAGGAGCCGGGAAGACGGCTCGGTGGAACCATGGTGGACCGGGACAGGGTAGTGGCCCGCTGGTACCGACCCGGGGCACTGACACAAAAACCAGAGCACAAGAGGGGGTACTCAGACCCTGAAACGAGGTCTAGAAACTACTGGACTGAGTTAACTAACTGATTGCGGTCTGGACTTTAGGTCCTTTCCCACCCAAAGTCCCTCATAGAAGACAACAGCCCAACGAGGGGGATAAGCAGCCACCACCACGGCTCAGAGATCCCACGGGCCAGCATCTGCGGGCAAAGGGCTCCTCCGACATACACAAGCCGGGGAGCGGACTCCTGTATTGCAAGTTCAGGTAGTCCATCATCACAACCAGGTGCAGGAGAAAGGCAGAGACCACCAACCGGGTGGGGGAAACCGACTGCAGCCGGCTAGGGGCACCGACCACCATCATCTTGGTTTACCAGAGACTCAAGTGTTTCATTCTAATAGTGAGTACACCAGTGCCCTCCGGCCGCCCATCTCCCTGCACCGGGTAGGGGAGGTGTAGTCCCGGGACCCAGGGTATTGTGAGGGATTGCAGGGAGCAGGAAACTCACAGTTCGGTTGTCATGGTGCTGGATGAGCTGCTGATGACTTGAATGGTCAGTCACCACACACAGTGTGTATTGTAAACCAAATTGCCAATGGCCGGTCACCTTTGGCAGGTGTCTTCAGGTCCCACACCCAGATATACAGCCAGGGGTTCTTTCTTCCACACTCTCTGTCTGTCTCTTTCTTGTCTGGACTAGTCCGCTTGAACGGCCTCCGGACCGGATCCCCTCTCTCGGCACCGGCGGGCTACAACCCTGTCCCGGTCGGCCTCAGGTTCCCCGTGACCAGCTCTCCGTGCCTGTGGCCCTCACTGCCACCTAGTCCGGTAGTCTAGGGCTCCAACCCTGGCTACCAACCTCTCCAGGGAGCTCCAACTCCCTCCTGTAAGCTCTTTACTGACTACAGCTCAACTCAAACTAAACTCAAACTAAACTCTGCTTTGTCACTCCTCAAGCTCTCCTCGACCCCTCCCAATTTCCTGGGGAGGGGGTGAGTAGGGCCTGATTGGCTGGTGTATATCTGTGTGGGGACTGTGTTGGGGCCAAGGAGGAGAATGGCCTGCACTTTGGTGGATTTATGTAGGCTCTGTGACAACCTGGTTTTGCCAGGGCGTCACATATACATACCTAAGTGAGTCGACCAGTACGCACCAACATTGGGAATGTGTAGAAGAGACCTGGGATCAGTTTTCAGTTGAGACATGCTTGATTCTGATTTCGACCATGCCCAGAAGGATTCAGGCAGTGTTAAAAGCCAAATGTAGATTTAATACTAACAAAATAATAAAAATTAAAATTTAGGTTTTAAGAAGCAAAACAGTAACAATGCAGTTACATGACAAGAATCTGCAAAACTAAGCAAATGCTAAATAGTTGCAAGTCAAATTTATGTATGAAATAACCAAGATGATTGTCTATCAAATTAAGGTAGTCTCATGGTCAAGTGTAATGAATGGTGAAATATAGAGCCTGAAAGTCAAAACTTCAAAATATTGTTACCCTTTTGCTCCTCAGTGTACATACATGGCTGGATGCTATTATGATGTTATGATTTAGGACATCTGCTATGCATGTGCTTACATATATAATGTATTCATATTTTGTCTACATTAGTATCAGATTGTTATACCCATTGAATAGCGCGGGGTGACTCACCACTAAACTTGTAACTGATGCTATAATTCTGCTGACCTACAACTTCTCAGAGGAGAATTATTGCCATGGGACCCAGCACTCCGTTTCTTCACTGTATTACTCATGAATCTTGAAGCAGGCAGTAATTCACTGCCATTAGGAATGGCATGCAAGCAATAAGCGAATTGCATTCTGCTGTGAGTTCTGACAAACTACTAATCAGATGGAAAACTTTGTGCTGTGGGCCTTTGCCATAATTTATTCTATGCGGTAAGAATTATTAACAAAGCATTATTAAAAGTTGAAGAGTTACATTGCAATATTCTTGTATTTATTTTCAATAACCTTGAAAATATGATTGCTGCTGGCAGAAAACTGCGGGCAGCATAAATCAAAGCATGGCTGTGTGATCGCAACCAGGTATATTTTTATCTGAAACCCTGGAGCGTTCTACTTTGGAGATCCAGTGTTGCTGCAAGTGATTGACAGGTCTCTTCCATAGCGAGGGACTTGTGAATCAACTGCTGTGGTGCCAGACTAGTCTAGTCTCTGGCTATAGTCTCTGGCTGGTTATTTAAAATATACTCCCCTCTGAAATGCCGACGCAGAGAAAAATATACCTGACTTCAATCATGTAGCAAGGCCCTGATTCATGCTAATGTGACGCCCTGGGCAAGCCAGGGGTCACAGGTCATCACACCACCACACCCTACATCCCAGTTAGGAACACCAAAGCTACTAAAATCCTTGTTGCCTTCCTCCAGGGGCTGATGTTCACACCAGGGGGCGGGCCAGGTGGTTGGCTCCACCCACCGAGGAGTACACAGCCCTGGAGGCAGGAAGAACCAGTGAGTCAGCTCAGGGAAGAGCTTGAGAACGGAGTTTAGTGAGGGAAGTGAAAGTAGAAGGAAGTGGTAGAGGAGCTAAGTGAAAGTGAAGTGGTAGTGGAGCAAAGAAGAAAAGGAACAAAAGTGAGCGTAGAAAGACCTGAAGTTAGTCCAGCTAAGTGCAGGACAGTGTCAGCAAGGTCAGCAACAGCGGTGATTGTCTGGAGGGGGACTGCTCGGAGGTTGCTGGAAGGACCACGGACGGGTAGTGGCCCGGCGGTCTGGAGCAGTATACGAAGGACAGTCAGCACCAGGGCAGGGGCCTCTCGGACCCCGGCAATTCTAGGAGTCGCCATAATTTGCCGAATCCGTCAGTGAAGGGGACGTCGATCCCCCAACAACCAAGTCCCGACTGAAGGCAAAAGTCCAACCTTTAAGGAGGAACACCGCCACCGCCAGGGCACCAGTTCCTCAGGGCCAGCGTCTGCGGGCAAAGTAGGGCTCCTCCGGCCCATATCCAAGCCGGGGAGCGGGTTACCGGTGGGAACCCATCGCTACCAACACAGAAACACTAGGTGCAGGTCAAAGGGACATCACCGTTACCTACTGGGAGAGCAAGTGCAGCCGTCCGTGGGAACCGTCTTTCCAGCCGTGTGGTTTACCGTAAAACTGTGTCAACGTCTCAGGCTGAGTGAGTACCACAGTGCCGCAAGGCACCGCGCTGCCCCCGCGTCCCTGCGCCCACCAAGCCCTGCATCTCCCATCTCATCACTGGGCCCCGGGATCACCAACCCCTACCCACGGAGGGGCAACACAACAACTGGCTGCTCCATACCATCCTTCCCGGGATCCCCATACAGAGCAGCGGTGGTGCCAACAAATCACCACAACCGTGGGTGGCGTCATGGACAATAAACCATCCCTACACCCAACAAACCCCCTTTCACTCACGGGCGAGGAGCGCCGCTAGAGTCCCCGGGATCCGGCCCACCGCTCGAGCCACCGAGCAGCAGCAGGCCGCAGCGGCCGCGACGGCCGGACCCGAGCAGCGGTGGGAGAGCGTGGCGTCCCCTCCTCCGCCCGCGACACTGCCAGTGTTTAGGCAGAATGAATCACGTGACAAGTTTCCTTTAACTTTTAGAAAATTGGAGTATTTCTTGAAGCTTCTAGATCTTGACACAAATATGTATAAGTTTAATCAGAACTTTAAAGGAGTTGTCCACTTTATTTTAACAAGTGCCTTGAGTAACTAAATAATCTTACATGTTCTCGTCCTATTGGTGCCTTCCTTAAAAACTGCACAACAATACTGTTCTCAAAAGGATTACGGAGGATGTGACCAGACGAGAGATTTAGTGTTATTTGTGTATTCATCACACGTAACAAACCCAATGCAAGTCAATGGGAAACTCGATTAATTTTCAGGAAGACCTTGGAAGTCGGTCTGGGAGGATTGTAAAAATGCTGAAATGGATGATAAAGTGTTGAAACTGATTGGGAACAGCATCGTAAAGAGGCCTAGATGCATTTATGACTCACATTTGGTTCCTGGGAATAATATTGTCAGACTATTACATGATTTAAACAACACTTACTGAGATTCCCCGTGGCCGTCACACTACTTCCGGGTCTGCTCATTAAATCTCATACATATTCACTGCTTCCCCCACCCACTCTCCCTGCCGGCTTCTGTGATTTGGTGGAGAGTAAAAATAAATAAATACACTGTGTGCAGAATTATTAGGCAAGTTATATTTTAGAGGATTTTTTTTTATTGTTGATCAACAACTATGTTCTCAATCAACCCAAAAGACTCATAAATATCAAAGCTTAATATTCTTGGAAGTTGGAGGGGTTTTTTTAGATTTGGCTATCTTAGGAGGATATCTGTTTTTGCAGGTAACTATTACTGTGCAGAATTATTAGGCAACTTAATAAATACCAAATATATTTCCATTTCACTTATTTATTTTCACCAGGTAAATCAATATAACTGCACAAAATTTAGAAATAAACATTTCTGACATGCAAAAACAAAACCAGCCACCTTTCTTTATGATGACACTCAACAGCGTACCATCCATAGATTCTGTCAGTTACTTGATCTGTTTACGATCAACATTGCATGCAGCAGCCACCACAGCCTCCCAGACACTGTTCCGAGAGGTGTACTGTTTTCCCTCCCTGTAGATCTTACATTTTATGAGGGACTACAGGTTCTCTATGGGGTTCAGTTTAAGTGAACAAGGGGGCCATGTCATTATTTTTCCATCTTTTAGGCCTTTACTGGCCAGCCACGCTGTGGATTAGTTGGATGCATGTGATGGAGCATTGTCCTGCATGAAAATCATGTTTTTCTTGAACGATACCGACTTCTTCCTGTACCACTGCTTGAAGAAGATGTCTTCCAGAAACTGGCAGTAGGTCTGGGAGTTGAGCTTCACTCCATCCTCAACACGAAAAGGACCCACAAATTCATCTTTGATGATACCAGCCCATACCAGTACCCCACCTCCACCTTGCTGGCGTCTGAGTCGGAGAGGAGCTCTCTGCCCTTTACTGATCCAGCCTCTGGCCCATCCATCTGGCCCATCAAGAGTCACTCTCATTTGATCAGTCCATAAAACTTTTGAAAAATCAGTCTTAAGATATTTCTTGGCCCAGTCTTGACGTTTTATCTTATGTGTCTTGTTCAAAGGTGGTCGTTGGCCATGTCCCTGAGGTGACACCCACTGCCCCTGATGAAGCTAACATAGCGACACGCGTTGGGCCAGGTTCTCCACCTCTATTTTCAGATAGGGAATCACCATGATAGGAATTTTCTGCCTATGAGGCATTGCAGTTGCTGTTCTGACTATTTGGTCACAATGCTGCTTGAAAGATAGAATGTCTGTCTCAATGTATACCTATTTATAAGATGGTTATATCTCTGATTCATTATCTGTATTGTTATACATTTTGAACTATCTATGGTGATTCTGGTACAATATTTATCTTTGAGAGGACTTAGGCGGGCTTTGCACGTTGCAACATCGCAGGCCGATGCTGCGATGTCGCACGCGATAGTCCCCGCCCCCGTCGCAGGTACGATATCGCGTGATAGCTGGCGTAGCGAAAATTATCGCTATGCCAGCTTCACACGCACTCACCCGCCCTGCGACCGTTGCTCTGGCCGGCGACCCGCCTCCTTCCTAAGGGGGCGGGTCGTATGGCATCACAGCGACGTCACACGGCAAGCGGCTAATAGCGGCGGAGGGGCGGAGATGAGCAGGATGTAAACATCCTGCCCACCTCCTTCCTTCCGTATATCCTACGGAAGCCGCGGTGACGCCGGTAGGAGATGTTCCTCACTCCTGCGGCTTCACACACAGCGATGTATGCTGTGAACGAGGAACGAGGAACAACATCGGACCGTCGCGTCAGCGTAATTATAGATTACGCCGACGATGCAACGATGATACGATTACGACGATTTTGCGCTCGTTAATCGTATCATCAAGGCTTTACACACTACGATATTGCATGCGATGCCGGATGTGCGTCACTTTCAATTTGACCCCACCGACATCGCACCTGCGATGTCGTAGTGTGCAAAGCCGCCCTTATTCTGGATTGGGTCTCAGTATTATTGTCCTTGGTGTTTTTTTAATACTTCTGCACTGTGTTGTATTTTGTATGTGTGTTTTTAAACTTTTTGATACACAAATAAAAATTGTATTATAATCTAATTCTGGAGTGAGTGCCTTTTGGTCAAGCGCTTTTCTTGTGATTGATGTCCCTGAGTATGGCACACCTTGTGCTTTTTGATACTCCAGTAATGTTGCAGCTCTGAAATATGGCCAAACTGGTGGCAAATGGCATCTTGGCAGCTTCACGCTTGATTTTTCTCAACTCATGGGCAGTTATTTTGCACCTTTTTGCCCAACACTCTTCTTGCGACCCTGTTGGCTATTTGCCATGAAACCCTTGATTGTTTGGTGATCACACTTTAAAAGTTTGGCAGTTTCAAGACTGTTGCATCCCTCTGCAAGACATCTCACAATTTTGGACTTTTCAGAGCCCATCAAATCTCTCTTCTGACCCATTTTGCAAAAGGAAAGGAAGTCACCTAATAATTAAGCACACCTTATATAGGGTGTTCATGTCATTACACCACACCCCTCCTGCGTGCACCCAAATACTCAATGTGCACACATTGCCTAATCTGGTAGTCCAGCATTGAGTTCAATGACTTCACCTGAGGGGAGGTCACAAAGTGAATTTCGGTGACCTAACTGCTGAATTGTGGGACATTGCACCACAGCAATCTGGCAATCCAGCAGTTAGGTCACTGAAGGTCCTAGTGAGCTCCCAGCTGCCCTCAGTGAAAGTGGAACATGCTGCCAGATTGCCATGTAGCCGTGTCCAGCAAACTGACAGTTTGCAGTTCAGCAATCCGGCAATGGGTTCCACTTTCACTGAGAGCAGTGGGTTCCACTTTCACTGATGGCAGCGGGAAGCCCCCAGTGTGAACTCCAGTTCTGTCCAGTTTCCCATGCTTTGGGTTTATCAATTAGCCTACTTTCACACATCCGGTTTGAGCCCTGCGGCTCAATCCGGCTGTGAAAACTATGCAACGGATGCGGTGAAAACACCGCATCCTTTGCATCAGTTTTTACATGCGGCAGGTCCGGTTTTTTCCGGTTGCGGCATGCTACTGAGCATGCGCAGTGGAAAATACCGCATGCGGCGACCGGATGCGGTTTTTTCCGCATCGCGCCGCATCCGGCCTCCATAGGGATGCATTGAAAAATGCGCCGCAGCGGCCGGATGCGGCGCGATGCGGTGTTTTTTGCCGGAGCAAAAAACGTTGCAGGGTACGTTCGATCCGGCCGCGGCATCGGCTAAATCTGCCGCATGCGGCAAAAACCGGACCGAACGCAAGCCCCTACGGCACAATGCGGCACTAATGTAAGTCAATGCAAAAAAAACCGCAATCGGCGTTACAAAAGCCGGTTGCGGTTTTTCTGCAGAACGCCGTATTGTGCCGCAGAGCAAAAATCCGGATGTGTGAAAGTACCCTTAGAGGTGGTTGATGAACTGATCTGGTCACATGCTCCTCCAATGGCCAGAATTGTGGCAAGGTACAGATCTGGCCAAGGTTACAAAAGAATTTCTGCAGTACTCGAGGTTCCTAAGAGCACACTGGCCTCCATAATCCTTAATTTTGGAACCACCATAACTCTACCAAGACCTGGCCATTCAGCCAAACTGAGCAATCGTGGGAGAAGAGCCATGGTGAGAGAAGTTAAGAAGAACCCCAAGATCACTGTGGCTGAGCTCCAGAGATGCAGTAGGGAAATGGGAGAAAGTTCCACAAAGTTAACTATCACTGCAGCCCTCCACCAGTCGGGCTTTTATAGCAGAGTGGCCCGATGGAAGCCTCTCCTCAGTACAAGACATATGAAAACCTGCATAGAGTTTTCAAAAAAAACACATGAAGGACTTCCAGACTAGGAGAAATAAGATTCTCTGGTCTGATGAGATGAACATACTTTTTGGTGATAATTCTAGGCGGTATGTGTGGAGAAAACCAGGCACTGCTCATCACCTGCCCAATACAATCCTAACAGTGAAACATGGTGGAGGCAGCATCATGCTATGGGGGTGTTTTTCAGCTGCAGGGACAGGATGACTGGTTACAATTGAAGTAAAGATGAATGTGGCCAAGTACAGAGATATCCTGGAAGAAAACCTCTTCCAGAGTGCTCTGGACCTCAGACTTGGCCGAAGGTTCACCTTCCAACAAGACAATGACCCAAAGCACACAGGTAGAAGAACAAAGGAGTGGCTTCAGAACAACTCTGTGACCATTCTTGACTGGCCCAGCCAGAGTCCTGACCTAAACCCAATTGAGCATCTGAAAATGGCTGTCCATCAACGTTCACCATCCAACCTGATGGAACTAGAGATGATCTACAAGGAAGAATGGCAGAGGATCCAGGTGTGAAAAACTTGTTGCATCATTCCCAAAAAGACTCATTGCTGTACTAGCTGAAAAGGGTGCTTCTACTTAATACTGAGCAAAGGGTCTGAATACTTATGACCATGTGACATTTCAGTTTTTCCTTTTTTTAAAAAAATTGCAAATATTTCTACATTTCAGTTTTTTTCTGTGAAGATGGGGTGCAGAGTGTACATTAATGAGAAAAAAATGAACTTTTTTGAATTTACCAAATAGCTGCAATGAAACAAAGAGTGAAAAATTAAAGGGGTGTAAATACTTTCCATACCCACTGTATGTGATACACCGACGGATTCAGAATCTCTTTACCTACATCATGCTGCTCTCAGATGAGGTAGCAAAAACCTGCTGACAGATTCCCTTTAATGTGTCTTAAGGGTACTTTACACGCTGCGATATCGGTACCAATATCACTAGCAAGCGTAACCTCCCCCGTCGGTTGTGCGACACGGGCAAATCGCTGCCTGTGGCGCACAACATTGCTAACACCCGTCCCCCGGCTTACCTTCCCTGCTAGTGCATTTGCCATTTTTGACCTGAGTTGGCTGGTGGCTTTTTTGTGGTGAGTTTTTTTTATTTTTCTTCTTACCTTCCCTGCGACCTCGCTCTGGCAGGCAAACCGCCTCCTTTCTAAGGGGGCGGTTCGTGCGGCGTCACAGCAACGTGACACGGCAGCCGTCCAATAGCAGAGGAGGGGCGGAGATGAGCGGCTGGAACATGCCGCCCACCTCCTTCCTTCCTCATTGCTGGTGGACGCAGGTAAGGAAATGTTCGTCGTTCCTGCAGTGTCACACATAGCGATGTGTGCTGCCACAGGAACAACGAACAACATCGTACCTGCAGCAGCAACGATATTAAGGAAATGAAAGACATGTCAACGAGCTACGATTTTTCACGTTTTTGCGCTCGTTGATCGTCGCTCATTGGTGTCACATGCTGTGATGTCGCTAATGGCGCCGGATATGTGTCACTAATGATGTGACCCCGACGATATATCGTTAGCAATGTCGCAGCGTGTAAAGCACCCTTAAGTTTACACGGCAACGTGATTAGAGCGACACTAAAATCACAGTGTCACATTGCAACATTGCATCTAATCACTTCCTATAGTGTTGCTTTGTGATCTGTAACCTATCGTAACTACGATGCAGAGTCACAAATGTTTTCAAATGTGTTTGACTTTCTGACACTGGGAATAAGCTTCAGACTCACTGCCATAGACTCCAATGCAAATCGCAAGTGACTCTAAAATAGTCACACACAAGTAGCCTTGTGACTACCTGAGAAAATCCTGGAGTGGCTATGTGCCCACGGAACTCTGTATCTGTGGATTTTTCTGCAGCTAAATCCGCATCATTCCCCCGGAATCCGCACCTTTTCATAGGTGCTGATTTTGTGCGGATTTGTTGCGGATTTGACGCGGATTTCGTTGCGGATTTTGCGATTTTTTTTTACATTCAATTTAATAGGCAAAATCCACATGTAAATCCGCAACAATAATTTACATGCTGCAGATTTTTCCGCACGGAAATCCGCATCACGCGGTGCCGCTAGGCCACGCCTCCTCACACTATGTCACTAGGCCACGCCCCCTCATACTATGTCGCTATGCCACACCCCTCACATTGTGCCGCTAGGCTACGCCCCCTGACACTATGCCGCTAGGCCACGCCCCCTGACACTATGCTGCTAGGCCACGCCCCCTGACACTATGACGCTAGACTACGCCCCCTCACTATGCCACTGGGCCACGCCCCCTCACACTATGCAACTAGGCCACGCCCTCACATT
Source organism: Anomaloglossus baeobatrachus (assembly GCF_048569485.1). Lineage (NCBI taxonomy): Eukaryota > Metazoa > Chordata > Amphibia > Anura > Aromobatidae > Anomaloglossus > Anomaloglossus baeobatrachus. The sequence continues at coordinate 293,960,044 of NC_134358.1, read as the reverse complement.
ATGCAGCTAGGTCACGCCCCTCACACTATGCCGCTAGGCCACGCCCCCTCACTCTATGGTTCTAGGCCACGCCCCCGCACTATGCTGCTAGGCCACGCCCCCCACTATGCCGCCAGGCCACACCCCCACAGTGTGCCGCTAGGCCACGGCCCCCGCACTGTGCCGCTAGGCCATGGCCCCCGCACACGTTGGGCACCTGTACACCTCCCCCCAGGACAACTCCTCCCATTATACTCCTCCTATTATACTCCTCTCTGAGGGGTTTGCAGCATGGGGGATGTAGCACGATGGGGGGTGAAGCATGGGGGATGCAGCACGATGGGGGGTGCAGCATGGGGGGGTGGACCATGATGGGGGGTGCCCAGAATGGGGGGATGAAACACGATGGGGGTTCACAGCATGGGGATGGAGCACAATGGGGGGTGCAGCATGGGGGATGGAGCACGATGGGGGGTGCCCAGAATTGGAGGTTGAAACACGATGGGGGGTGCGCAGCATGGGGGATGGAGCACGATGGGGGGTGCAGCATGGAGGGTGGACCATGATATGGGGGGGTGCCCAGAATGGGGGGTTGAAACACGATGGGGGGTGCGCAGCATGGGGGATGGAGCACGATGGGGGGTGCAGCATGTGGGGATGGAGCACGATGGTGGGTGCCCAGAATGGGGGGGATGAAACACGATGGGGGGTGCCCAGAATGGGGGGTTGAAACACGATGGGGGGTGCGCAGCATGGGGGATGGAGCACGATGGGGGGTGCAGCATGGGGGGATGGAGCACGATGGGGGGTGCCCAGAATGGGGGGCATGAAACACGATGGGGGGTGCCCAGAATGGGGGGATGAAACACGATGGGGGATTCACAGCATGGGGATGGAGCACGATGGGGGGTGCAGCATGGGGGATGGAGCACGATGGGGGGTGCCCAGAATTGAAGGTTGAAACACGATGGGGGGTGCGCAGCATGGGGGATGGAGCACGATGGGGGGTGCAGCATGGGGGGTGGACCATGATATGGGGGGTGCCCAGAATGGGGGGGTTGAAACACGATGGGGGGTGCGCAGCATGGGGGATGGAGCACGATGGGGGGTGCAGCATGGGGGGATGGAGCACGATGGGGGGTGCCCAGAATGGGGGGGATGAAACACGATGGGGGGTGCCCAGAATGGGGGGATGAAACACGATGGGGGGTGCGCAGAATGGGGGGATGAAACACGATGGGGGGTGCGCAGCATGGGGGATGAAGCACGATGGGGGGTGCAGCATGGGGGGATGGAGCACGATGGTGGGTGCCCAGAATGGGGGGGATGAAACATGATGGGGGGTGCCCAGAATGGGGGGATGAAACACGATGGGGGGTTCACAGCATGGGGATGGAGCACGATGGGGGGTGCAGCATGGGGGATGGAGCACGATGGGGGGTGCCCAGAATTGGAGGTTGAAACACGATGGGGGGTGCGCAGCATGGGGGATGGAGCACGATGGGGGGTGCAGCATGGGGGGTAAACCATGATATGGGGGGTGCCCAGAATGGGCGGTTGAAACACGATGGGGGGTGCGTAGCATGGGGGATGGAGCACGATGGGGGGTGCCCAGAATGGGGGGGATGAAACACGATGGGGGGTTCCCAGAATGGGGGGATGAAACACGATGGGGGGTTCACAGCATGGGGATGGAGCACGATGGGGGGTGCAGCATGGGGGATGGAGCACGATGGGGGTTGCCCAGAATTGGAGGTTGAAACACGATGGGGGGTGCGCAGCATGGGGGATGGAGCACGATGGGGGGTGCAGCATGGGGGGTGGACCATGATATGGGGGGTGCCCAGAATGGGGGGTTGAAACACGATGGGGGGTGCGCAGCATGGGGGATGGAGCACGATGGGGGGTGCAGCATGGGGGGATGGAGCACGATGGGGGTGCCCAGAATGGGGGGGATGAAACACGATGGGGGGTGCCCAGAATGGGGGGATGAAACACGATGGGGGGTGCGCAGAATGGGGGGATGAAACACGATGGGGGGTGCGCAGCATGGGGGATGGAGCACGATGGGGGGTGCAGCATGGGGGGATGGAGCACGATGGTGGGTGCCCAGAATGGGGGGGATAAAACACGATGGTGGGTGCCCAGAATGGGGGGTTGAAACACGATGGGGTGTGCTCAGCATGGGGGATGGAGCACGATGGGGGGTGCAGCATGGGGGGATGGAGCACGATGGGGGGTGCCCAGAATGGGGGGCATGAAACACGATGGGGGGTGCCGAGAATGGGGGGATGAAACACGATGGGGGGTTCACAGCATGGGGATGGAGCACGATGGGGGGTGCAGCATGGGGGATGGAGCACGATGGGGGGTGCCCAGAATTGGAGGTTGAAACACGATGGGGGGTGCGCAGCATGGGGGATGGAGCACGATGGGGGGTGCAGCATGGGGGGTGGACCATGATATGGGGGTGCCCAGAATGGGGGGATGAAACACGATGCGGGGTTCACAGCATGGGGATGGAGCACGATGGGGGGTGCAGCATGGGGGATGGAGCACGATGGGGGTGCCCAGAATTGGAGGTTGAAACACGATGGGGGGTGCGCAGCATGGGGGATGGAGCATGATGGGGGGTGCAGCATGGGGGTTGGACCATGATATGGCGGGTGCCCAGAATGGGGGGTTGAAACACGATGGGGGGTGCGCAGCATGGGGGATGGAGCACGATGGGGGGTGCAGCATGGGGGGATGGAGCACGATGGGGGGTGCCCAGAATGGGGGGGATGAAACACGATGGGGGGTGCCCAGAATGGGGGGATGAAACACGATGGGGGGTGCGCAGAATGGGGGGATGAAACACGATGGGGGGTGCGCAGCATGGGGGATGGAGCACGATGGGGGGTGCAGCATGGGGGGATGGAGCACGATGGTGGGTGCCCAGAATGGGGGGGATGAAACACGATGGGGGGTTCCCAGAATGGGGGGATGAAACACGATGGGGGGTGCGCAGCATGGGGGATGGAGCACGATGGGGGGTGCAGCATGGGGGGATGGAGCACGATGGGGGGTGCCCAGAATGGGGGGCATGAAACACGATGGGGGGTCCGAGAATGGGGGGATGAAACACGATGGGGGGTTCACAGCATGGGGATGGAGCACGATGGGGAGTGCAGCATGGGGGATGGAGCACGATGGGGGGTGCCCAGAATTGGAGGTTGAAACACGATGGGGGGTGCGCAGCATGGGGGATGGAGCACGATGGGGGGTGCAGCATGGGGGGTGGACCATGATATGGGGGGTGCCCAGAATGGGGGGTTGAAACACGATGGGGGGTGCGCAGCATGGGGGATGGAGCACGATGGGGGGTGCAGCATGGGGGGATGGAGCACGATGGGGGGTGCCCAGAATGGGGGGATGAAACACGATGGGGGGTTCACAGCATGGGGATGGAGCACGATGGGGGGTGCAGCATGGGGGATGGAGCACGATGGGGGGTGCCCAGAATTGGAGGTTGAAACACGATGGGGGGTGCGCAGCATGGGGGATGGAGCACGATGGGGGGTGCAGCATGGGGGGTGGACCATGATATGGGGGGTGCCCAGAATGGGGGGTTGAAACACGATGGGGGGTGCGCAGCATGGGGGATGGAGCACGATGGGGGGTGCAGCATGGGGGGATGGAGCACGATGGGGGGGTGCCCAGAATGGGGGGGATGAAACACGATGGGGGGTGCCGAGAATGGGGGGATGAAACACGATGGGGGGTTCACAGCATGGGGATGGAGCACGATGGGGGGTGCAGCATGGGGGATGGAGCACGATGGGGGGTGCCCAGAATTGGAGGTTGAAACACGATGGGGGGTGCGCAGCATGGGAGATGGAGCACGATGGGGGGTGCAGCATGGGGGGTGGACCATGATATGGGGGTGCCCAGAATGGGGGGTTGAAACACGATGGGGGGTGTGCAGCATGGGGGATGGAGCACGATGGGGGGTGCAGCATGGGGGGATGGAGCACGATGGGGGGTGCCCAGAATGGGGGGGATGAAACACGATGGGGGGTGCCCAGAATGGGGGGATGAAACACGATGGGGGGTGCGCAGAATGGGGGGATGAAACACGATGGGGGGTGCGCAGCATGGTGGATGGAGCACGATGGGGGTGTGCAGCATGGGGAACGAAGCACGATGGGGGGTGCACACCTCCCCACAAAACACACACACACTGCCACACACGCACGGCACAACAAACCACACACACTGGGAACCACAAACACTCCCCTACACAGACACCCACACACACAGACAACGCCGCACACAACACACAAACACCGCGGCACACACAAATATACGCACATACCGCGCAACACACACACATTGCATAAAACATACCTCCCCCCAAAACACATACACGCACCCCACACCCACACCCACATAAACTGCGCAACACACACAGCACCAAACACAGACAACACTGCGGACACACAGTGCTCCACAAACAACACAACACACACAACACTGCAGACACACAGTGCTCCACAAACAACACAACACACACAACAAAACACACAAACAACACCGCTCTCACCCCCCGCCACACCCAGACAACACCCAGAACATTTACAGCGCCCTACACAAACACTGGCAACTACACACAACAACATCTATATATATATATATATATATAACAAAAAACATACATTAACTACACAATAAATTCTAGAATACCCGATGCGTTAGAATCGGGCCACCTTCTAGTATATATATATATATATATAAATATTACATCTACGGTATATAAATCAGGCTGATATAGACAGCATTTGGCACACGCTTATCTAACCGCGCATTGTAATATGAGCAGCTATTCCCCCCTTCCCATTCATATCCAGTAAATCTCACGATTCTGTAGCTCTCTATAACAGGGACAACAATGCTTTTCCCTCTGATACTTTCACACTATAAATAAACTGCTGTGCTGTTATTTTTGTACCGTAAATCCATGTAATCCACACCAGGCTTGTAAGAATGAAATCACATATCACATGAGCAGATACTATTACCTTGTTCCTAAAATGTATGACATCACGGAAATAATAGGACATTCCTATACAAAATATAACGTTACGCAAACTGTGCAGATAGGATGATAGGTTGTAGTGTAAACAATATGCATTATATATGATTTCAAATATGGAGGAATCAGAGATGAACCGTGAACAGCACTGACTTCATCGCAGAATTTTCAGATATTTGCAACTTGGCTGCAGAAGAAAATTAATTTCTTCCTCCTTTATATATTTACTTTTATTAAAGGATGGTATCAAATTGTATAAAGAAATAAACTCACTATGCCAATTTCCCCTAATATTTTAATATAATTTCAGTTGGGATAGAAAATAAATAGTTAGACCCAAATGAAAACATTAAGGGCTCTTTCAGAAGTCCATTATCATCGGTCCGATCTTAGATCGCAATGCACAGAATGGCTGCAGATCTCCTGACCCGAGCGAGGCAGCTTCATGTATTTCTATGCAGCTGTTACGCTCGGGTCAATAGATCAATGAGAGCCCTAAGGAAACCTGTCATTTTCAGACTCTAGTCCTATTATCCAGCTAAATGACTCAATAATGGACAAATCAGTGCTGACTCATTGACAGGGGCACATCGCCATGTATAATCAGGGTATGTGATACCAATAAGATGCATACTATATGGATACAGAATGAACATATTAACAATTATTCTGTCTCTAAAGGCTTTGCATCTGTCTAATGGGAAGTGACCATGAAACCAAGTTTGATCAACTTGTGTATAGTTAATAGAGATGAGTGATGTTCGAGGTTCGAGGTTCGTCAATTTCATGTTCGAGTGATTTTGGGGGGTGCTCGAGATCGAACTCAAACTCGAGCTTTTGCTAAAAGCTCAACAGTTCAAGTTACGTTCCAGAACGGCTCGATCACCAAAAGCAGGGCTTTTTATAGCTACAGTGTGCAGGGAGCCATCACTGGCAGCCTGCGTAGGCTGGTAACCAAGATAAATATCGGGTATCCAAGCAAAGCGCTTTGCTTAGTAACCCGATATTTACCCTGGTTACGTGTGCAGGGAGCCGACACTTCCCCGCTGGGCTCCACCCCCTCCTGCACGCGGCATGTACACACACACTCACACTCACACTTACCTGTCCCCAGCCATGCAGTCCCCGGCACTGACGTCCTCAGCGCCACATGGCCCTGCTAGGCTCCACCCACTTCGCACTCCGCCGCCCGCACACATGGCCCCGCTAGGCTCCACCCACTTCGCATTCTGCCGCCCGCACACATGGCCCCGCTAGGCTCCACCCACCTCGCACTCCGCACACATGGGTCCGCTTGGCTCCACCCACCTCGCACTCCGCACACAATACCCCGTTTAGCTCCGCCCACCTCGCACTCTGCACACATTACCCCGCTTAGCTCCACCCACCTCGCACTCCGCACACATTACTCCGCTAGGCTCCGCCCACGTCACACTCCACACACATTACTCCACTAGGCTCCACCCACCTCGCACTCCGCACACATGGCCCCGCTCGGCTTACCTGCAGTGATGAAGTCCTGCCCTCCCGACCTCAGCGCTGTCACTGTCCTCCATGGCTGCCGCTTCACATTTCCTCTCGCTGCTGACCCGAGACTGTGACTAGCGGTGACGTCACAGGCTCCCACGATACTTGGCTGTGAAGGCGGCGGTCATTGAAGTCAGTGACAGCTCTGCTATCAGCAGTGCAGGAGATCGTCACCGCAGGTAATGTACCTCGTTTCTGACAGGAGCACTTGTCATGCCCTGCAGTGACCTGGGCTGACTCATTGATGTTAGCTCAGGTCACTGCATTGCTCTCCCAGCCAATGGGGAACATTCTGTTCTTCATTGACTGGGACAGTGACTATGGTATGGATCGTCATGGGAACCCCTTGGATTACAGCAGACCTGGATTTGTTTTTCTTTCTAATAAATTGGTGAAAGAGGGAATGTTTTGGGGAGTGTTTTTTCAAATAAAAATGTGTTTGTCGTCTATTTTTTTTTTATTACTGACTGGGTTGGTGATGTCGGGTATCTGATAGACGCCTGACCTCACGAACCCCAGGGCTTGATACCAGGTGACATTACACATCTGGTATTAACCCCATATATTACCCCGTTTGCCACCGCATCGGGGCAACGGAATGAGCTGGGGCGAAGCACCAGGATTCGCGCATCTAATGGATGCGCCACTTCTGGGGTGACTGCGGCCTGCTATTTTTAGGCTGGGAAGTGTCCAATAACCTTGGACCTCCCTAGTCTGAGAATATCAGACCCCAGCTGTCCACTTTACCTTGGCTGGTGATCCAATTTTGGGGGCACCCCCACGTGTTTTTTGTTTTTTAATTATTTATTTAATTTAAAATAACAGTGTGGGGTGCCCTCAGTTTTGGATTACCAGCCAAGGTAAAGCTGCCAGCTGTAGTCTGCAGGCTGCAGCCATCTGCTTTACCCTAGCTGGCTATCAAAAATAGGGGGAACCCCACGTCATTTTTTTTTTAAATTTATTTTTTTTTTGTAAATACAAGGCTAAGCACCCCTTAGAGCCTCATGAAAGGCACCAAAGGGTGCAAAATTACAAAATGCAGGAGAGTGGGACATTATGTGTCTTTCTGCCATTATAATGACAGAAAAGACTGATATGAAGTGCACAAGCACAGGAAAATCACCAGAGCGCTCTACGCTGTGAAAAGCAGTAGAAAATGGCACTGGAGTGAACATGTGACCGCCTCATGTAGGTTGAAGCTATGGATCCTGGGTAAATTTATGCATTTTCCCTCCTTCAGTTTTTTTGCAGTACGCAAAAAAATCGGAAAGCACATGGATGACAAACGGATGACATACGAACCGTATACGGAACGGAAACGGATGCCACATGGATGCACCCATGAAAAAAATGGACCGTTTTTTGCGGACCGCAAAAACGGATCGGTTGTGTGAATGAAGCCTTATTCTGATCTGCCGTTTATAAACAGAAGGCAGAAATAAGTGAATAGCGCCCCCAGCGTCAGAAAATCTCCGGGGTTCCAGGGGGTAGCTGAGACCCTGGAGATCATGATGTAGGCTGGTTTTTCTGGTCCCCGCTCACGTGATCACCGGTATACACTGTATACCGATGATCACGTTACAGTAAATGACAGCACCGGTAAAAAATTATTTATCCCCCACCTGGCATGAACAAACATGTCAGATGGGAGGTAAATCTCCTCCTCAGTCCCCTCCGGTCCCCCGGTGTCGCCAAAGTGCCCCCCTGACCCCCTCCCGGAAATCCAAGATGGCCACGTGCACAGCAGTGCGCCGGCTACATTCACCCTACTTCTCTGATTTCTGTCGCATGTGCCATGACACATGAGACAGAAAACTCCTCCCCAGGCCCTGCCAGGTCAGCCCCTATAACCCCACCGGTGTTCCCCGGTGTCCCACGGTACCTGTGCAGCGTTGATCCCCCGCGGCCCCCTCCTTCATAATAGACGCTGCCGCATGCACAGAGCGGCTGTCAGCTCAGCTTCCTGTGTTCAGACACAGTGAGTGGTGGTAACCATACATCTGTAAGCTACTGCAATGCCCCGCTCATGAGGTAAGGAACATAGTTGATCAGAAGAGCTATAGTACATTTCTAAATGGAGGTATTTTATTTTATAGTTGCCCTGCTGAATGACTACCAAACATGAGAGTCCGTTATACGCCACAAGAAACCATGTCTAAATAGCGAGCTCTGTTGTTTAGTATTCATTCAGCTAGATAACTGGACTTAAAGGGGTATTCCATCTCCAAGATCCTATCCCCAATATATAGTAGGTGGAATAGCAATAATATCAGCAAATACCAATATTTGGAAATGTAGAATAGTTCTCCTGATTAGGCATGCCCTTACCTCATGAGCAGGGCATTGCAGCTTAGATAGCAACATTTACGACATGGACTCTGCTGCTGTGGACCCAGGGAGAGTGGGTGCAGATTCATTGCACCCACACTCCTCACATGGAGGGTCTGCACTCCTAGAAAATGGGGGATACATTCCCTGAGCATGTCCTTCCATATTCTAGACGGTCCAGAGTCATCGTGGGACCCCCTTATTTTTTTTCCTTACAATAAATTGGTGAAAGAGGGAATGTTTTGGGGAGTGTTTTTTCAAATACATTTTTTTTGTCTATTTGTTTTGTTAGTACTGACAGTTTGTGATGTCGGGTATGTGATAGACGTCATGACATCACAAACTGCTGTACTTGATGTCAGGTGACCTTACAGCTAGTATCAACCCCATTTATTACCCCGTTTGCCACTGCACCAGGGCACGGGATGAGCTGGGGTGAAGCGCCAGGATTGGCGCATCTAGTGGATGCACCACTTCTGGGGCACCTGCGGCCTGCTATTTTTAGGCTGTGAAGGGCCAATAACTATGGACCTTCCCACCCTGAGAATACCAGATCACAGCTGTCCGCTTTACCTTGGCTGGTGATCCAATTTGGGGGGGACCCTACTTTTTTTTGTAATTATTAATATTTAGAAAATAATTATAAAAAAAGAGCCTGGGGTGAACTCCACATTGGATCCCCAACCACAGTAAAGCTGCCAGCTGTGGTTTTCAGGCTACAGCCATCTGCTTTACCCTAGCTGCCTATCAAAACTGGGGGACGCAACTTCATTTTTTTTTTAACTATTTTTTTAAATAAAAAAAATTAATGGGGTTCCCCGTATTTTGATTGCCAGCCAAGGCAATGCCAGGCAGATGGGGGTGGTGACCCATAGCTGTCTGCTTTATCTGCGCTGTGAATCAAAAATACCACGGAGCGCTACATCTTTTTTTTAAAGATTTATTTTTACAGCACTGTGATGTCCAGCAATCAAAATACAGGCAAGCCCTTTTTTTTGTTATTTAAATAAATAATTAAAAAAAATATATATGGGCTCCCGCTGCATTTTTTGTATTGCTAGCTAAGGGTAATCCAAGCAGCTACTGGCTGCCAACCCCCACTGCTTCGTGTTACCTTCACTGGCAATGGAAAATCCAGGGAAGCATTTTTTATTTTTTTGCCAAAAAACTACAAAAAAAATGACGTGCGCTTCGCCATATTTTTGTATGGTAGCCAGGTACAGCAGGCAGGTATGGCTGCCCCCAACCCCCAGCTGCCTATTTGTACCTGGCTGGGAACTAAAAATATAGGGAAGCCCTTTTTTTAATTATTTCATGAATTTCATAAAATGATTAAAAAAAAACACGTGGGCTTTACCCCATTTTTGTGTCCAGCCGGATACAACTAGGCAGCTGTCGATTGGATCCGCAGCACAGGTTAACCCGAGGTTTCTGGGCCCCTCTGCTGCGAAATGCAGTCCGCAGCCGCCCCAGAAAATGGCGCTCTCATAGAAGCGCCATCATCTGGCGCTGTATTCAACTGTATCCAGCAGCCCTGAAGCTGGGTGGCTTGCTGGGTAATAATGAGTTAATACTAGCTTTGTTTTACTAGCTAGTATTAAGCCAGAGATTCTTAATGTCATGCAAGTTTGACCCGGCCATTAAGAATCTCCAATAAAGGGTTAAAAAAAGACACCACACAGAGAAAAAATACTTTAATAGAAATAAATACACAGACACATTAGAGACTCCATGTTTATTGCTCCCTCTTATCCCTCCATGATCCTGCTCTTCTGTCTTCTTTCTCCTTCAACACATGCAGCTCTGCTCCATCAGCAGCGCTGCATGTGAGGAAGGACGCTGCTTCCCATGCACCCTTTTCACTACGGGAGTGATCAGTGCTGCTGGCTGTTAGCGGTAACGTCACCGTTGACAGACGGGTTACCATAGCAACGGTGCTCCGATCACGTGATTCCTGATGCCGCTGCGGCTCCTAGCTGTGACGTCACCGCTAACAGGCGCGTTGCTATGGCAACGGTGATCTCTGTTATTTACCGGCTGTGTCAGCTGGTCAATAATAGAATGGGGAAGCAGAACGGGGAGTCGACCGTGTGCCAGAGCATGTCGCCGGTACACGGAGATACACAAACGTGCACCGTGTACCGGAGAGTGCAATGACAGGACCTAGCATGACGTTAAAGCCATGTGACCAGTCTGTAGCCAATTAGATAATAGACACGTGACTGGTCACATGGCTATTTTGACGTCACGATAGGTCCTGCATCAGTGCTGGTTACCGGGAGGACGCAGAGATTACCGATGGAAAAACGGCGGGAGACAGAGTGCAGGACGGATCGCGGGCACCGGTAAGTGTTATAGCAATGTTTATTAACTGTATGTGTACATTTATAATGTGTTTTTATGTGTTTGTGATTGTCTCCCATTGTTTTCAATGGGGTTCGAGAGGTTCTTCGATCGGCTCGTCGAACGGCTCGTCGAACGGGGCACCGTTCGATGAACCGAACTCGAAATCCAGGGGGGTGGCTCATCTCTAATAGTTAATTGTCAGTCATTAATGGGGAGAAATACAGTAACTCTATGTAAATGGGTCCCCTGAGTTAGTGTAAAGTAACAGTGCTTCTCTTCTCAGTTTCACAATTTCAATTGTTTCTGTATTCATACGATGGAGATATGGTTGAATACAATGGTGGAACAAGGAGCCAGCTGCTCCCTTTTCCATCACTCAGCTTGTGTCATGATGTCAGTGGATCACACCTACTTCGTATAGCCTCAGTCCAGACTGCTGCACTCATTGGATTAGTGCATTGGGGTGGCAGGCCTGGGTAAATATTTATTTTTTAATTTTGTCATTCACTACGTGTAGGAGCTATCATGCTGTATGGAGAGGAGCCATAATAATGTGTCATATTATACTCATACTATGGGAGAAATTATTACTCTATTGAAGGGAGCTGTGGGGGGCATGATATTGTGGAGGAGGACTGTGGGGGTCGTAATACTGTGTGTACATGAGTGTGGAGGAGTGATTTGAAGTGGGGGGCAGTGGGGGCAATCCAGAGGCAGACATACCAGTGGTACAACTGTGCAACTTCTACTTCCAAACCAGCAAGCAACTTCAGTCACAGACACATTATTGGACTGCGAAGGGCCCATATATTGTTCATGCACATGGGCCCTCATCTGTCTGTCTTCCTCTGGGGCAATCATAGGTTTATGAGTGCTGCGGGTGCACTCATACTGTGTGTGTGTGTCTGCGTGTGTGTGTGTGTGTGTGTGTGTGTATGTGTGCGGTTGGGAGGGGGTTATGGGTGCATTATATTTTAAGGGAACTCAGGGGGACATAATCTTGTGGGAGGCTGTAGGTGCAATCGTATTGCATGAGGGAGCTGTTGGGATATCATACAGTGAGGGAGGACCATATGGGACATTCTCCTGTGTGGGGACTGTGGTGGTCATCATACTGTGGGGACATCATACTGTGTGAGGGCACTGTTGGAGCCATCATACTATGTGGGGAACATCATACTGTTTGGGGACTGTGATAGCATCACAAAGTGTTGATGCCATTGGACATCATGTTGTACATGAGGTTATCATACTTTGTGGAATCTTAATGTGTGTGGGGAAACTGTTGGGCATCATACTGTGTGTGGGGCAATTCAGGGTCATCATATTGTGTGTATATGGGATACTGGGGGGAAATTGTGTTGGGAAATTCACTGTGGGGGCATTATACTTTGTGTAGTGGGGTATCTTGGAGTGTGGATTATACTATGTGTGGAAGGATAGTTTTTTGAGGTGGGTATCATACTCTATGGGGGTCATACAAAGCGTATAGTAGTGGGTGAGAACACTGAGTGCCTCTAGTAGGGGCGTTATTTCTGTGTACAAGCTGCATTACATGTCCCTCTCTCTGGCTCTTCTGTGACTGAGCCTATGCATCGAGACCTTGTGTGCTCTGCTGAATATTTTTTTTTTTTTTTATGGAGGGAGCCCAAAAAGGACTTTTACCCCATGATTTTTATGCATGCTCCTGACTTTGAGTCAGTCATGTTCACATTTAGTACAGAGAATAATGCCTCCCTTATTTCCTACATGGAATGTGGGTTCAACGTGATTTTCCTGAGTTGTTGGATGTGATGCCCTGATGACCACACATTACATAAGTTTCAATTATTTATAAACAACTGTGAGAAAGAATATATGTAAGCATGACAATGGAGTAAGGTATTAACTTACCTGGTTCAAGTTCAAGGGAGGAGGCTGGTGCCGGTAACTGAGATCCCATTATCAGGGTTACACTTTGTTATGGTTTGTATCTACTGTTATCTGTGCAGAGGTGGCTATCAGCTTGCTTACTGTAGCATAAAAAATATTCATGAATAGTTGAAAGGGACAGTTAAAATTCAAAAGCCCTATGATGGATTCAATCCCAGAGGAAAAACTGCTGCCATAAAGCACATTTTACTATAGCAATTTACTAGCTATACTCTAATCAAAAATCTAATGGAACAGTATAGGTAGATACCTGAATACACATGCATACAGTGCATGTTAAAATAATGCTCCAAAAGTAGGGATGAGAAAACCCGAATAGTAAAGTTCGGGGTTTGAACCGGACACAGGGTGTGTCTGGGACTCAAACATAGACTTTTAAAAAAGTCTGTATCCAAGTTTGGAGTTTGGGTGCAGTTTGTATGCTAATAAAGTTTGTTGAATGGCTGCAGTGTAGCCAATCAAGAAGCTTTATTTCATGTGGGAGATACTTGTACACTGCTGTGAACAAAATAAATTAAAAAAATGATGTGGTGTCCCGCCTATTTTGATAACAAGCGCAGGTACAGAAGACAGCTGGGGGCTAAACCCCTCAGCTGCCTGCTTTATCTTGGTTAGTTATCAAAAATAGAGGGGACCCTCATGCCATTATTTAAATTATTTATTTAAATAATTTAAAAAAAATGGTGTGTGGTCACCCCTATATTTGATAACTAGCTAAGGTAAAGCAGACAGCTGGGGGATGGTATTATTAAGCTGGGAAGGCCCATGGTTATTTGTCTCTTCCCAGCCAAAAAATAGCAGCCACCCCATAAGAGGCACATCACATTAGATGCACACATTCTGGCACTTTACCTAGCTTTTACCGATGCCCTGGTGTTGTAGCATTTGGTGTCATACTTTTGGGGGGATGTGAGCTGTGAATTGACAGCTGGCATCAAGCCCAGGGGTTAGTAATGTATAGGCATTTATCAGACAAACCCCATTACTAACTTGGCAAGTGTAGAGTTAAAATACAAACACATGGAAACATACAGTTGACATGAACCCCAAAGGCATTACCCTTATTTTGCACCAGGGAAATCGGAAAGAGCCAGGCAAAGTGCCAGAATTGGCGCATCTAATGGCGGGCTGCTATTTTTAGGATGGGAAGGGACTAATAACCATGGGCCTTCCCAGCCTGATAATAGCATCCCTCAGCTGTTTTTACCTGCTCTGGTTATCAAAAATAGGAGAAACCCACACCATTTTTTTTCTATTTATTCCCTACCCATATTTGTTTGCAAGGCTGCTCTTACCCCATTTTACAACCGCCTAGATCTTACTGCAATCATTTTACAGCCATTTTAGAGCTCCAAAGCTCGGGTCCCCATGGACTTATATAGGTTTCAAGGTAAGGGGTCTAGTTCGGCTCAAGTCCATGTCCAAAAATGAACTTATGGATCTTCCACGAGTCTACTCATAACTATTCAAGACTAGAGGCCCATTTACACACAACGATATCGCTAACAAGATATCGTCGGGGTCACGGTGTTCGTGACGCACATCCGGTGTCTTTAGCGACGTTGTTGTGTGTAACAGCTCCGAGCGAGTGTTAATGATCAAAAATACTCACCTAATTGTTGATCATTGACAAGTCGTTCATTTTAAAAATCTCGTTGGTCGTTGTGGACGTAGGTTGCTCGTGGTTCCTGAGGCAGCACACATCACTACGTGTGACACCCTGGGAACGACGAACAACAGCTTACCTGTGTCCTCTGGCAACGAGGTGGGTGTGTCTTTCCTTTGGCTGCTCTCCGCCCCCCGCTTCTATTGGCCGCCTGCCATGTGACGTCGCTGTGACACCGCACGAACTGCCCCCTTAGAAATGAGGCAGTTTGCCAGCCACAGCAACGTCGCTAGGGTAGGTAAGTATGTGTAACGGGGACTAACGATATTGTGCCATGGGAAGCGATTTGCCCGTGATGCACAAACGACGGGGGCGGGTGCGATCGGCAGCGACAACGCTAGCGATGTCACTGTGTGTAAATGGGCCTCTATTCTAAAGTTAGTTTGCCACCGCCTCTTTCACCATTGTTTTTTTTTATTTCAGATACAAAATAGTGGTGGTTTCCAAGCAGTAGCCACCTAAAAAATGATCAGAGCACTGCTCCTCTGCCTACCAATTTCCTGGTTGTGAGGGATGGTACACTCCTGTAAACTAAGTTTAGACCAGTGACATGGTCCCACCTGTGACCTGAACTGTGTGCTCTTCCATGCTAAAGGCACAATCAGCTTTGTCTGCTTCTACTTGTAGCCAGCTAAGAGAACTGTAGCATCCACGGGGCAAGGGGTTAACTTTACTCATTGCCGGGCCTGGTGATGTCGGGTCTGGGTATGTCACGGGTGGCCCTTTGCCCAGCTTCAAGGCCCCGAGGTGTACAATATAGAAGTGGGGGGATGATGATGGAGGTTTGATATCATGGCGCCAGCTGCAGGGAATTAGCCGCCACTGCTGTCGCTATCCTCCGGGGCTGATGGTTATAGCAGCTAAGATGTTTCTGCTCCCCACAGGTGGAGCGGGCCCCAGGGAAGATGATGAGGAAAGTAGTAATGGTGGGTGCTGAAGCGCGGGGCACCGGCAAGGACAGGCGGACACAGTGTGAGGTAAAAGAAGTTTGGACCGAGGACCCAGGTGTGTCTCTCACCCCAAGCTGTGCACGGGGCTGACTGGCTAAATGTGAGGATGCTCCTTCTCTTTTCCCTAAGTGGTGCCCACACCCCAGGTTGCTGTCCTAGTGACCAGGAAAGTCCCATGCTTCATGATGGACACCCCCCTATCTATCCCAGGCCATCCACCCGGTGGAAAAGCACCTAACTGTGTTTTGTGTGTGAATGTGAGAAACATCAGTGATTAACCTCTCCTTACCTGGGATGAGTACTACATCTAACGGGAGATGCAGTACCCTGTGGCGACTGACACCTCAGGGGTGTCACAGAACCACTACCAGGCTTCTGAGACTAGAATCTGCAAGCAGCGTAATCCTTAGCTACAGTATGTAACAGACCACTGTCAACAGCAAGTTTTCTGGGAACCTAGGAAGTGGCCTGTACAATATAACATTTAAAATACCTTCTTTCTTGAGAACATACATGATTTTTAATAAGGGGTAAATTGCAAAGTTGCTTTTTGTCCTATAACTAACAGCCTATGACTACATTGCTAAAAAGTACAACTGGTTGTCCTCCCTGATTTTATTCCTATGTATTGATCCCCTTGCTGCTGCTATTAGATCAAATAAATAGAATCCATCTGATCCATATAGGTAAAGAGAGATGTCAAATGCCAATAGACCAGGAGAACAACCCCACTCTGTGACAAAAAAGCAGCAGAAAATAACAATGAAAAAAAGAGGTGAAAACAGTGGAGTAAAGATGCTGTAAGTCAGAGGTATAGATTTATTAATATAACAAAATGTAGGAATGAAAAGATGGAAAATGCAAAATACAAAACAAAGAAAAGAACAAGTCAAAGTAGATCTCTATAGTAAGAAGAGGCTATATGTAACAGCAGAATAGGGCACATCAGGCAACAATGTCTCATAGTACAATGTCATATGTTTGAAACTTTTGAACTATTGACATGACACAATGGTCGCGGTTATATGATGTCTGTGAGATGGGGTCAGCATAAGCCCAGTGTGAATAAAATATATACCCTAACAGACGAAAAACACATTATTACTGAGGAAATGCATGTTAAGTAGGTGCTAGAGTTAAGGAGGGCTATTCGTTCTAATACTTCATTAACCTAGAGACATGGGGGATTGTGGGAAATGACCAATCAAATGTATTATTTCTCCTTACATAAGCCTGTTTAGAGATATGTACGTGACACAGATCTAAGATGGTTGCCACTTCCTGTTCTCCATACCCTGCCCTGGTATGCAAGGAATGCAAGGAATGTCCAGATGGGAAAAAAGGATAAATCCATTGACCAAGCCATGGACCAACCCACGAACCAACCCACAAACCAACGCACTGACCAACCCACTACCAATGGACACATCTGAGCATGCTCACTGTAGAGCTAACCATGCCCTTTTCCCTGTTTACATAAACAGGTGCTAGGTTAAAATAAAGCCTGTTGAAGCCATACCATTCTCTAATCACGGAGAGTCTACATCTGACTCTGTCTGATGTCATTCTTTCATGCATGCACTTGATCAATACCAATTAGGTCAGGAGCAGGCAACTCGTGGACACCGGTAGTGTTCACCCCAACACTTGAATAGTCCAAGACGCTGTGGTCAGAAATCAGTGACTCTAGCCAGCTGAAAGATAATAAGTTAACTCCATCCATTTCTCCTTTGTGTTGAAGATGTGCTTCGTTGGAGAGATCTATCTTCCATTGTTTTTGGGAGTACTCCTTAATAAGACCATTCTGGACAAAAAATCAAACTGTGGTTAAACAGACATTGATTTGGACCTTGTTCCTAGAACCAGTCTTTTTTACTTAATATCTTTCAACAGAATTTACCTAAGAGGACTATTAGACTTCAACACATTTTGATGGCCGCACAATGTTTGATAGCTTCTCTTTGGAAGCAAACATCTCCTCTGTCCATATCTGAGCTATATACAAGGATCAAAGATATCAGAAACTTTGAATATCGCACTGCTTTGAACGATGAAATGCTAGAAAGACACAGGAGGAGAATATACACTGACAACCTGATCCACAAAGGTCCGCCCCTAGTGCACACATCAATCAAAGAGCAGTGCATTCCTGCAACTTTGATTGAAGACATTTCAGCAACCAAGCATCGGATCTTTCAACAAAAGGTATGTCTGGATTCAGCATCCTAGTGCCAGTATGGCACTGCCTTTACTTCATATAGCAAAATCCTGGTGGTTGGTTCCCTTTAAATATCAATTCATATTGAACCCTGAAATGTATTGGGTGATTCAGGGATCAAACATGTGAATTTTACTAATAAGCTCCATATTAGAGCACAGCAAGTTGTGCAAAAAGAACTGAAACATTGAACAATTGGACACATGCATTCAATAGTTTAGAGAAGGTCACATTAAGTTCACCTAAAAAACTATATATATACTGTTTATATATTTCGAAAATACCTTTAATGCATGTGATATAATTTCTCAGCCATGTGTCTGTGTCTTATGAAGTAGGTTGGAATTATTTTGTAATCTTTCCTTCAACAGTTGACAATTTGATGATCCTCCAACAAGATAAGAATGACTATAACAGGCATTTGCTTGTTTTGTAATATCCAGTAAAAGGCTGATCTGGGTTTCAGTGTGTTAATATGAGTGACCTTCATTTATACAATAGGACATGCAGCTATTCTCAGACTCCCATTACCTGAATCACTCCCTTAGGGTGTATTTACATAAGCCATTTTTTGTTGCAGCATTCGCATGATTTTTGTAATTTCGGATGCTGGAGGTTAATGTTATGTCTGTTCTTCATACATAATATGCTTCTTTTTACAAGTTTAATGTGGGCATTCTTTAAAAAACTACACAGAGCTGTTCTCAGTAGCTGCTTCAGCAGGTCCAATATTCTGTGCATGAGTGAATCGCACATTTATTCACTTAATCATAGGGTCGCATACTTGCCAGACATGAGAATGAGCATTTTTTTTTATCTTTCATTTACTTTTTTAGTCTAAAAAGCTGTTAGTTCATCACACATAAAACTGTTAATTTGTAATTAATCTATGTATGAATATGTATGAAAATGTAAGGGCTTTTCCAGTTTGAGCAACTCTATTGTTTATACATTTTCTACAGCATGGTCTCCTATAATTAGAAAAGGCACAATACTTCAGTGGCGAATGTGAAGCACATCAAAATAAATTGGCTGCTCAGTGATCTTAGTGGTCATTTCAGGTTCTTCATAAAAAAAAGAGTGACACAGAAAAATGCTAGAGTTAAATCATATACAGTAGTTGAAAGAAAAAATCTACAAAGATTGAACTTCTAGTGTTTGCTTAGATGATTTTTGCACCTCATGTGTGTAATGTTTGGTGCAAATGAGGATCCACGGGACCATGCATCGGACTCCTCCAGGGAGACTACCAAGAGCGAACCCCTATACAGGGACTGTCTGGCGGCCACCGCAAAGGGCCTAGATGCACAGCAGCCGGGACACAAGAGGAATACAGGTTAGCGTCCTTAAGATGTCCGTGCAGGATATGGAGGCTGGTCCAACAGTAGATGTGGGCTGAAGGAAATCAGGATAAATGAGTGGAACCGGGTACAGGTGTCGACTGGTGGTAACACATGGAGTCCGGGATCAGCAAGGGTGCAGACTGATGATACCGGATGGAGTCCAGAACCAGTGACGGGTACAGACTGGCGGAAGACGATGGGATCCACAGCAGACTGTCACCGGGGAATCTCCTGGGAAACCGGAGGGCTGGACACACTCAAGCTGGCAGTCAGGATCTGTGGGCAGAGACAGGGTTAACCTGGGTACGAGACACCGAGGGACCTGAACACCTAGCGCAAGAGACAAAGCTACTAGTACACGTTGAACAGGCACCACCCACATGGAAAAGGAAGTCTTATATACCCTGTACCTGTTATCAGCCATATCCTGTTTCAGAGACGCTGGCTCTTTAAGACAAGGTGAGAGAGCGCGCCCGCGCCCCTTGTGCGCATGCGCGAGGCCTGGGAGCCGTAGATCAGTACAGGATGCAGAGGAGGAGACGCAGGAGAGCTAGAGGCAGAGTCCCAGGCTGCAGCGAGACGGCGGGGCCATGAGCAGGAAGCATGGAGGGGGCTGAGGAGGGAGAGCGGGAGCAGCAGCCGCAGTCAGAGTGCACGGGGACCGGGTCAGTGAGTGAGGAGTGGCGCCGTGGCCACGGGCGCGTGACAATGTGTTCCCTGTCATATTGCAGAATTAGGAGGTGTAATTTAGCAGAAGCTATTACTTTGGTGTAATGCATCTGACTTGTTAAATGTTGTGATGTTACATCTTTGCGCTACATAAACTGTACAGAAGGTTTAAATTCAGCCATATAAGTGTGAATGTCCTCTAGTAGGTGTTTGCACAATAAGTATGTGGCGCCCCTGAGGCTCTGGTCGCCACAGGGTACTGCACCTCAGTTAAGGTGCGGTATCCATCTCAGGTAAGGGGGGTTAATCACCGGTGTTCAACATTCACACTCTACATACAGCTTAGGAGCCTTCTCACAGGGAGGGATGGCTCAGGGTAGGCAGGGGGGTGTCCACCATGATGCATGGGACTTCCCGGTCACTGAAGCCAGCCACCTGGGGGGCGGGGTCCACTTGGGGGTAGAAGTAGCTGTAACACACTCACATAACTCAGATCAGTCGGGACCATAGTTCTGACAAGACACCTCTGGAACTCTTGGACTTTACTAGGCCCGGGACTTGGAGCGGGAGCTCAGCCCATGTACTTAACCGCTGAGGGGGACATCTTAGGGAAAGGATATTCTCTCTCTTTCTCTCTTCAAACACTGGTGGTGGCCCCTTTAATTGATTGGGATTGACCGGAGCCCATGACGGCAGAGACCAGCACCTTGCAGCTTTAAATCAGGGAGTAAAAAGAACCTGGAACCACAGTTGCCGACTCTGACTCTGATTAGCTATGCTGTCGCTCCACGCTCCGGCTCTTCCAAGGGACTGCCAAACCCCGTTATCCACCCGGGGCCCGCTCCTCCTGTGGGGAGCGACACCATCCCACCTGCCATAACACCTCCCCTGGTGAGGAATTCTGCAGCTTTGGCTACTCCCTGGCCGCATACCACAGATGGCGTCACGACAAACTTTCCCCAATCACCCCACTTTCCCTTCTTTTACTGCACGCCTTGGGCCAATGGAACCGGGCAAGTCCACCCGTGACATCGCTTGACCCAACCCTCAACGGCCCGGCAACGAGTAGGTTAACCACCTGCCCCTTGGGGCGCTGCAAGGTTATGAGAGAAAAAAAAAGTAAACTCTGAGTGAAGGGCTTTGCATAATTGGCAACTAATAAGCACATTGGTGGGCTTAAAGAGGCAACGAGGGTGACAGAGGCCTAGGAAGGAATAGTGTCACCATTGTAGACTGTGGATGTCAGCTATTTTATTAAGGACCACTGTCAATGTTATGCAATCATTGGTAACATGTAAAGAACAAGCACAGCTGTGTGCTGTGTGTGGTCAGGGCAAGTCTAGAAAAGGGTAGTCTAGACACAAAGACTGACGACACTCCCTAACTTGCATTGTGAACAGGTACATAACTGAATATGACATCTAATGACAAAAAAAAGAGAGTTGCACTCTTAAATTCTAAAACATGCAAACTGTGAATGTAAGAATATTGATATGCATTACTGCTTAAGGAAATCTAAGTAAAAATTGAGATATTTAGCATACAAAACATGGCCATTTCTATATCTGCCCAATAGCCACTTCAAGGCATATCTTATTTACTGGGTATCTACACTGAACTAAAGACTCTTTGTGGACTAAAAACCTCCATATATATGGGTGATTGTGGGGTCATGCCTTCCAACAGGTAATTTTAACAGGTTCTTATTCACCCATATACATGGAGGTTTTAAACCCAGAGATACGCTTCCGTTCAGTGTAGGTTCCCAGTAAATGAAATATGCCTTGACGTGCCTGCTGGGCAGATATAGAATTGACCATTTTTGCATGCTAAATATCTACATTTTTTCTTAGATTTCCTCAAGCAGTAATCCATGTCTATATTCTTACAGTCATGCTTTGCATGCTTTAGCATTTCAGAGTGCTGTCTTTTTTTGTTAGAAAAGGGTAGTGGAGCCAGGTGCACCAAGGCAAAAGCTTGATGCAACTCTACAAAAATGCCTAGTCATGGTTTGTTATGGTAGGAGGTAGCCCCCATACCTCTTTATGCAAAACGTGGTTCAGAAGGTTCAGGCAAAAGCTGTCCTGTGCCTAAACGATCTTGATATATTAGTGGTGTGGTGTACAGTCCTCCAGGGCTTTAAGCCTCAACAGGAGGCTGCTTATAATTCTTCATCTGTTCTACTGTTCATTTCTTAAAGAATATTATCTACCTCAGTGTAAGGGAATTAAAACATTAAGCTTGTGCACCATTTAATTAACAGTAACTGTTCTAAGTGGTGTGCCTCAGTATGAAAAGAAGAATGAAATCCTGCATTTTAGCAACGGTCTTCAATATTCACCTGATATTCTTATCTCTGTGAGGAAAAATTATATGTCACAATAGTCACCATGATGACACATTGCTAAAATAAAATATTCTTTCACTTTTTAATTTATTTTTTTTTGGCCACCAATAACTCAATGGTGTTATACATGTAAAAAGGGGTTTGCATACAAAACATAAAAACTAATAAACAGGAACAGAGGTGAGAGGGCACTGCCCTTGTGGGTTTACAGTCTGCAGGAATATGGAGGAGACAGTAGCTTGGCAGGGGTGGGGGATACGGCAGCTCCAGTGGTGGTGAGGTGCATGCAGAGTCAATGCCAGCTTAAGCTCTCTTGGAGAAATTGATTTTCTATTTCCATCGGCAAGTTCCCAATGTGATGGATAATCGGTTGTCTTGGGGAACGAAATTCCAGAGAATGGGGTATACCGGGGAGAAGTTTGGAGGCGATGGGGTGAGGATCATTTAAGTGTGGAAGACCTGAAATTATGTGTGGGAAGATGTCAGAAGATTATTTTGGCTCTATATGGAGAACACCAATAATGAATGGCTTTGTAAGTTAATGTTGGTAGTTTGAAATTGATACGTTGAAAAAAGGAAGCCAATGAAGAGATTTGCAGAGCAGAGAGAAGGAGGAGTAGCAAAAAGGGAGGTGGATTAGTCGGGCAGCAGAGTTAAGGACAGACTGGAGAGTTGCGGAGAGAATGTTAGCAGGGAGGCCACAGAGGAGGACACTGCAGTAATCAAAGTTGGAGTTGATGATGATGAGAACTAACATTTTAGTATTTTAGAAATAGTTTGTATTCTAAAATATTTAGTATTCTGGAAGTATTCTGTAAATAATTTGGAGTTGGAGACAGCAGGAGGTGGTAAAAGCTTGAATAGGTGGCTTTAAAGACAGCGCAGAGTCAAGTTACTTCAATGCAGTGTACTTGCAGTACAGGAGAAAGCATGATGATTGTAATACATAGATCAAGTAGGGGAGTTGACTAGGCTGAAGGAAAGATGATGAGTTTGCTTTAGTCCACACTCAGCTTTAGGAAGTATGATGAGAAGAAGATTTGTAGATGCGATAATATCTTTTATAATATATATATATATATATATATATATATATATATAGTTTTATTCTATTTATTTATTTTGATAATTTAATAGAGTGGATCTGGCTGTCACAAGTTTGTCACACCCTTCTGTAACCTCTGGGGTATCTGAGATCAGAAGGTCATGGCGTTTTGTTGATCACAGGTTCGCTTTAGAGCCCACTCGGCAATTATCATGTGTATCATGCAGAATTATTTTCTTTCTTGGCTGAAAAGGTTAAGAGTGGCTTTCTTTTAATGCTGAGAACCCTTGTCGCTTTAAGTCTCAGTTGCTGCACCTTATGACCACTCTCTTTCTCTATTTAAACTCACTCTGAGCTCTCTCCTATACCTATTATAGATCTTCTATGCTGACCACTCTGCTGTTCCAGTTGATGTGAAGTTCTTTCCACTAGAAGCTGTGATATTCCTTTCTGGAGAAGCTTTGGAGTTCCTTTTTGTGTTTTGTCCCGCCTTTTTACCTCTCTCCCTGTGTTGTCTTATTGCAGTAGCAAGACTAGTGTCTTGCTGCCCTACTCACTAGCTAAGGCTAGTCCATGGTGAGCCAGAGCCTAGCCACTTGATCACACATGGGTGTAAGGACTCATCTAGGGATAGTAGGGAGTGCAGGGTTCAAACTCAGGTGAGTGTTAAGGGGTGACCCTTCATCACTATTCCTATCACAAGGGCTTCCCTTTTACCTTCTCCCTGGTGTTCCCCCTCCTGCTGCACCACACGTTGAGCCTTTTCTTACTATGGCATGACAATGGCTTATTGTCGTGATGGAAATACACCTTCCAACCCCTTTCTGCAATGATTGATATTGAGAATGTTTTCTCATTTGAAGTCACAAATCAAACATAGTTTTTTGGCCGAGCCTGCCACATCAGCCATCCCGGCTGCACCTACCATATCAGTGACTGTCTGTGTCCATATCCCTGGGCCTAGCCGTTTCAGCACCAGTCTTCCTGAGTGACACCACCTACAGCGCAACACTCTCACCTTTAGAGGATCTGTTGAAAACTTGCCCCTCTAGGTTTTCTGTGTGTTGTGGCCCAGTGGGTCCACTCCCCGCTTGCACCCACGAGCATTACAGTATCTAATGTGCATAGAAGGTTGATAGTGGTACTGCAGAGAATATAGTAAATGGACAAATGACAGGTCATCTGATTGTAGGACCTTGGGAACACATACATCAAAATGTTTTTCTCTTGGGAAAGGTCAGTGTGTGAGAAAGAGATTTTTCATTATTTAAATGGCACTTATTTACAGGTTAAAAAGAGTGACATTTCTATACAAACCAGAGGCCTTTTTGAGGCCAGATAATTAAGCAGATTTGAGATCTCCCAAATGGACATCAGTACGGAGAGTGCAGTGCAAACATTTTACAGCAAGGTGAATCAGGACTATGAATCTTGTGGACTAAAGCAAAAAAGTTGTTATTGGTAGGTAGATGGAAATTATAGGATTCTCCGAAGGTAAGAAAGGGGGAAAATAATATATACAAGCCATATTTGGGTTTATTGTTTGGATGGGTCTCCAGGCCAACATTTAGTGTAGATGACTAAAATAAAAGTAATGTTAGAAATTAGGGAGATATACACCACTATATCTTTGATGAAGTGTATTCTTATGCATTGTAGTGTATTCAAAGACTTTAATGACAATGTAGCATTTGCATTAGTGTTTCAGCAGCAAATTGTAGAGTTTAGCTAGGTATATAAAACAGAAGTGGAGTAATTTTCAAAAAAACTATATTGTGAAGTAGGCCATCGAATCGTGCTTTGTTTTGTTTTTCCACCTAATCAGATCTTATGTAACACAGGAGAAAAAGAGTAGCTTAATTCTGAGTATTTAAAGTCTAGCAAAAGTATAAATAGATGACAGATGTATGTTTCCAAAAGTCTGCGGAAAGTAAAGCTATAAAGTGCGATATCTGGGGAGAGTTATTCTGCCATACTTTCATTTCACTTGTATCCCCAAGTCCTGTTCAGTTTTCTTTGAATGTCGGAGGCCCCCAGTGAATTAATGTCTGAAGACAGAGAATGTGAGCACTTCAGAAATTAGAGTAAGCCCTCCATGGGCTACTGGCTCAGAGCCATAACCAAAAATAAAGCAGGACTTCAATATTTTGTGAAAAAAACATGTTCCTTTTTTAATCCATATGCTACGTTCCAGCTCATCTCCTTGCAGCCTGTCTTATTGACAACTTGATTAATACTCTGTTTTTACACATTGCTTTACACTGTAAATATATTTTAAAAAATATTTATATTTAGTAACAGATAATTATTGTCTAGCCTTAGATTCATTACAATCCTAGGTTCATTGTCCAGGCAGATCTATTTCTCTTCTTTTCTGTATTTTTTATTTTGGTTTTTTTTTTCACGATTTTATCTTACTGCAGTGTACAAAACATTATTATGCAATATTTTGTGTTGTCCTGTCTATGGATTGCTCTATAGTGATACAAACATGTAAAAATACAACCATTATACTGTATATGAATTCTGCAATTAGTTTTTTTACCCAGAATGTGAAAACTTCACTTTTCCACCCAAAGATATACATATTATAAAAAAAAAGGCTTAGCAAAATGTTCATCTCCATGGTTACGTTTTGACAATATTTTTATGTCGAGATGTCTGTGAACTAAAGTACAGAAACAGATCCGGAGCTAAGCAGTGGAGGTTAAAAATGTCCTAATTCAGTTAACCCAGATACATAAATCAAATTCTAGTTAGAGAAATTACATTAGTCATGAAATGCTGTTTATACATTTTTCTGGATATGTTTTACCCAGAGAATCACCAAGTAATTTGTAGATACGAGGTAAAATAGGCAAATGTTTGCAGCTTGCAAGCCAAGGATGAAAATGAATAAAAAAATCCATCTCTGATATCAATATGAAATCAATGATATCACTAAAAGGAATCTGTCATCGGGTTTTTGCTATGAAATCGGAGAGCAGCATGATTTAGGGGCAGATACAATAGGGAAAAAAAGTATTTAGTCAGCCACAAATTGTGCAAGTTCTCCCACTTAAAAAGATGAGAGAGGCCTGTAATTGACATCATAGGTAGACCACAACTATGAGAGACAAAATGAGAAAACAAATCCAGAAAATCACCTTGTCTGATTTGGCAAGATTTTTTGCAAATTATGGAGGAAAATAAGTATTTAGTCATCTAAAAACATGCAAGATTTCTGGCTCTCAAAGACCTATAACTTCTTCTTTAAGAGGCTCCTCTGTCCTCCACTGATTACCTGTAGTAATGGCACGTGTTTGAACTTATCAGTATAAAAGACACCTGTCCACAACCGCAAACAGTCACACTCCAAACTTCACTATGGCAAAGACTAAAGAGCTTTCGAAGAACACCAGAAACAAAATTGTAACCCTGCACCAGGCTGGGAAGACTGAATCTGCAATAGGCAAGCAGCTTGGTGTGATGAAATCAACTGTGGGAGCAATAATAAGAAAATGGAAGACACGCAAGACCACTGATAATCTCCCTCGATCTGGAGCTTCACGCAAGATCTCACCCCGTGGGGGATCCCAAGAACGGTGAGCAATAATCCCAGAACCAGACGGCGGGACCTAGTGAATGACCTGCATAGAGCTGGGACCACCGTAACAAAGGCTACCATTAGTAACACACTACGCTTTATGCTGTACGATTGTTACATTTTTGATGCTCATTCAGCCTTTCCACCTTCCCACAGCTCTGTGGAGGGTGAGGAGTGTGGATAGCTCCCAATCCACAGATACTGTAAAATCTCCATAATTGACCTCTGCTATAAAATATGTACTTTTACCACTTTTAGGAACTCAATTTTTTACATACCACCAAAACATCATGAGTTTTTCAGCAATAACGTTTTCTGTATTGGATATGTTTTAGAGCAAGCCTGAAAAGAAATTCATACAACACATACAAACTCATACAAACCATGTGTTGGTTTATATGACTAATCTGCAATATCTGGAGCAGTAGAGCAGATGAGGGGTATCTTTCTATGAGGACTTTACAATTTTTCTACCCCTTATATTAAGCACACGTCTTACAAGACTAGGTAAGTCTGGCTACCTGAGTACTGAATCCTGGTGCTATCCATACATTATCTACCACCACACTTATAATGGTTGGTCAGCTGGCTCCCTGTGTCTCACACTCTGTTCCTTGCTGAATCATTTGTTCCTGTAAGGATTTAAGAAAACAAGGAGTGACAAATATCACGGATATGACAGGTGCCACCGAGGTATGGTAGTGGTCTGCATTGGTAAAATACTCTCAATTCTAGGCCCGTTCCCTACTTCTTTGTCAGCTGCATCTGTGCGAGCATCTCCTCTGGCTCTATCAGTCACCGGCTCCATCAGTCAGCTCAGATGGGAGCTTTAGCTCCACTGTACCAGGCTCATTTGATAACAGGAGAGCCTTCACCTGAGCTCATACGCACTCTACAGCCTTTATAAGTTTATCATGTCACATTAAGAGAGATCTGCTGCCTATATACACTTTTGACCATCTTACCCGTTTCCACTCTACGAACCACAGTGATCGCAAATCTTCAGATCTTTCTCCTATTCCGATGAGAGAGGAGCGAATGGTTTGATTTTTATTACCTCATTTTGCATAACCTTAGCAAATCCAGTGTAGAATTAACCAGCATCTTGGTATCTGCATCCATCTACAGAAAAACTCAAAATCTGCATTAGCAATGTGCTCATCTGAGACATGTTCAAAACCGGACAATTCTTGTTACATCAGAGCAGTCATGAGATATATGTATGTCTGCTGTATACTCCTTACAGATAAAAATATAAAGAAAACTTAAAAGAAAAAATCGTTTGAACAAATTAAAGACTTAACAATAGGTGTGACTTTCCACATCTTCCCCCCCGCCCCTTTTTTTAATCCATTATCCAAAGCATAACTGGATTCAAAAAGTGTGTGGCACCGGAGTTCTAGATTTAGGCATAAAAGTCACATTCTATCTTGATTGTACCTAACCGGGAACACCATAAATATTGTGTTATGTGTAACTTTATAATGGAAAACAATTTCAATGGCTTTTTAACCTTTGCTTAAACCACAGAAATCTGCATTGCAATCTTTCTTTCTACAAAAGGAAAACAGATGATTCAAGACATAAAATATAGGGATGAGCGAGTAGTGAAATACTCAGACTTGCTATACTCGTAACGAGTAGGTCCTAATACTCTGGTACTCGTTACGAGTAGCGAGTCCAATGCAAGTCAATGGGAAATGCGAGTAAAGGCCGCTTTACACGCAACGACATCGCTAACGTGATGTTGTTGGGGTCACGGAATTTGTGATGCGCATCTGTCCTCATTAGCAACGTCGTTGCGTGTGAAACGTACGAGCGACCACTAACGAGCAAAAATACTCACCTTATCGTTGCTCGTTGACACGCTCCTCCATTCCTAAATATCGTTGCTGTTGCAGGACGCAGGTTGTTCATCATTCCTGCGGCAGCACACATCACTATGTGTGACACCGGAGGAACGAGGAACCTCACCTTACCTGCGGCCGCCCGCAATGAGGAAGGAAGGAGGTGGGCGGGATGTTCGTCCTGCTCATCTCCGCCCCTCCGCTTCGATTGGGCGCCCGCTTAGTGACGTCGCTGTGATGCCGAACAAACCGCCCCCTTAGAAAGGAGGCGTTTCGCCGGTCACAGCGACGTCGCTAGGTAGGTAAGTAGTGTGACGGGTCCGAGTGATCTTGTGCGCCACGAGCAGCGATTTGCCTGTGACACACAAACGACGGGGGCGGGAACGCACGCTAGATTGCAGCATGTAAAGCAGCCTTTATTATCTGTTACACCCTATAAAGCGGTCTGGGGGCTGAGTAAAAGGCCACGGAGGGCTGCAAAATAAAGAATACAGTTAATAATAAACATTGTCATTATACTTCCAGATCCCGTGACGCGTCCTGCCAGACTCTGCCTCCCGCCGCTTATGCTTCTGAGTCCGTTCATCACTGTGTCGCACGGTAACCAAAAGACCTTCTGTGACGTCATAGCATGTGACCAGTCACATGTGATTGTTGTATGATCTCATTGGCTACAGACTGGTCACATAACTATGACGTCATCTAAGGTCCTGTAGTGTCAGCATGCTCGCCGGTACTCGGTATACTCGGCGAGCGCCGTGTACCGGCGAGATGCTCGGGCATATGCTCGACTCCCCATCCCTGCATGTCGGCGCTCTTTACAGAGTCAGCCCACATGTAGGAATTGGCTGCCATAGCCGGTGAATAGCGGCACTGAGGATCAGGTGATTGGAAATCACCGTTGCTATAGCAACCCGCTCTTTAGGTTAATATGGCAATGGGGGCAGCGGTGACGTCACCGCTTACCAACCCGCAGCCTTTCCTCACTCATTGAGTGATTAGACTGCACGGGGAGAAGCAGCATCTTACTCACCATGCATTCTGATATAGCAGAGCTAGGTGGGTTGAAGAAGACAGAAGACCAGGATTGTGGAGGGGTGAGAGGGAGTAATAAAGATGGAATCCCTAAGTGTGTTTATGTATTTATTTCCAATAAGTATAAGTATTAAGTATAAGTATAATAAGTATTTTTTCTCTGTGTGGTGTCTTTTTTTAACCCTTTATTGGAGATTCTTAATGGTCAAACTTGGCCTGACATTAGGAATCTCGGGCTGTATACCAGCAGGTAAAACAAAGCTGGTATTAACCCCTTATTACCCAGCGTGCCACTCGGCACCAGGGGCGCTGGAAGAGTTGGATACAGCGCAGAAGATGGCGCTTCTATAAAAGTGAAGGTAACACCAAGCACTGGGGGTTAGCAGCCAGAAGCTGCTTGGATTACCTTTAGCTAGCAATAGAAAATGCAGCAGGAGCCCCACACATTTTTTTTTATTATTATTTTTTTAAATTGTTCTTTTATTCTATAAACTACTGACAATGTCTCCACATTTCAAGAAATAAATGTTGTATTTATTTTCTGAAAATACTAGTTTATAGAATAAAAAAGCAATTTACTTTTTACTCAAAAATACACTGTACCTATAAAGAGAAAAAGTCTCTTAATTGGTCTTAAGTGGTCTCTTAATTTTGGCTAGATCTGTATATATATATATATACACACACACACACACACACACACACAATATATAGTTGTATAAAAATAAATAAATAATTTTAAAAAATGACGTGGCGATCCATGGTATTTTTGAATCTCAACACAGATAAAGCGGACGGCTGCCCACCCGCAGCTGCCTGCCAATCAAAAGACAAAGAAGCCCATTTATTTTTTTTTTTATTTAAAAACATAATAAAAAATTCAGTCTATACAGTGTGAGAAGCAGAGAGAGCAATGAACAATGTCAACTCTGCTACATCACTCTGTACAGCAGCGGCTATACAGAGTAAGATTCAGGCTGCCACTGTGGCCGGAGTTCCACTTCCGTGTGACTCGTGCCGTCTTGCATGGGCATCACCCCGAACGGCCTGACACTCCCCGGACACGAGCGTTCCTGTCAGGAGAGTGTGCCGCCATACCGGGTGATGCCGATGTGACACTAGCACAGTGACTGTCAAAGTTCAGCTACCAGGACCTTCGAGACGTCATAGACATGTGACCAGTTTGTAGCCAATGAAGTAATACAGCATTCACACGTGACTGGGTCACATGGCTATGACATTGCTGAAGGTCCTTCAGTAGTCCAGTGTTGATTACCGGGCGGCACAGCAATGATCAGACAGATGTGGAAGCAGAAGCGACGGGAGGCAGAGTCTGCAGGACGCGTCGCGGGACCTGTAAGTATGATCAAAATGTTTTTCAATAATGTGCTTTATCTATCTTTATAGTTCGGGATCGCCCATCCCTACTCGCTAATCCTAACGAGTAATCACAAGGATACTCGTGGAGTAACGAGTAGCCTGAATACTGTACTACTCGACGAGTACCGAGTAGTAACAAGTATACTCGCTCATCCCTAATTAAATATCATAAAGACAGAATGCCATAAATCATCCACATACCTTAAACTAAATTATTATAATTATTAATAAACTAGGTTATTAAGAAGATTATTATAGCTAACACAACACAACCTCTGGATAAAGAGACGTTCATATTTGCAAAATTGAGGACATTATCAGCAAATTGTCGGCATCTTTATGATAATTCTGTCCATGTATACTATAACTTCTTTATATCCATGGAGGGAGAAAAATCTAGAACAAATCAATACTGACCATCTGAATCAGATATATGGAATAAAAATTAATTATCCAAGCAAATCAACATTAAATGCTGATTTGTTATAGAAAACTATCCGAACAAACAGACTTCTATGCTCCAGTATCTACCAATAAATCTAAACATGTCTACAATTAATTTAATTATTTTCGTATAAAATTAGTAAATAAAAAACTATTGTTAATCACTTTTTCCAATATAATTTAAAATGAATTGTTACATGTAGGGGGTGGCCCAATAAACAGGGGTCTCCACAGCCTGAGAATGCAGCTCCTAGCTGTTAGGCTTTATAATGGCTGGGTATCAAAATTGGGGGGGGGCACACACTGTTTTGTTTAATTAGTTATTTAAATAATTAAAAAAAGTTGTATGCAGTTCCTCCTATTTTCATACACAGCAAAGATAAGAGCATGGCTTTCCCAAGTTACCGGATCTGGATAAACACACAGAATCCTGGGCCCAGCCGATCCGAACATTTGCAGTCCGGGTCCACCCGTCACTAGTGAAGAGAGCCTTAGTGGTAATTTTTGGTTGATATGATTTGAGTTTATTTATGAAAATATCACAAGTTTGACAAAAAAAATTGCAATTTTCACGCTTGAATTTTTATGCCCTTAAACCAGAGAGTTATGTCACACAAAATATCGTAGGTAATAAATAACATTTCCCAAATGTCTACTTTATCTCAGCACCATTTTTGAAACATAATTTTTTGTTAGGAAGTTAAAAGGGTTAAATGTTTATCAGCAATTTCTCATTTTTCCAACAAAGTTTATAACACCAATTTTTTAAAGGGACCACATCACATTTGAAGGAATTTTGAGGGACCTGTGTGACAGAAAATACCCAAAAATGGCACCATTTTAAAAACTGAGTCCTTCAAACTGCTCAAAACCACATTCAAGAAGTTTATTGGCCATTTAGGTGCTTCACAGGAACTAAAGCAATGTGGAAGGAAAAATTAAAACTTTACTTTGTTTCAAAATATTGCAAGCTCCAATTTCGCATTTTCACCAGGGTGCAATACTCTACATGTATTTGTAACTACATTTCAGGCACAATGCAAAGCTAAGAAGGGAAGGAGCTCCATATCAGAGTGCACATTTTTGGTATTTTCTGTTTTGGTTTGTGGGTGCCAGTTCATATTGGCAGAGCCCCTGAGATCAGCAGAACCCCCATAAATAACCTCATTGTACAAACTACGCATCTCAATAAATTCATCTAGGGGTGCAGTGATTATACTGTATTGAAACCAGAAGTGTGTCACAGAGTTTTATACAATAGTGCGTTGAAGAATAAATAATTATATTTTCTCCTCAAAAATTTTGTTTTAACTGCAGATTTTACATTTTCACGTGGAGGAATGAATAAAAATAGCACCAAAATTGGTCAAACAATTTCTGCTGAAGGTAGAAATATCCCACATGTGGCTGTTCAGGACTGCTTAGCCACATGGTAAAGGAAAGTAGACATCCCCCCAAAAAAGCAGACACCAACAAAAGATCGCAGACACCACTAAAAGAAAGTAACCCCCCCCCAAAAAGAAATCAAACTCACCAGACCCCAAACAATTAGTTGGCAAGTGACGATGATGGATGGCCTTTCACACAGAGATCTGTATTGCTGTCAGGTCCCTCACCATTCCAGCTGCATTGCAATGCCGCTCTTACAGACAGACTAGGTACCAGTATCACTTAGTGTGAGCAATAATGCTTCCAGTCACCAGGGGGAGCGACTGCAGAAGAACGCAGGAGGACCTGACAGTGACGCAGATTTGTATGTGAGAGATCATTCATTTGCCAAATCTAATTTTTTGGGGTCTGGTAAGGTCCATTCATTAAAAGGGGGTGTCTGCTTTCTTTTGGGGGTAAACTTAGCAGTAAATAAATAATGACACATCTAAGCAGGTAATTGAAACCTTTGTATAAGACTGGTTCTGCACCATTAGAATAGCAGATCATATAAGAAAATGTGCATCTGAACCAGTAAAACGATGAACACAAAATGTTGATGTTCCAGAATGTGATGACATGATTATATTTGAATGAATGTTGATTTTTTTTTTATCACAAATAAACGTGGATTGTTGTTCATGGGAAAATATAAGACAGCCCATGAAAATAAGTTCATCTTTCAGAGCAAATAATAGTATAAGACCCTGTGTTATTTTCGGGGAAACATGGTACCAGCCCCCAGTTATCCGCTTTACTTTGGTTGATTATCAAAATTAGGGGAGCCCCATACTGCTTGTTTTATATATATATACATACATATATATATATATATATATATATATATATATATATTTATATATATATATATATATATATATATATATAAATATATATATATATATATATATATGTATATACGTGTGTGTATATATATATGTATATATTATTTAAATGAATAAATAACTAAAAAAAAATATTGTAGGATCCCCTCTATTTTTGATAACCATCCAAGGTAAAGCAGATAGCTAGGGGCTGCAGCCCACAGGTGTCTGCTTTACATACACTGTATATCAAAAAAGGAGGGAACCCCACTTCATTTTTTTTAATTCTTATTATTTATTGTTCAAAGCAGCGTACATGCATCTTCTGTATGCCGAAAAGCTTGTTGATTAGCATACAAACTGTGCCCAAACTGCGAACTCAGGCACACACTTTTCTTGTTTTTTCTTTTTTTAAGTTCTGAGTTCTAGATCAAACCCCAGAACCCAAACTTTACCATTTGGGTTTGCTCACCTTGCTAAAACATTTAACCATGTACTTCACATCCTTCATTTGTGCATATTTTGTTTAGTAACTCTCCCTGGAAATGTCTTCACAACATTTAGTTATGCCACAGGCTTAATGATTATATAAGCAGCTCCAAGACTACTTTTATTTTAGTTATATCCAAATCAAGTGCTTGTGATTCATCTACTACACCCATCAACTATACCTTTAATCTTGAGCTTTACATCAAAGTTATTGCCGTCATGAGTACTCAGGTCCAGAAGAAGAAAAACAAAGGTTGAATAGAGGACCTGTGAGTCATCTGTTATGGCATATAGATGAATGGAAAACAAGACTGCATTTCTGTGTAGGAAATCATTTCTTAATGTATCAGTCCAATGCTATTGAAACCTAGACAGTATAAAGAACTGACCATAATCATTCCTGCACTTTGACATTCACTGATAGCACCATCATACCATTTACATTACTTTCTTCTGCATTGTTAACTAGACAACTTTAAAATCTATAAGTAAGCAATATTATCTTATGTGAAGCAAGAACTAAAACTTTCTTTGGCCATGTACAAAGGTTTATTAAAGCTGCACAATATAGCAAACTTTGGAATATAGACTCCCTGACAGATGTTCTGTCGCTTATCCATGCTATGTAAATAAAAGCTTATAACCTGACTTTAAATTCATCTATTGGTTTTATAAATTACTCTTTTGAAAGCTGAAACCCTCCCAAACTTGGTTTAGGTTATGAAAATAAAGTTGCTGCAAACCTGAAATATTGATCATTTAATGAACACAGAAAAGTCAGATTTTGGCAAGACAAAAGTTTTGTCGCCCACAGAAAGTAATGTGAAATTCAAACAAATAATTAACTTCTAATACAAAGATATGTTGCACAACATTAGTGAATGAAGTTGTGGTGCTATTAGAGCCATATTTAATATTTTGTGTGACTTCCATGAGCTTGAAGGACTGCATCCATGCGGTTCAACAATGATTCATACAATTTATTGATGAAGTTATCAGGAATAGCAAAGAATGCAGTCTTACATGCCTCCCAGAGCTCATATAGATTCTTTGGTTTTGTCTTCCAAGCTTCCTCTTTCATCCTAACCCAAACATGCTCAATGATGATCATGTCTGGTGACTAGGCTGGCCAGTCCTTGAGCACCTTGATCTTCTTTGCTAGCAGGATCTTTGTTGTAGAGATGGATGTATGAGATGGAGCACCATCCTGCTGCAGAATTTGACCCCTTTTATGATTGGGAATGTAAGAGGTAACTAATACTTCTTGAAATTTTAGGCTATTGATATTGCTTTCCACCTTGTAAATGTTTCACACACTCCCATACTGAATGTAACCCCAGACCAAACCAGATCTTAAAAACACCACCAAACTCAACTGTTTTTGGAGTATTTTGGATCCATACGGGCTGCAGTAGGTCTCCTGCAGTATTTGCAGCAGCTGTGGTGTAATTTAACTGAAGATTCATAAGAGAACTCCACCTTCTTCCACTTTTCCAATGTCCATCTGTTTAGCAGGCTGTGGGACTTGGCAAATGCCACACGTTTTTTTAATTGCCTTTTGTTTAGTGCTGGCTTCTGGGCACTGATTCGACCATGGAGGCCATTTCGAGACAGAATCCTACAAACTGTTCTAGTTGACGCAGGGACTTGAGGTGACAAGGCCTGTTGGAGCTCTGCTGCAGTGGAAGAGAGGCTGGCTTTGGATTTTCTAACCAACAAACGTTCCTCCTGAGCAGTTGTTTTGCAGGGTCTGCCAGACCTGGGCTTGTCAAAAACATCTCCAGTCTCTTCAAATTTTTTTTAATTCTTTGTACTTGACGCTGAGACACATTAAAGGTGCCAGCCACCTCTGCAGTGGATCTGGTCTTCAGCTTCTTGATAATCAAGGGTTTGGTTGCAGGGTGTATTTGTGGCATGTTGTTGTCGCGGGCGGAGGAGGGGACGCTGCGCTCTCTCCCTGCTCGGGTCCGGCCGCAGCTGCTGCGGCTGTGGCTGCTCGGTGTTGGCTCGAGCGGTGGGCCGGATCCCAAGGACTCGAGCGACGCTCCTCGCTTGTGAGTGAAAAGGGGATTTGATTGTGGGGATTTGGTTATTGTCCGTGACGCCACCCACGGTTGTGGTGATATTGGTGACACCACCGCTGCTCTGGACAGGGATCCCGGGAGTGGTAACTGGGAGCAGCTTTGATGTTAGTTCTCCCCTCCATGGGTAGGGGGTTGGTTGTCCCGGGGCCCGGTGATGGGGTAGGGATGGATGGCAGGCGGGTTACGGGGCCTGGTGAGGTGCAGGGTCGCGGGGGCAGTGCTGTGCAGCACAGCACAGTGGTACTCACTCAGCCAATGATGAGGACACAGTTCTCGGTAAAACACACGGCTGGATGGACGGGTCCCACAGACGGCTGCGGTGTTGTTTCTCCCAGCAGGTTGATGGTGACTGCATTTCCCTGCACCTGTGTTCTGTAACGGTTCCAATGGGTTCCCACCGGTAACCCGCTCCCCGGCTTGGATGTGGGCCGGAGGAGCCCCTTTTGCCCGCAGGCTCTGGCCCTGGGAACGGTAGCCTTGGCGGTGGCTGCGTTTCCCTCTCACAGTTGGACTGTTGCCTTTTGTCGGGACTTGGCTGCTGGGAAACCCAGGAGGTTCCCTTCGCTAACGGATTTGGCAAATTCACGGTGACTCCTAGCCTTGCCGGGGTCCGTAAGCCCCCGCCAGATGGTGCTGGCTTCTCTTTGTTTACCGGTCCACCGGCCACCGCCCGTCCACGATCCTTACGGTAGACTCCGATAGGCCACTCCTGCAGATGGTCACCACCGTCTGCCAACCTTGCTGTACTGCCCGGGTGTTACGGTTGCTGCGAGCACTGGAGACTATGTCCATATTTCTTGCAACTGCACATGTGCGAGCGCTGGAGACTAAGTCCAGATTTCTTGCTACTGCACATGTGCGAGCGCTGGAGACTAAGTCCAGATTTCTTGCTACTGCACATGTGCGAGCGCCAGAGACTAAGTCCTATCTTGGAGCCATTGCACATGTGCGGGTGACATCATCGCTGACACGAGGTCACATGTCTCTGACACCTTCTATGCCGATTGGTCGCTGGTCATGTGCTTGTGATGCCTTGCTCAGTGATAGGCCAGCATGACGTCACTCCTGTCGTTCTGGCAGCGGATTGGCTCTGGTGTCCTCCATCTTGGATGAGGCACAGAGTCTATATAAGACCCTGACACACGCCGCATGGCGCTCAGTCCTCTTGGTTCATGCATAAGAGTAGACGCTCTGTGCGCGTTCCTCTAGGCATTCCTCTGTCTATGCTAGGTGAGCGCTACCGGCAGGGTAGCGTTCTTATACCTTACAGCTTCGGCTGCTGTCCGTATCCTTACCTCTTAGGGGAGCGGACATAGGCAGGTGCCTGAGGCACATGGTCTGGCTGGGCCTTGTGGTTCGACTCGTAGGTGGACGTTGCCGCTAGGGTAACGTTCCTTATACTGCGTCTGGCAGTTGTTCGTATCCTCGCACACTAGGGGAGCGAACAGAGGTAGGAGCTTTGTGCGGCTTACGCTGCTGTTCGTCTCTTTTGCACCACTAGAAGAGCGGACCTAGGCAGGTGCCATATCTAGTGGTTCGTGTCCTCGCACACTAGTGGAGCGAACGCAGGTAGGAGCTTTGTGCGGCTTACGCTGCTGTTCGTCTCTTTTGCACCACTAGAAGAGCGGACCTAGGTAGGTGCCATTTCGCACACATTGCCATTGTCTCTGTGATTATTAACAGAGATCATTCCACACACCCTCCAAGTAAGGGAGGAATTGCTTTACTTACTTATTATATCCATCTGTGAGTTAACAGAGGTATTGCACTCTGCCATAGTCTGCAGCAGAGTCTTTGCACGGTGGACCCTGACTGTCTGATACTCCTTTAGGTTCTTATCAGACAGCCCCCCGTAACATTAGGACTGAGCCAAGGGTCTGGCAGTTATGGCAGAATATCAGCAGTTACACCGTTACATACAAGTACTTGAGTCACGGCTCAAGAGTATAGAGGATAAACCTCAGACCATGGTGACATCTGCACATGATGCTCGACTTGCTCTGCCAAACAGATATTCTGGCGATGCCAGATTATGTCGTGGTTTCATTAGTCAGTGTCAGATACACCTAGAGGTCAACTCTTCTTGCTTCTCTACGGAGAGGTCCAGAGTAGGCTTTATCATCTCCTTACTTCAGGACAAAGCCTTAGAATGGGCGACTCCCCTATGGGAGCGCTCTGATGTGGTTACTCTGAGACATCAAGACTTTCTTGATGCTCTTAAGGCGGTATTCATGGGTCCGTAGGTTACCCATGATGCGGCCCTGAGACTGTTAGATCTATCTCAGGGTTCGGTATCCACTAGTTCTTATGCCATTGCTTTTAGAACTCTGGTGGCAGAACTAGATTGGCCAGAGAAGGTGTTGATTCCTATCTTCTGGAGAGGGTTGGCAGGCTATGTCAAGGATGCTCTTGCTACTCGTGAGGTCCCTGCTTCTCTGGAGGACTTGATCACAGTAGCAACGAGGATCGATGTACGCCATAAGGAACGTAGACTCGAGGTCTCTTCCTCACGCCCTAAGCATCGGGCTATTCCAGTTGTTGAGGGTCCACTACCATCTTCCTCAGCATCTGAAACATCTCCCACTCCTATGGAGTTAGGTCATACGTCTTCCAGATTACGCAAGTCTGGTCCTCCTATATGTTACATATGTCGTCAGGCTGGGCACTATGCCAACATGTGTCCTAGTCGTCAGGGAAACTCCCTGGCCTAGTAACCATTAGAGGGGGGTTACTAGAGACGTCTTCTGCACCCTCTAAGTGTTGTATCCCAGGTCAGCTCTCGTTATCTGAGAATACATGGCCTATTATGGCTTTTGTGGATTCCGGAGCTGACGGGACTTTTGTGTCCTCAGGATTTGTAAAGGGACACAATATTCCCTCTATCATGTTAGAGGCGCCTATTCCTGTCCGTGTTGTTAATGGAACTATGTTGTCTGACTCCATTACATTGAGGACAGTTCCCTTGCGCCTTTCCCTGTCTCAGGGTCACATAGAGGAGATTTCTTTTCTTGTTTTGCCTGAGGGTATAGACGACATCCTTCTGGGTCTCCCATGGCTTCGGACTCATGCTCCTCACATTGACTGGGAGTCTGACAGCATTATTAGTTGGGGTTCGAAATGTCAGTCCCGATGTCTTCCCTTACCACCTAAGGTCATTGCGGTTGCATCTACTGATCTCTCTCCCATACCTACACCCTATTTGGATTTCGCTGACGTGTTCTCCAAACAGGGTGCTGAGGTTCTTCCACCCCATAGGCCGTATGACTGTGCCATAGACCTTATCCCAGGTTCGAATCCACCTAAAGGCAGGGTTTACCCCTTGTCGATACCTGAGTCGGAGGCCATGTCGACCTATATAAGAGAGAGTTTAGAGAAGGGGTTCATTCGTAAGTCTGTCTCTCCCGCAGGAGCTGGGTTTTTCTTTGTTCGGAAGAAAGAGGGTGATTTGCGTCCCTGCATAGATTACAGGGGTCTCAACGCAATCACAATAAAGAACAAATACCCATTACCTTTAATTTCGGAGCTCTTTGACAGACTGAGAGGAGCTCAAGTTTTTACGAAGTTGGATCTGCGGGGTGTGTATAACTTGGTACGAATTCGAGAGGGTGACGAATGGAAGACCGCTTTTAACACCCGAGACGGTCACTATGAATACCTCGTCATGCCTTTTGGGTTATGTAATGCACCCGCAGTATTTCAGGACTTCGTAAATGATGTGTTCAGGGATTTACTGTTATCCTCAGTAGTGGTGTATCTGGACGACATCCTGATTTTTTCTCCTGATCTGGAGACTCATCGCCAGGATGTCGTTCGTGTCCTTTCCCGTTTAAGGGAGCACTCATTGTTTGCTAAACTCGAGAAATGTGTATTCGAGCAGTCCTCATTGCCTTTTTTGGGTTACATTATCTCACAAGAGGGCCTGGCTATGGATCCTGCGAAGCTCTCTGCTGTCCTGCAATGGTCCGAACCTCATTCCTTGAAGGCGGTGCAACGCTTCTTAGGATTCATAAATTATTACAGGCAGTTCATACCCCATTTTTCTACTTTGGTGGCCCCTTTGGTGGCCTTGACTAAGAAAGGTGCTAATCCCAAAGCCTGGTCTACTGAGACATCTCAGGCTTTTGAGGCAGTAAAAAGACACTTTTCAACTGCTCCCGTTCTTCAAAGACCCGATGAGAGTAAGCCCTTCCTCTTAGAGGTTGATGCCTCTTCAGTGGGTGCTGGTGCGGTCTTGTATCAAAAGAACGGTGCAGGTAGAAAAAGGCCGTGTTTCTTCTTTGCGAAAACCTTTTCACCGGCAGAGAGAAACTATACCATTGGGGATAGGGAACTGCTCGCCTTGAGATTAGCCTTGGATGAGTGGCGTCACTTGCTGGAAGGAGCGAAACATCCTTTCCAGGTCTATACAGACCATAAGAATCTGACGTACTTACAAACCGCTCAGCGTCTGAATCCTCGCCAAGCCCGCTGGTCCTTGTTTTTCTCCCGCTTTCACTTCTCCATCAACTATCTGTCTGGGAGTAAGAATAACAAGGCAGACACCCTGTCTCGCTCTATGCTTTCTACCCAGGAAGAGATTGACGAACCTCGTCTTATCCTTCCCTCCAGGGTTTTTCATACGCTCTCCCCTGTGACGTTAGACCAAATCCCACCGGGCAAGACCTTTGTTCCGCCTGATCGACAGAATGATATACTGTCATGGGCCCACACCTCAAAGGTGGGTGGGCATTTTGGTATTAGGCGGACACGAGAGTTACTGGAGAGGTGGTATTGGTGGCCACACTTAGCCAGCCACGTCAAGAGATATGTCGGTTCCTGCTACTCGTGTGCTCGCAACCGTCCATTACGGCAGAGACCGGCTGGGCTCTTGCATCCTTTACCAGTGCCAGATAGACCATGGGAGGTGGTAGGCATGGACTTTGTGGGTGATCTTCCATGTTCACAGGGACATAGATTTGTGTGGGTCATTACGGACCATTTCTCCCGGATGGTTCATCTCGTACCGTTATCGAGAATCCCATCTTCCAGGGTACTAGCCAAACTATTCCTCAAGCATGTTTTTAGGCTTCACGGGATGCCAGATCATATCATTTGTGATAGAGGCCCTCAATTTACTTCCCGTTTCTGGCGAGATCTTTGTAGCCTTCTGCAAATTGAGTTGAATCTCTCTTCGGCGTACCATCCGGAGACCAATGGTTTGGTTGAGCGTACCAATCAATCTATGATTATATACCTTCGACACTTTGTTGCTGAGAACCACGATAACTGGTCCTCCCTCCTACCCTGGGCAGAATTTGCCCTTAACAATTCGCTGGCTGAGGCCACTGGGCAGACACCGTTCGTACTCAATAATGGGCAACACCCTAGGGTACCGGTACCGTTTCCTGCTGCTGCACCTCCTCCTCTTGTGGCCGACTGGGCAACTAATGCCAGAAAGGTTTGGGATCGGACTCAAGAGTCGATCCAAGCAGCTAAGGACCGTATGAAGACCGTGTCCGATCGGTTTCGTCGCCCGGCTCCTGTCTTTTCTCCAGGGGACTTTGTGTGGCTCTCTGCAAAACACGTGAGACTTAGAGTGAGCTCTGTCAAATTTGCTCCTCGCTTCCTGGGTCCTTATGAGGTTCTTCGACAGGTAAATCCTGTAGTCTACCAATTGAAGTTACCCGTCCATCTTAGGATTCATGACAAATTCCATGTCTCACTGCTAAAGCCGGCTATTTTACCTCACGCTCATGAAGTGCACTCTCCTGCCTCTGATTCCTCTCGCTCTAGCTATGAGGTACGAGCCATAGTTGGTTCTAAGATGGTTAGAGGGCGCAGGTTCTTCTTGATAGATTGGGAGGGTTACGGCCCGGAACATCGCTCTTGGGAGCCTGAGGAGGCTGTCCATGCTCCCGACTTAGTTGCCGATTACCTGCGTCGCCGGGAGGGGGGCCCTTGAGGGGGAGGTACTGTTACGGTTGCTGCGAGCACTGGAGACTATGTCCAGATTTCTTGCTACTGCACATGTGCGAGCGCTGGAGACTAAGTCCAGATTTCTTGCTACTGCACATGTGCGAGCGCTGGAGACTAAGTCCAGATTTCTTGCTACTGCACATGTGCGAGCGCCAGAGACTAAGTCCTATCTTGGAGCCATTGTACATGTGCAGGTGACATCATCGCTGACACGAGGTCACATGTCTCTGACACCTTCTATGCCGATTGGTCGCTGGTCATGTGCTTGTGATGCCTTGCTCAGTGATAGGCCAGCATGACGTCACTCCTGTCGTTCTGGCAGCGGATTGGCTCTGGTGTCCTCCATCTTGGATGAGGCACAGAGTCTATATAAGACCCTGACACACGCCGCATGGCGCTCAGTCCTCTTGGTTCATGCATAAGAGTAGACGCTCTGTGCGCGTTCCTCTAGGCATTCCTCTGTCTATGCTAGGTGAGCGCTACCGGCAGGGTAGCGTTCTTATACCTTACAGCTTCGGCTGCTGTCCGTATCCTTACCTCTTAGGGGAGCAGACATAGGCAGGTGCCTGAGGCACATGGTCTGGCTGGGCCTTGTGGTTCGACTCGTAGGTGGACGTTGCCGCTAGGGTAACGTTCCTTATACTGCGTCTGGCAGTTGTTCGTATCCTCGCACACTAGGGGAGCGAACAGATGTAGGAGCTTTGTGCGGCTTACGCTGCTGTTCGTCTCTTTTGCACCACTAGAAGAGCGGACCTAGGCAGGTGCCATATCTAGTGGTTCGTGTCCTCGCACACTAGTGGAGCGAACGCAGGTAGGAGCTTTGTGCGGCTTACGCTGCTGTTCGTCTCTTTTGCACCACTAGAAGAGCGGACCTAGGTAGGTGCCATTTCGCACACATTGCCTTTGTCTCTGTGATTATTAACAGAGATCATTCCACACACCCTCCAAGTAAGGGAGGAATTGCTTTACTTACTTATTATATCCATCTGTGAGTTAACAGAGGTATTGCACTCTGCCATAGTCTGCAGCAGAGTCTTTGCACGGTGGACCCTGACTGTCTGATACTCCTTTAGGTTCTTATCAGACACCCCCCCGTAACACCGGGCCACACACCCGGACGCTGTCAGTTTGTTGCTCCACTCACTTTCCTTCCTTCCACTTTCACCTCCAAAACTAATCTGTCTTACTTTTCCCGCCTCCAGGACTGTGAACTCCTCGGTGGGCGGGGCCAACTGCCTGGCCCACCCCCTGGTGTGAACATCAGCCCCTGGAGGGAGGCAACAAGGGTTTGTGTCTGACTTTGATGTGCCTGACCGGGAGTGTGGGGTGTGTGGGTGTTGTTCTCTGTGGCCCCTGGCTTGTCCAGGGTGCCACATTGTCACAGGTCAAGTTGCAGTTCAAGTGAAGGTCTAGGGTGCTGGGTTTCTTTTTATACACACCCACTAATTAACCGATCATTTAGTGAGCACAGGTG
This sequence comes from Anomaloglossus baeobatrachus, assembly GCF_048569485.1. Lineage (NCBI taxonomy): Eukaryota > Metazoa > Chordata > Amphibia > Anura > Aromobatidae > Anomaloglossus > Anomaloglossus baeobatrachus. The sequence goes on along the minus strand of NC_134358.1, from coordinate 293,916,074 downwards.
AGGATGTAAGCTAGGATTGGGTGCATTATATGACAAGGCAACAAAACTTTTGTCTTGCCAAAATCTTACCTTTCTGTGTTCATTAAATGATCAATATTTCAGCTTTGCACCAACTTTATTTTCATAACCTAAACCAAATTTGGGAGTGTTTTAGCTTTCAAAAGAGTAATTTATAAAACCAATGGATGAATTTAAAGGCAGGTTATAAGCTTTTATTTACATAGCATGGATAAGCAACAGAACTTCTGTCAGGGAGTGTATTCACTTTACCTATTACAGTATTATTGGTCTATTTGACTCATCTGACACTTCTTCATGATGTCTTTTATGATGATTTTCATAACAGCATCATGGCCATGGTGGTAACTTTTTGTCTATGGGAGGAAACTATGCTGGCAGAAGTTGTCTGCTGGAGACACATACCACGATTACACAGTATATTGTTCTAGTATTTCGAAAATTAGAAAGTGGATTGTGAAAACTCTTTTATATTAAACTGTCAGACCAGCCAGTGATTTTTTTCACTACAAAGTGTTTAGAGCATGTTTCCCTTTACTTACAAATAGATTCTTAAAGGGGTTGTCACTTTGCACTTGTTTAAATGGACAGAATAACAATAAAAAACAATCTATGGTTGCCTCGCTTATCCCTTTGCTGATTCTGTTTCAAAAGTTTCCAAAGGTCCCCCACCAGACTACATTCCCTGGTTCATCTCAACATACAGGAAATTACTGTTCTGCCAATGACTGACCGGAGTTGTAATGCATGTTAGCAAGAGACTGGCTGTGGTTAGTCACCTGTCCATGCATATCTGCATTATTACTGCAGCAGGAACTAGAGACCAGGAAACTGGGTAGTGTCAGATTAGAAGCAGTGAAGCAACCATAAGTGACACCAATATAATATTAAAAAATATATATTTTAAAAGTATAACACATTTAAGTGAGAAATGTATAACATATATTTGTGTTAGCCATTAGTTATAGATTTTAATTGTTTCTGTGGCAAATTGTTGCTGATTTGACTAAAATTACCTACTTGACTCTTCCTGGGTCTTTTTGCGTGCACTGCTCTTTTGAGGTCTAGCCAAAAATGTTCGATTATGTTCAGATCAGGGGAAAATGAGGATCTTTGTAAAACCTTCAGCTTGCACCTTTTGAGATAGTCTATTGTGAATGTTGATGTGAGTTTAGAATCATTATCCATTTGTAGAAGACATCATCTTTTCAACTTCAGCTTTTTTATAGATGGTGTTCTGTTTGCTTCAAGAATTTGTTGAAATTTCATTGAATCCATTGTTCTCTCCACCCTTGAAATATTCCCCATACCACTGGCTGCAACACAACCCTAATGCATGATTGATTCACCCCCATGCTTAATGGTTGGCGATATGTCCTTTTTATCCAGGTAAAATATATCTTTGTACCATGCTAGACAATAGTAAACAATTGTTTAAAAGAAATGAAAGTCCTCAGTGGTTGATGCCTTTTCATGTTAACATGCTGCAGTTTTTTAGGGTTTTTAAAATGATTTGGATAAAGATTTTTTTCTTTTACTCCTCGCTCCTTGGAAGATGCTGTTCCTTCACTCTTTTAATGGCTAACTGAAACTGATTACCATCTTTTCAGTTAGCTATTAAAAGGTATCAACCACTCAGGACCTTTGATCACTGTGGCCAAATATTTCTATTTTAACTCATCGGTCCACTGGACTTGTTTCCAAAATGCATCAGGATTGTTTAGATGTTCTTTTGCAAACGTCTGATGCTGAAATTAATGGTGAAGATGCAGGAGAGGTTTTCTTCTGATGACTCTTCCGTGAAGGCCTATATGTGCAAGTGTCTCTGAACAGTCTAACAACGTGCAACAACTCCAGACTCTGCTAAATGTTCCTGGAGATTTTTTTGCAGTCAAGCTGGGGTTCTGATTTGCTTCTCTAGCAATCCTACGAGCTGCTCTCACAGAAATCTTGCTTGGTCTTCCAGACCTCATCTTGACCTTCACTGTTCCTGTTAACTGCTATTTCTTAGTTACATTTGTAAGGTCAACTTTAAAATGCTTTAATAGCTTCTTATAGCCTGCTCCTGCTTTGCAGGTCGACACCATTTTCATTTCAGAGTGCTAGGCAGCTGCTTAGAAGAACCTATGGGGGGCGTGGCCTGCACGCTGATGGCGATGGCTGCTTGAAGGAGAGCTCTGTGCTGACAGCAGGATAAACCGGCTCTTATCAGCTCACAGATAACAGGATTACCAGCTACAGGAGGTGTGAGTAACCCCAGCCCCCAGCTATGCCTAAGGGGAGACCTAAAAAAACTGGCACTCCAGCCAAACTGACAGACTTCTACCCCCTGGATAGGGATCTCTCCTCACCAAGCAAGATGGCTTCCCACTCAGCTTCTTCCCACTCCTCACAAGGAGATACAGGCTGCTTGAGAGGCTGCACAGGCATTCCTCTGACAGAGGAAACAATACAATCTCTGCTGAAAACGCTGAGGGCTTCCTTGCAGGCTGATCTCAGAGAAATAGTAAGAGAGCTGAAGGAAGAGATCAGGTCTCTAGGTGATCGCACAGAGCATGTAGAAACTAAAATGGCTGAATTTGCAACATCACATAACAATCTGATAGATGCTAACACAGCTTTGGAAAAGGAGGTGGAGGCACTAAAACTTAAAATCAGTGATATAGAGGACAGATCCCGAAGAAATAACCTAAAAATCAGAGGGATTCCCTCATCAGTAGCAGATAAAGACCTCCAGGAATACTTCCACAAGTTTCTGCAGCTTATACTCCCTGGATGGGACACCAGAGACCTGATAGTGGACAGGATTCATAGAGTCCCTAAATCCAAAGGCATAGATCCAGCTCTGCCTAAAGATGTCCTGGCTAGACTTCATTTCTATAAAGCAAAAGAAGCTGTGCTTCACACACTGAGGGGAAATCCAGCCCTGCCAGACACTTTCATGGGACTAAAAATCTTCCCAGATCTTTCTGCTGCAACTCTTAATAAAAGAAGAGAATTTGCCCACCTTTCTAAACTCCTTAGAGATCAAGACATCAAGTACAAGTGGGTTTTTCCGGTGAAGATGATAATTTTCAAAGATGGAGGCACTCACATATGTCATACTCCTTCTCAGCTGGGCAAATTGCTGGATGACTGGGGAATAGCCCACCCACCAAACCCTGGTGGGCAGGAGAATCATAGAGGCCCTCCAGACAGGATTAACCCTGAATGGTCAGTAGCTTAGCTGGGACTCCTTCCTGCTTATGGCACCTGCTGCCCCTGCTCCTGTGACACGGGATGTCACGCAGCCCCCCTGATGTTCTCGCCTATGGCGAGCGGTTATACACCGGGCACCCTACTCGGGGCAAACCGGTGTTGTTGGAATTTTTTTGTTTTTGTTCCTCTTCTCACAAATGTTCCTTAATTTTTTCTGGAAATTTCTCTCAATTCCTTGCTGGTCTAGCCCCTCTCATCCCTGATGGCGTTCCTAGGAATTCAAACCCCCCTGTGGCTCCAATTTGAGAATTAAGATATTGTCTATTAATGTGAATGGACTCAACTCCCCAGCAAAAAGGTCAATGATGTGGAGAGAGGTGAAGGCATCTAACTGTGATATAACGTGCATTCAGGAGACCCACCTTCTTTCCACAGATAATAAACGGCTACTTCATCCAAGGTTCCAACACACCTTTTTTGCTAATGACTCAAAAAAAAGAGGAGGAGTGGCCATTTTAATAAAGAACTCAGTGGCCTTTAAATTGATAAATGTCAGTTATGGAGCGGATGGAAGATATATTATTTTGTCTTGTTATATCAACAGCGTCCCTTATACCTTGGCAACGGTCTACTCCCCAAATTCATCACAATTGACCTTTGCTAGGAAATTTTTCCAAGCATTCAAAGATATTGCCACAGGGGCGGAAATCATCTGTGGAGACTTTAATATACCTGTAATACGCTCCATGGATTGCTCCAACACCAGCATCCCACATGCTAAGGAACTTAAGCATCTCATCAATGAATTCCATTTTCATGACATCTGGAGATATTTGCACACATCAAAAAGAGACTATACATTCTTCTCTTCCAGGCATCGCTCATACAGTAGAATTGATTTTTTTTTGGTCGACAGCAAATCTATAAGTAATTGTGTGGCAGCTGATATTGGTTTAATTACTTGGACAGATCATGCGCCGATCTCTTTGTCTGTTCAGGGTAGCTTTAATGTTCAAAATTCCCCTAGGTGGAGACTGAATACCAGCTTGCTTGGTAGGCAGAAGGTACATGATGAAGTAGAGTCAGTGTTAACAGAATATTTTAAACTTAATAATAATGGGGAAATTTCTGACGAGACCCTGTGGGCTGCTCATAAAGCCGTAGTCAGAGGGCAGCTCATAAAAATAGCCTCCATCCAAAAACGGAAAAAAGACGCAGATATTAAATATATATTAACCCGTATTCATCACCTTGAATCCCTGAATAAAGCCAAAGCATCCCCTAACTTGACTAAAGAAATTGTAACCCATAGATTCCAATTAAGATCCCTACTCCTGCAAAAATACGAACATAATCTTAAAAAAAATAGATCGACATTTTATGCTATGGGTGATAGAGCGGGGTCCTTATTGGCAAGAAGGACAAAAAAACGTGAGATCCAATTTAAAATAGAATTCCTGAGGGACCCGAACGGAACAATCACTAGACATCCCATTGAAATAGCAGAAGCATTTGCGAAATACCATGAGGCCCTGTATAATCTAAAATATGATTCCAATACGTCACAGCCGACTCAAGTGGATATACAGGGTTTCCTAGACACCCTGGATCTTCCCCGGGTCTCAGATGAGCAATTAGAGGAACTTAATCTTCCCTTTACTACACATGAAATCCTAGGTGCCATCAAAATGACTAAGTCTAACTCTGCCCCGGGCCCCGATGGGCTGCCATACGAATATTACAAACAATTTACATCCACTCTCTCCCCCTTTATGTCAAAAACCTTCAATTTTTGGCAAAATAAAGGGTCAATTTCCCCAGACAACTTAGAAGCGATAATTATCACGCTACCAAAGCCAGGGAAACCTGCAGACACCCCGGGTAATTTTAGGCCCATTTCACTCCTAAATTGTGATGTTAAAATTTATGCCAAACTAGTGGCAGATAGACTTCATAAAGTGATCCCGACCTTAGTCGCTCCAGACCAAGTTGGGTTTGTGACAGGGAGGCAATCTAAGGATGGCACCAGACGGATGCTTGACTTGATTGGACTGGTGGAGATATCGGGTGAACCCAGTGCATTCCTGTCTCTTGATGCTGAAAAAGCATTTGACAGGGTGCACTGGGGATACCTGGAGAGAGTTCTAACAAAATTCGGGTTCTTGGGGAAAATCAAGTCATCCATTCTAGCCCTCTACTCTTACCCAAATGCGTCAGTGTTGGCATCGGGGTTTCTGTCATCTAAATTTCAAATAAGTAATGGCACCCGCCAGGGGTGTCCATTGTCTCCCGCTATTTTTGCTTTACTGGTAGAACCTCTGGCGGAAGCCATACGAAAAAACATAGCCATTTCTGGTATAAGAGTTGGGGAATTTGAACATAAACTTGGTTTATACGCAGACGATGTGATAATTTCCTGTTCTAACCTTGCAGTGTCGATTCCAGCAGTGGTGAACACATTATCAAACTTTTCTAAAGTGTCGTATTATAAGCTTAATGCGGCAAAGTCTTTGATACTGCCGTTTAATGTACCGGTGGAGGCCAGGAGTGCGCTGGAGGGGGCCTTTCAATTCAAATGGTGCGACAGGGGGATACCTTATTTGGGTATTAAGCTGACACCATCGCAGATGTTAATTAAAGAAAATTTGGAACCTCTGATCCAAAATTTAGAAAAGGAATTGGGAAGGTATGAAAAAATATCATTGTCCTGGATGGCCAGGATACAGTCCTTTAAAATGGTTTTCTTACCCAAAAAATTGTATGTGCTCAGATGCCTTCCCATCAAAATTTCTCACAAAACCCTGATGAAACTTCAATCGTTGACTAACAAATTTGTCTGGGGTAATAAAAGGGCTAGGGTCGCAGGTAAAGTGTTATACACCCCATATGACTTAGGGGGATTGGGCACCCCAAACATAACGGCATATTATAAAGCCTTACTAATTGAATCACTAAAGGAATGGTGGCGTCCAGGTAATTCACATAGATGGGCTCAGATTGAAAATTTCCTGTCCCGCCAGGGCTCGGTCAGAAGAATGATGGAAGCAGAATATTTGAGCCGTTCACGGTTCTCCCCGTGTGTTCCCACCATGTCAGCCTCCCTGGAGGTCTGGCGAAATGACTTGATTCATAAGATTCAGATTCCTCTTTCAGAGATTTCCCTCAAGTCGTTGGAATCTCAAATCCCCTTTTTGAATCTGGCCAGGTGGGAGGGATCGGGCATTACAGTGCTGGCGGATCTATACTCTGATATGGGTGTTAACCCCTTTAATGAAATAGTACGGGAACACCCCTCTTTAAAGGGCTGTTTCTATCAACACATCCAAATTAGTCATTTTCTGGCCTCTAAATTTCCTCCAAAGTCGAATCCTCTGTTACCTACAACAAAGGCTTTGGTATTTAAAAAGATAATTAAATCCAAAGGTATCTCCTCGACATACAAATGGCTCAATAACCCCCCCGAAGAGCAAAAATCTCCTTATATGAATAAATGGGACGTGGAGTTGAGTGTCTCTACCTCTCCTTCAAACTGGCACTCGGCATCAGCAAATATCCAAAAATATTCCAAGTGTATAAATCATCTGGAGCAACTGAAAAAAGTACACCTGCGATGGTATCGGTCCCCAGCCAACTTAGCACAGTTCCTCCCAAATTATTCGCCCCATTGTTGGAAGGGCTGCCTCCAAAGGGGTACTCTTGGTCACTGCTGGTGGGCTTGTCCCAAGGTTTTCTCGTTCTGGTTGGAGGTGTTTGGCCTGATGGGTGAGCTGACAGGCAATCGTATTAATCCGAATCCGGCTCTGGCAGTGCTAAACGTGGGTATAGAGGAGTTCTCTTGGGAATCCAGGGGTTTATTAGTTCACATTCTAGTAGCTGCCAGATATTGCATAAGTTTGCACTGGAAATCCCCAAAGACGCCTACATTAGTTGAACTATATAACCGAATTAATCTCCAATGCCAATACGAGTTCTGTCTGGCTCACTCCATCCGCGCCAAAAACAAAATACTTCAGATTTGGATCACGTGGCTAAACTCTTTATATGCATCCCCTGTCAGGCATCTGTTTCCAGGGCAAACTGTTGATAATTAAAAACGGGTCAAATAGGGTCAAAGAGAGTGTTACGCAGGGGGTTTTTCTGGCTCAAGGTTAGTTGAGACTGGGTTTTTATAAAGCTGTGAGATTTCATAACCTGGCCTTTCCTACCTATGATAGTGAAAAAGCCATAAACCTAACAAGCTAATTAAGGCCTGAAACCTTTTTATCTGAGAACACAAATCTCCAAGGGTGTCAAAAATTTTCCATTGGCCCATTTTCCTTTTGTAACGTTTCCAATGTTGAAGATGAAAATATATACAACATATATATTTTTTTGCCTAAACTACAATAGAAATGTGTCATCTTTAACTTTATGCCATTTAGAGATAATTTCATCTTCAACTTGCTTAACCCCTTAACGACCGCGGGCCGTAAAATTACGTCCTAAATGACATAATCTTACTGCCCGCGGTCCTCCGGCGGCAGCATGCCGCGATCGGCACACATCTCAGCTGATTTTCACAGCTGAGATGTGTGCCTGCTAGGCACGAGCAGAATCGTTATCTGCTCGTGCCGATTAACCCCTTATATGGCGCTGTCAATACATGACAGCGCCATTATAAGCGCAATCGCGGTAAAGTTTTACTTACCGCCGAAACCGGAAGTCACGTGATGCGATCACGTGACTCCCGATAGTTGTCATGGTAGTACAGGGTCATGTGATGACTCCTGTACTACACATGAATTGGTTTCACTTTCGCTGTGCCCGGGGCACAGCAAAAGAGAAAGACAGCGTATCTGCTGTTTACAGCCTTCCAGCTGTGATCAGCAGATACTGCAGAGCGATCGGAATGCTGATCGCAATAGCCCCCTAGGGGGACTAGTAAAATAAAAAAAAAAAGTAAAAAAATAAGTTTTAAAAAATTAAAAAAAAACAAAAAAACCTAAAAGTTCAAATCACCCCCCATTCGCCCCATTGAAAATTAAAGGGTTAAAAAAATAAAAAATATACACACATTTGGTATCGCCGCGTTCAGAAACGCCCGATCTATCAAAATATAAAATCAATTAATCTGATCAGTAAACGGCGTAGCGGCAAAAAAATTCCAAACGCCAAAACGACGTTTTTTTGTCGCCACAACTTTTGCGCAAAATGCAATAAGAGGCGATCAAAACGTAGCATCTGCGCAAAAATGGTACCGTTAAAAACGTCAGCTCGAGACGCAAAAAATAAGCCGTCATTGAGCCTAAGATCCCGAAAAATGAGAACGCTACGGGTCACGGAATATGGCGTAAAACGTGCGCCACTTTTTTCGGACAAACTTCCGATTTTTTTTTAACCCCTTATATAAAAGTAAACCTATACATGTTTGGTGTCTACGAACTCGCACTGACCTGAGGCATCACACCCACACATCAGTTTTACCATATAGTGAACACAGTGAATAAAATATCTCAAAAACCATAGTGCTATCGCACTTTTTTTGCAATTTTTCAGCATTTGGAATTTTTTTGCCATTTTCTAGTACACAATATGGTAAAACTGATGGTTTCATTTAAAAGTACAGCTCGTTCCGCAAAAAATGAGCCCTCACATGACCATATTGACTGAAAAATAAAAAAGTTACGTCTCTCAGAAAAAGAATGGCGAAAAAAAAAACGGAAAGCGAAAAATCGGCCGGTCGTGAAAGGGTGAAATGCTGACAATAAGGGTATTTGCTAACATAGCAGATTTGTGTGCAGATTTTCTGCACACAAAACTGCATCTATTGGCAGGAAAAATGCAGTAAAAAAAATGCTAATTTTTTATTGCATATGCACGTTTTTTTTAAAGCATTTTTTCATGCGTTTATCCATTCGTTCTTTTAGTCATGGTGATCGCGGGGGCTCAGACACTATACCCCCGCGATCGCTGCTTGGTTTATGGCTGATGTTACAGCAGAGACCTGATTCTCAATGCACGGAGCGGTACCCGTGCTTCTCCCGGTAGTTTAACTCACTGAATGGTGCATCGATAGCAGCATTGAGGAGGCAGGAGAGGGATCGCTTACCTCTATCTGGCTATCGGGCCCTGTAATGTGATCACAGGGACCCAATTGCAGCCATGGCAATCCTGGGTTGTCACCATGATTACTCCGGGTTACTGAGCTATGGAGAGCTTCACACATCATGTCGGATGCATGGTGTTCGAAGTGAAGCGTCAGTGCTGCGAGTGCAGCACTGACAGATATAATCCACTGTAGTGATTAAGCATGAACACTGCAGTGGATTATAGATAGCCACAGGAAAAAGTGCAGAATAAATGGACATGCTGCTTCTTTTTCTGCAACAAAATCTGCAAGGAAAAAAGAAACAACATGTGCACAGCAAGTCAGCATTCTCATAGACTTTGTTGGCATGAGTTTTTCCTTGCAGTATTAATTAAAATCTGCAAGAAAAAAATGCATGAAAAACCGCGGCAAAAACACAACGTGTGCACATGGCCTAAGAGAAATTTTGACCAGGGTTGCCAAAACGTTTGTATATGCATATATTGATATTATAAAATTATTGCCTAGCAATTCATTACCTTATTTGGTTACTTTGATCACTTTAGGACTTTCTTATGCTAAAAAGTCTGTGACTATAAGAAATTACTTTACTTATCTTCGTACTTTAATATTAAAGCATTATGATTGATCCATATAGGACATAGCGGTAGATTCACTAAGCTGTATAAAACACCTGTATCAAGGACTGATTGAAAAAGGAGAATGCTTGGCATGGAGTGAGTGTGACCTATATGTATCAACACTTGCAAAGATTGCCAAACGTTTGCTGGAAAGCTTTGATGCAATAAGTAATCCAAGCAATAGGAAGTATAGATTTAGACTAAAGAGGCTATCATGTCTGGTAAGATGCATCAAAGTTTTAATATAGGTTAAGCTACTTCAGGTGCATCTTGAGACAGTTTGTTTTAGAATCTGTTATCAGGTTTTTGCTACATAATCTGACAGCAGTGTAATGTAAATATAGAGACCCTGATTCCAGCAATGTATTACTCAACTGTGTGCTCTAATTTTTAGAAGATCATCATTTTTCCTTATGAACAGTGCACACAGAAAGCTGTCAATCTATGGTGTGTGGGTAGGGTATGCAGTGCTCGGCGTTCGGAGAACTGGTAGATAACATTTATTTTATCAAAATTGCAGCAACCAGAAAAGTCAGTGACACATTACTGGAATTACAGTCTGTGTTGGGGTAGCAAAAACCTGGTGGCATTCCCTTTAAAGGGATGGTATTGCCTCAAGGTACAAGTCTGTAGTCACTTTATTTGACTGCAGACTTGTGAATCCTCACAGCGTGCAGTGTGCACTGTCAGGATTCTCTGGGAGTCGGTGGTCATGTGACCAAAAATATGCAATTTGTATACTTCCAGACACATTTCAACTGGACGTATCAGGCCTTGCTTAATTCACTGATATGGAGCGAGGCTGCGCACATCTAGTCAGAATGTAACTGCATGTATGGAAATCACATAGTCATATGAAAACGTTTGGGCACCCCTATTAATGTTAACTTTTTTTCTTTATAACAATTTGGGGTTTTGCAACAGCTATTTCAGTTTCATATATCTAATAACTGATGGACTGAGTAATATTTCTGGATTGAAATGAGGTTTATTCTACTAACAGGTAATGTGCAATCCGCATTAAGGCTATGTGCGCACGTTGCGTACTAGCCCTGCAGAAATTTCTGCAGCGATCTGAAGAGCACACGTGCGCTTCAAATCGCTGCAGAAAATGTCTGTAGAGAAAAAAAAAAAGCCGATTCCATGCGCTCTGCCTGCAGCTCCTGCCATAGACAGAGCAGGAGCTGCCGGCAAAGCGCACGGAAGAAGTGACATGCCACTTCTTAGAACGCAGCGCTTCGGGCAGCAGCCGAATCGCTACACTCTAATACGCCACGTGCGCACGGCCCCTGCACAATCTCCATAGAGACACAATCTCCATAACTGCATGTATTTACGCAATGTGCGCACATAGCCTTAAACAAAAGTAGTTAGGAGTGTTCAAATCAAGAAATTGATAAGGGTGCCCATACTTTTGCACTCTTCAAATTTTGTTTAAATGCGGATTGCACATTTTCTATTAGTACAATAAACCTCATTTCAATCCAGAAATATTACTCAGTCCATCAGTTATTAGATATATGAAACTGAAATAGCTGTTGCAAAAACCCAAATTGTTATAAAGAAAAAAAAAACATTAATAAGGGGTGCTCAAAATTTTTCATATGACTGTAATTGTAGTGGCACACCTTCCTGCTCATAACTGGAGAGTCCTGACAGGGTGCATACTCTGAGCTGTCAGAGTGACTGCAGAATGTTACCCCCAGACCAGACAACCCCTTTAAAGGGCTATTCCCATCTCCAAGATACTATCCCAATATGTAGCAGGTGTAATAATAAGAATATTAGCAAGTATCTCCAATTACAAATGTAGTATAGTTCTTCTGATTCATTGAGTCGCTTACATCATGTGCTGGCATTGCAGGACCATAAGTATCTATGGTTATGACCACTAACAACTAAATAACTACATGGAACTACACTGTGTGCAGAATTATTAGGCAAATGAGTATTTTGATCACATGATAATTTTTATACATGTCGTCCTACTCCAAGCTGTATAGGCTTGAGAGCCAACTACCAATTAAGTAAATCAGGTGATGTGCATCTCTGTAATGAGGAAGGGTGTAGTGTAATGACATCAACACCCTATATAAGGGGTGCTTAATTATTAGGCATCTTCTTTTCCTTTAGCAAAATAGGTCAGGAGAGAGATTTGACGGGCTCTGAAAAGTCCAAAATTGTGAGATGTCTTGCAGAGGGATGCAGCAGTCTTGAAATTGCCAAACTTTTGAAGCGTGATCCCCGGACAATTCAAGCTTTACATGGCAAATAGCCAACAGGGTCGCAAGAAGCATGTTGGCCAAAAAAGGCGCAAAATAACTGCCGATGAATTGAGGAAAATCAAGCGTGAAGCTGCCAAGATGCCATTTGCCACCAGTTTGGCCATATATCAGAGCTGCAACGTTACTGGAGTATCAAAAAGCACAACGTCTGATATACTCAAGGACATGGACAAGGTAAGGAAGGCTGAAAAATGACCACCTTTGAACAAGAAACATAAGATAAAACGTCAAGACTGGGCCAAGAAATATCTTAAGACTGATTTTTCAAAGATTTTATGAACTAACGAAATGAGAGTGACTCTTGATGGACCAGATGGATGGGCCAGAGGCTGGATCAGTAAAGGGCAGAGAGCTCCACTCCGACTCAGACACCAGCAAGGTGGAGGTGGGTACTGGTATGGCTGGTATCATCAAAGATGAACTTGTGGGACCTTTTCAGGTTGAGGATGGAGTGAAGCTCAACTCCCAGACCTACTGCCAGTTTCTGGAATACAACTTCTTCAAACAGGAAGAAGTCAGTATCGTTCAAGAAAAACATGATTTTCATGCAGGACAATGCTCCATCAAATGCATCCAACTACTCCACAATGTGGTTGTCCAGTAAAGGTCTAAAAGATTAACACTAGAAGTCCCAGAAATTTCGAGCTCCCCCCTGAAGTGCCGAAAGAGGGTCAAATGACTGATGATAAGCTGAATAGAACTAACTAGAAACTAAATGGCTAAGCTCAATGGAAAACAACAACCTCCTGTGGTGCGACAGTAATGGCCTTTATTACAGAACAAAAGACGGTGATTATAGGATGTTAGCTATAATCCTTCAGGTCATTCGACCTGTCTCTAGGTTCCAAAGGTAGAAATGTTAAATGACCCCTCTCTGGGAATTCTAGTGTTAAAAAAATAATGACCCCCTTGTTCCCCTGATCTGAACCTCATAGAGAATCTGTGGTCCCTCATAAAATGTAAGATCTACAGGGAGGAAAAACAGTACACCTCTCGGAACAGTGTCTGGGAGGCTGTGGTGGCTGCTGCACGCAATGTTGATCGTAAACAGATCAAGCAACTGACAGAATCTATGGATGTTGAGTGTCATCATAAAGAAAGGTGGCTATATTAGTCACAAATTTTTGGGGGTTTTGTTTTTGCATGTCAGAATTGTTTATTTCTAAATTTTGTGCAGTTATATTGGTTTACCTGGTGAAAATAAACAAGAGAGATGGGAATATATTTGTTTTTTATTAAGTTGCCTAATAATTCTGCACAGTAATAGTTACCTACACAAACAGATATCCTCTCCAACTTCCAAAAATATTAAGCTTTGATATTTATGAGTCTTTTGGATTAATTGAGAACATAGTTGTTGATCAATAATAAAAAAAATCCTCTAAAATACAACTTGCCTAATAATTCTGCACACAGTGTATATGCATGGTCATAACCATGCGTACCTAAGGTCCTACAATGACCTGAACATGAGGTAAGTGACATAGTAATTTAGAAGAACTATACTACAATTCTTATTGGAGGTATTAGCTATATTCTTATTATTACACCTTATACATATTGGGATAGGATCCTGGAGATGGGAGTGGCCCTTTAAGCTGACACTGTGTTTATATTGGACAGGATTAGAAAATGTAATGGAATATCTTCATAGGTGTTAAATTATGTTATGGTATATACATGGCTGTATTTGGCCTTCGTGCTGCCCTAGGCACTTTAAGGCTATGTGCCCACGGGAGCTTGCTTCTGCGGATTTTGCCGCGGAAAACCTGCGGATTTATCTGGATTTTCCAGATAAATCCGCAGGTTTCAGCAAGTATAGACACTCCCCATGTTATCCTATGGGACATGGGGAATGTCTGTGTCCACGCTGCGGAATGTGCGGCTTCGGAATATGCTGCAGATGTCTCGTAGCCGCACATAACTGCATGTCAATTGTTCCTGCGGATTTACCTGCGGAAATCCCGTCTCTCCACTATGGAGATAGAAGCTTACCTGCCTTGGTCCCATACTTACCTGCCTTGATAGCAGACACCTGAGTCAGGACGGCAGTGAAGCTAGGAGCAGGAAGGAGGTGGGCGGAGCCTGCACGAGCTCTGGTCATGTGACAGCCAGAGCTAGTTCAGGCCCGCCCACCTTCTCCTGCAGAGTAGTGAGGGCCGGTTCGGCTCTTTTTGGTGAACCAGTTCAATTGGCACCGCTAACCAAAAAGAGCCAGATCTTTCAGATCGTTCTCGGCTCCTTATTAAATATGTGTTCACCCCAGGTGAACACATATTTAAGATTATAGTGACGCTGCTGGAACCCCGCCCACCCGCGGCAAAATCACGCCCACTTACAAGTGACCAATTAGATTGTCGAGTAGGCGGAGTTTAGCCACGGGTGGGCAGGTTTTCAGTGGCAAAAAGAGCCGTTTAGAGATTTTATTGGCTCACACTAGTGATCCGACTTCTGTCAGTCACTGCAGGGAGCCGGATCTTTGTGTCGGATCGTTTGCGACCGACATCACTACTGCACAGTGCAGACGCTGACAGACACGGCCGGAGAGAAGTGCTGCGTGATGGAGGTAAGCATGAACTTCCCGATCACTCAGCACTTGTTCTGCATTGAGGAAGCAGTGCCGAAGCCATGGTACTGTATCCTCAATGCAGAATGCCCGCAGCATATCCACAGGACATTCCTCAGTACATCCGCAGCATGGAAACAGACAAAAGTTGTGCTGCGGATTTCTGGGAGCTTCTGAGGAATGTCCTGCGGATATACCCGCCGGACACTTTCCCTGTGGGCACATAGCCTAAGTGGTCGCGCCCCTTACTGACAAATTATTGAATGTTCTCAGTGAGAGGAACAAAATTATAATCCTGTTATACCTTTTAATGGCTAACTAAAATAAAATAAAGTGATGTTACAAAGCAAGCTTTCGAGACATCTCAGGTCCCTTCATCGGGCATGGTATGACAAAATATCTGAAGAAACACAAATATATGCACAAAGAGAACCCTTCGGAACCCTTACTGACAACTCACCCTATAAGTCTGTGCACACAACATCTGTACAAGGCCAATCTACTCTGTAAGGCCTAAAACACACTTCCGCATAAAAAACGTCCGTGTGACACGGTCCGTTTTTCGGGTCCGTGTTCCGTTTTTTTGGGGCGTTTCTCCGGTATGTATGGCATTCGTGTGATGGCGTATGCGAGCCGTGTGTGCGTGTGGGATGTCCGTATTGACATAAAATACGTACGTGTGCAGTATATGTGCCGTCCGTTTTGTACTATCCATATTTTCACACAAATAACCTTGTTAGCCCATCATAATGTGCTCCTGGTGTGTTAAATTGGTCAATTAACTACCCAATTTGGTTAGTTTGCTTAAAAAAACCTTAAAAAACATGGATTCTGAGCTCATTCTCACATTAGACACACTCCAAAATGTCTCTCTCCAATGAAGCAACCATGTATTTGCTCTGGTTGATATCTAGGAGATTTGGGGTTAGGCGACATATGATTGAAGAAGAGCCACCACTGGAGAGAAGGATGTGGATTCTCACCCCCTTGTGAAGCTCAGGAAAACACATGGGCATTTTAATATTCTCTATGGCGAAATGCGGAAATTTCCACCAAAATTCCAAGCCTACTGCCATCTCACCATGAATTCATTTGACAACATCCTTGGCCTTGTGTACCAACGTTTGAAGCATCAGGACACCTCTATGCGCCTCAGCATCTCCCCTGAGGAACGACTGTTGGTGACTTTACGGTAGGTGTTGTCATGTATACTCATGCTTTATCTGTTATTTTGAAATACATGTTAAATCTCAAAGGCATCATTTTGTAGAAATTATGTAATTTAAAATTTAGGTATTTGTTGAAAACTTATATTGATCACATAACCTCATTGCAATCTCAAAATAAGATCTGAGAGTTCACATCTACCATTCTATCTCTACCAAAATTAAAGAAACAAGAGGCATAAATCAAACAAGCTTGTTTAGTAAACAGAAAAATAACTATTTTTCCAATATGGAAAGTAAATATCAACACATGTTTTCCCAACAAAAGCAATAAAAAAATAGTCATACACAGTATCTCGCCAGTCATTGGATGATACAAATATTTGGTGTGAAATACAACTTACATGAATAGTCAAAGTAATGTCATGTTTTTATTCTATTTCAGTTACCTAGCAACTGGGCAATCCATCAGCAGTCTACATTTCGAATTCTTATTGGGAAGGTCCACAATTGGCAAGATTATCCTGCACACCTGCACTGTGCTATGGGAGACCCTTAGGCATCATGTCATGTAGCTGCCTTTAACACAGGAATGGATGCACATTTCAGATGAATTTTTGGAGAAAACAGCTTTGCCTAATTGTATTGGTGCCATTGACGGAAAGCACATTAGAGTGAAGAAACCACCTAACTCTGCATCAAGATATTTTAATTATCATAAGTTTTTTTCTTTAGCTATTTTGGCCATGGTAGATACAAACTACTGCTTTTTATTTGCTGATATTGGGGCCTATGGCAGTGCCTCAGATGCACGCATTTTCAGAAGCTCACGTTTAGCAAGACGAATAATGTCTGATAGTTTAAGTTTGCCTGCACCAAGACCATTGCCTGGTACTAATGGCCCTATTGTTCCTTTTGTCATGGTTGCAGTTCAGGGGTTTGCATTGTCTAGGCATTTGATGCGTCCATATCCCAGAAGGGGGCTGGACAGATCAAAAGCCCTATTTAATAGCAAATTGGCCAGAGCACGTTGCTATGTTGAATGTGCCTTTGGCATTTTGGCCTCAAGATGGCGCATTTATCAAACCACCATCCAACTCCAACCAACCATCGTCAAGGCTGTCATTAAAGCTACAGTAGTGTTACATAATTACTGTAGATTACATGAAAGCAATGACGAAGATATTGAGGAGTTGCCAGCTTTAAATGCACCATTTGTAGAGAATGGTAGTGTCAGAACCACTATGTCCACTTCTGGTCTACAAGTGAGGAATCAGTTTAAAGATTATTTTAGTTTAAATCGCCATAGTCATGTATAAATTTGACATTGTTATAGTTTTTTATCACTTGGTTACATAAGCACAAACACATATGTAATACAAAAGAGAAAATGACCATACATAGGTTTAATTTGTGTTATTTTTGTTGGTTGGTTGTGTTTGTGGTCCCCATAAGCTATTGTGATATAACTACATTGCTATAAAATCAGGAATTTTTGTTATTCAAAAAACAGTACTACTGAATGTACATGACTAATAAAAATATGGCAAATTGGTTTTGAAAAAATTAGTCCAGATTTATTATTTTACCTATGTATGTTTGTTATCTTTTGCAATACACCCTGTATTCTTTTTTTTTTTTTTTTACACAATTTTGTCAGGGACATTAGCACACACAAAACACCATACTTTATTATGCAATAATGTCACGCAAACATAATTTGTTTGACACTATTGGAATACAAGTATGGGACCAGACCATATGCAGATACTGCATAGTGGCTGGATTTTTAATAATAAAGGTGTCTGAATGTTAGTGTAGTAGTTTATGTGCGTGCATCTTATCCCTAAACCCAGTTTATTCTAATGGATGGTCCAAACTACATGTCCAGAGCAAGGCAACATTCTAACAGGCAGGTAATGTTTTTGAAGTGACAGAGTAATTTGTATTGAATTTTTGGAAAGGAAAACACAAATATGCCCCCATGCATATAGAGTAAGTAATGTGTTACATTTTGATATGTTTTCCCACCCGCAATACCCTAGAAAAAATACAAAAATGTAAAATAATACATACAATATCACATTATGATTCAACTAAATCCTCTAGGCTAGTGATGCTTTCCTGTGTAGTCTCCATTGCATTGACACCTACAGAATATGTTTGCTGCACAACACTAGATGTTGTAGTGAGTGACTGATCAGTGTTTCCACTAGTAACAGTTGTTGTACTTGGAACAAATAATGATGCAGTTGTTTGAGCAGATGGAAAGCCAAGTGTAGGTGGTACATATTGATGTGTTGGAAGAGGCTGAGTATGTGTGTATGTGAAGTTAGTTGGGTAAGTCTGTTGTTGAAAGTACTGTTGTTGTGGATTATTAGGAACATGGTAGGATGTTGGTTGTTGAAACATTTGAGGTAGTCTATGAACATTACTAACAATACTAGGATAGTTAAAAGAGCTTTGCATTGGTGTCTGTTGGGCTACTTGTGGGACAAATGATGGCTGTTGAGATGGCCTTTGTGTCATTAATGTACCTGTTTGGTGTGGGACAACTGTTGGCCTAATTTGTACATCAGTTACCATAGAAGAAGATGGACACTGTATATGTGTTTGTTGCACTACAGGATTTAGTTGAAAATTAGAGAAATGTTCTTCTGTTTGGGTTTTCACAGTTTGTTGGGTTGTGTTTGTGTGTGGGCCACGTGGATTGGCTCTCCATTGTTCTATCACTTCAAAACAATATATGGGTTCTGGCTCACGTTGGGTAACAGATATTAGTGTTATTAAGGACGCCCTCAATCCGTCCTGCCTATAAGGTGCAATCAATGCAAGAGAGGGAGAAAGGGAGCGGCAAAATCTCTCTCCATCACTCTCTGGTATCAGTGAATTCATCATGTGTATTATTCTGGTATCAATGATATCTGGCAGGGAACGTAAATCTTCATAACGCCTATGTCTGCGACCACGGATAGATTGTGCTACTGTGCGCATGGTATTAGTTGATATTCTTGGCTGTGTGCCTGCATATTGCTGTGGACTACTCTCTGCAAGAACTGGTGAAGGGCCACTTTGTTGCCCTGTAGACTGGCCTCCAATTACATTAGTGGATTGACTTGTTCCCAAACCCAAATCAGATGACATTTCTTCTGCGTCTGGCTGGCTGGTGTTGGGGATTGGTGGTGGTTGATATGAGGTAGGCTCCATCTCAGAAGCAGAGGTCGCTGTTAATACTGCTGACTGGGCTTCTTCACTATCTTCTAGATTATCCTCTGTACTTTGATGAAAGAAAAAAAAAAAATTAATGTGTGCATTTCAAAAAAACCCGCCATGTGATGTAATAGTTTAAACTTACTTTGGTACTTCCATAATGGGCATGAGGAAGGTGAGTCTTTCATAATGGACATTTTTTTTCTTTTTGGCTGCGGCAGCTGTGGTGGCCACTGGGTTATATTCTCTTCTGAACTGGTCACGGGCTGAGCGCCATCGCTGTTTAACAAGATCCACTGTTAAAAAAAAAACATTGTAAAATAAGGTCACAAATTCTAACAATTGAAGATTAAAAAATATAAGACATTAGTCTTGTATTGCAGCAATTGTAAAAAATTGGAACACACATCCATGTGTATGAAAACAACAACCCATAACACTCATATAGTGACATAATAACACAATAAGCATGACAAAGTAAACAAGTTCTCCAGTAAAAATATTAAACCACTGTATAATCATTTATCTCCTTTTAAATTTCCAAAAATAAAAAAAGAAAATACCTTCAGTAAGCCATGAGAAACAAAATGACTACTAACCCATGAAGTGCCATATGTTCCACATATATTTTCCATTATACACTACACATTACTGTTACCATTCCAGACATGGTGACACCAAGGAGCATGCATAATAAACCAAACATGAAAATACAACTCAAAATGTATAGACATTTCACAGCACATTTACAATAGAAAAAGCACAAAATTGCAAACAAAAAAAAACACAAACATGTTTAATAGTTGCTTGACCACCCTGAAATGCCTTTTGTACATGCATAAAATGCTTTGCAGGCCACATATACACATGCTGACATTACTAGTAAACTGCAATGAATACTTCAAAAGGCCAAATAAATACACTCTCCTGTTTGTGAGTCTCCAGTGTAGCTCAAAATGAGTCAGGGCCATTAATAAATGCCAAACAAACTATACAAATATGGATATAATCTGCCTACAGAATGAGCACATGTAGGTAAAGACAGAAGCAATGCAAATATCTGTACTCACCATATCTATTTTTCTTTCCAGGGGTACATTGAGACCATCCATTCTTAGGGTAGACTATCTCTGCCACAGACATCCATGCTCGTTCCACCATTAACCTGTCATGGTAGCCATCAACACTTGTGTCCCATAGCTCTGGATGCCTCTCTACTTCTCCAATCAGCCTCTCTGTATCGATTCTGGGCGCCATGCTCAGTACCTGTGGTGTTCTCTGTGCTCAAAGTTCCCCTGCAGTGACAGGACAGGTGCCCAGCTGCTGTCTGGCGTGCAAATGAGACAGGAAATGTATGTTTGGCGCCAGAATTAATGGCCATCAATTGACCTGATAGATTGGTAACAAGTGTTTCAGATTTTGTGATGAAAAACGGACACGGACGATACGTGCTGAACACGGACATA
Organism: Anomaloglossus baeobatrachus; assembly: GCF_048569485.1. NCBI lineage: Eukaryota > Metazoa > Chordata > Amphibia > Anura > Aromobatidae > Anomaloglossus > Anomaloglossus baeobatrachus. The sequence continues at coordinate 293,895,457 of NC_134358.1, read as the reverse complement.
CTCTGTGTGCGGTCCGTGCAGGCACGGACCCATAGACTAAAGCGGGTCCGTGCCTGCGTGCTGGCGGCCAAAAACGGACATGTCGTCCGTGTAGAAAAGCGCACACACGTACTTACGACATGGACACACGTTCCGTGTGATTTTACGTGTGTGTGGCATCTACCATTGAGTAACATGGGTCTCCATGTGTACGTGTCTCCGGTACGTGCAAATACGTACCGCACACGTACAAAAAAAACGGATGTGTGTTGCGGGTCTAACACACTTGAAAAAAGTGCTAAACACAATAAGAATGAAGAACTGCTCTTGCTGCACAGACGTTTTGTTTTATTTAGTTTCTTTTAACAGCTTCAGGTTTTCAAAGGCACTAAGTGGTTAAAACAGGTAACTGAACCATTTTTCATGCTGCTGCCACCATTGCTGACTAGCACTTGATACAATTTCAATTTAAAAAAGATGCCAGTGTTTCCACTGTCTGAAAAACTCAATAGATTCACAGATATGTAAAAGCCGTGGTGTGCACAAAACCTAACCGTTCACATGCCCAGTGCTTGTACACCGACTACAGTTCGCAAAACCTGGAGATAGACAGGCTCGACCGATAATCTGATTGCCAGAGAAGTAATGACCCAACATATCCAATTTCGCACTGTGCATCCTTTTTTCTCTAAGATATGTGCCACCGCAAGAGATGTATAGTAGTGTCTGTCTCAGAGAACACAAGAGCACTCAACAAAGTGAGCGCTCCTGTGTATGGGAGAGTCAGGGAGACAGCTGCCAGCTGAATGATGGGACACCTGCCTATAGTGTATGGGATAGTCAGGGAGATAGCTGCCAGCCGTATGAAGGGACACCTGTCTATAGTGTATGGTGGGTCAGGGAGATAGCTGCCAGTCATATGATGGGACAGCTGTCTATTGTGTATGGGGGCTTTAGTCAAATACTTGTTTGGCAGACGTATGGCCTCATTAAGACATATATTGTTAGGCTGCTTTCACATTTGCGTTCTTTCCCTTCAGTCGCAATCTGTCGCTTTGGATAACAGCGCAATCCGATAACGGATTGTGCTTTTTCCCATAGACTTGTATTGATGACCCATTGCGACTGATGGCCTTGCGTTGCATCCGCCAGCCGATGTTTCAGTCATGCAATGACTGACCGCCAAAAGGAACGCAAACTGTAACATTTTTTGGAGCGTAAAAACGACGCACTGCGGCGGATTCCGGCGGAATCTGCCAAGAGGTATAATGGTTGTCTATGGTGGCGGATTCCACCGCAATGTGCTGTACGGCGGAATCCGGCGTTGGATTCCGTCATTTCTACTGAGCATGCCCAGCACGTCTGGCACTTCAATTGAGCTGTCCCAAAAAACAAACGGATCCGTTGTTAAACGGACGCATAACGGATGTAACGGATGCGTTAGTTCACAGGATTCCTGTTAACAGATTCCTGTAAAATAACGCATCCGTTATGTCCATTTATGCCAAAAAAAAGGACGGATGCGTAGGAACAACGCAACGACGGAGCCTTAGTCTGGCACACTGACCATAATGATCTACTATCTATCAAGTCTAATAATAGAAGTATTGCTACATCTACATCACCAGAACCAACCTAAAATCACGATAACATCACCAGAACCACTATTGGTACATGACAACATCTCCAGAACCAAGCTCAAATCACTACTACATCACCAGAACTAAAGCCAGCCCAACATATAATTATCTGGCATGAAACTGCAGCTCCTAGTATGTCTGTCAGATCACCCGACGCACATGCAAAAGGTTCATTTGTCGGGTGAAATCATTTTTCCATTTACATAAACATTTATATAAAGGACGATTATGCTACAAAAATCCCACACAGTGTTTAGCTTAAAAGGGGTTGTCCGGTCTAGAATGACAAGTCTGCAGTCCGTCTATGTATCCCTCTATGACTGCAGACTTGTGAATCCTCCAGCGCACTCACGATGGTCAAGTATGCGATATGCAGACTCCCACTCAGAACTTGTCTAGTGGGTACGGCCTCACTTCATGCACTTCTATTGAGCAAGGTGGCGTCCCCTAGACGGGTTCTAGCTTGGACTCTGCATATCTCATACTTGACCGCCATTCCCGTCGCAGACTCCGGAGAATCCTCGTAACACACAGTGAGTACCCTGGGAGGAATCACAAATCTGCAGTCACACAGAGTGACACACAGAGTGACTGCAGACTTGTTATTCTAGACTGAACAACCCCTTTAATATTTGCTTCAAAATCTATTTTTTAAAATGCAAATGAGGGGGCTTCAGTGCACCCTTGGAGTGGACTATGCCTTGATGCACTCTTATATTTGTATATGAAAGCCAGTCCCTTGTGTTGATTGACAGCATTCACTTAGTAAGATAGGTAAAATCAGACATACAAGCTGATATTAGACAACACTCACTTTTACTATTGGAGCGCTGTCGTTAAAAACAAAAGACTTTAAAATACAAACATGAGGGCGTAACGGTGCACCGACACAAAGACTACCCCAACGGTGCACCGACACAAAGACCATCCCAATGGTGCACCGACACAAAGACCACACAACAGTACACCAAAGCAAAGACCACACAACGGTGCACCAAAGCAAAGACCTTCCCAACGGTGCACCAAATCAAAGACCACACAACGATGCACCAAAGCAAAGACCACCCCAACGGTGCACCAAAGCAAAGACCACCCCAACGGTGCATCAAAGCAAAGACCACACAACGGTGCACCAAAGGAAAGACCACTCCAACGGTGCACCAAAGCAAAGACCACCCCAACGGTGCACCAAAGGAAAGACCACTCCAACGGTGCACCAAAGCGCCCTCATTTGCATATTAAATAAAAGTAGATTTTTCTGCAAATATTAAAAAGGGAACCTGTCACCAAATTTGATGACTATAAGCTGCGGCAATCACCACTGGGCTCTTATATACAGCATTCTAACATACTGTATATATTAGCCCAGGCCGCTGTGTAGAACGTAAAAATCCCTTTATAATACTCACCTAATAGTCGGTGCGGATCAGACTCGTCGGAAGAGGAGACAAAGATGGCCGAAAGAGGCGCCGGTACCGGAGAACGGAGACACCCGTCCAACCAGTATACTCCGCAGCGACCGTTAGGTGAGTATTATAAATTGATTTTTATGTGCTACACAGCGGCCTGGGCTCTTATATACAGCATGTTAAAATGCTTTATATAAGAGCCCACTCGTGGTGGCCGCAGCTTATAGGGCAAAAAACTGGTGACAGGTTCCCTTTAAAGAAGCACTCCGGTAATTTTGCCCTCTAAACCTGTGTAAATGTTAGTGTAGTTTAAGGTCTGTGATAATTCACTCACCGATCGCTGTTTTCACGTACCTGACTCCTTGATGACTTCACATCCACAGCTCGTCTCTGCAGACTTCCCTCTTCTCTGGTCTTCTGCAGCACATCTCACCATGGTGCCCTGAAAAACAACAATGTCATTACAATGTTCCCGAATAACAATAACCACAAACGCTGTGCTATAAATAAGCCCTATGCTGTCGACTGAAAAAAATAACTGCTCCTCAGTGCGCTCCCCGCAAAAGAACATTACTCCACACAACCCCTCTTAATGTATATGGCCGCCACACTATCCTCTCCTATAAAATATTCCCACCATACCGTCCCCACTTATTATTACTACGACCGCCACACTGCCCCCTAATAAACTAAAACACCACACTGCCCTCCCTTATAAACTATACCCACCACACCTTCCTCAATTTTGAAATATAATCTGCACATTGTCCTCACATCATGCTGCTCCTCTCCATGCGGAGCCCTCACACTGCCCTTCCGCATACTGAGCCTCCCATGCTGCCCCTTTTTAATGTGCTCCAAATGCTGCCTGCCCCTTTTCGATAATGAGACCACCATGCTGCCCCACTCATCATACAGAGACCACCATGCTGTACCACTCATCATACAGAGACCACCATGCTGCCCCACTCATCATACAGAGACCACCATGCTGCCCCACTCATCATAAAGAGACCACCATGCTGCCCCATTCAGCATACAGAGACCCCCGCACTACCTCACATCCAATGCTGAGCCCCTCCCACACTATCTCACATTTCATTCTGAGTCCCCTACATTGCTCCACTCCATACTGAGCCCACCCATGCTGCCCCCTTTCCATACTGAGCCCTCACACTGCCCTTGTCCATATTGACCATATTGAAGCCACTTGCTACCCCTTTTCCATAATGAGCTCCCAATGCTTCCCCCTCTCCATACTTAGTGAGCTGATACACACGGCACTTCTGGGGTGTGGCACAAGTAGGCACCAAAACTGTCTCAAGTAGATGTAGAAACTTGGTGCTCGATCAATGTGAATAGTGGCTTTTATTGTGAAGAACTTGTAGGAGCAGCACATACACATCATTGCCACATAGACAGTGGAGGACACCACGTCATACCCAGCTACGCCGCTCGCCACGCTACTATACTTTCTGACCACCCTCTGCACATCTGTGCTTGTGCTGGTCCTACAAGTTCTTCACAATAGAAACCACTATTCACATTGATCTTGGGTGCCTAGTTTCTACATCTACCCCTCTCCATACTGAGATCTCCAACATATCGAGTCCTTACACTTTTCCCCATCGATTTTGTCCCTTGCACTATCCCTCACTCTATAAGCCCCCCTAAACCCCTCTTGTGCCACCCCCATGCCAGCAGTCAGGCTGCTTGGATCCGGATCCGCAGTGGCTCGAGGTGTTTTCGGACCCGGGGGTCGCGCGGACACTCAAATAAAAGGGGACGTATATGTACGGGGATTGCTGTAGATACTTAGTGACGCCACCCACGGTATGTGGTAATATGGAGTACCACCACTACTGTTGGGGAGCACCCGGGGGCGATGCAGTGGCAGCTGCTTGTTTAACCCCTCCGTGGGTAGAGGTGGATGCCCCAGGGCTCAATGTGCAGGAAGTGATGTAGGCCGGAATGGGGAATGTTAGTGTACTCACTGTTAAATAATTGCACACGAGTCTGCTGGTAAACCAAGGTGTCAGTGGCCGGCTGCCGCGTCCGGGTGTACTCGGGTCCCACACCCGGCTGGTGTACCGATGTCCCTTCCTCCAGCACTCTGTAATTTTCCTCACTTCTGGACAACTCCGTATGGAACTGGGACGTCCGCTCCCGGTACGTTCTGGTTGGGAGACATGCCCGTGAAAACTGACCCTTGGGATCTCAGTGGGTGTTTGCGGATACCCTATCCCCCACGGTGGGCTGCCGTTTCGCTCTATCTGGGCTAACACTTCTGGAGCACTGTCTGGAACCTTGCTCCCGGCCTGGTGAATTAGAGAAGGGTCTTGCAACCGTCCTCTAACTAGGGTCCAGGTACCCGCCTGTGCACGGTTTCCTGACTGGATCTACGCTGTCGGTACCGGCGGGCTCCAACCCTGTCCCGGTCCACTTTGGATTTCCCGCAACCGGACTCCCGTCGCCTTTGGACACGGTCCACTGCTTGCCACCTAGCCAGTAGACCAGGGCCACTACCCTGGTTACCCTCCACTAGGCTCAGCCTTGACCTCCACAGTCTGTCACTGACACAGACTCCTCTCCACTTGACCTCCACCTTCAACTCCAAACTTCAACTACTCTGTTCCCACCCCTGGATCCCTAAGACCCCTAGGTGGGCGCTCCCAATCCGCCTGGTCCTACCCACTGGTATGTCCTTCCTACCATGAAGGGGGTGGCTAGGATTTTGTGGCAGATGGTACCTAGTGTGAGATGGTGTTATGTTGGGTGAATTATTCTTCTGTGATCACCTGGCGGCGCCAGGGCGTCACACTTTCCTACAGCAATAGGCCCTCTAAACCCCCCTCCTACAGCAATAGGCCCCGTAAACCCCCCACCTACAGCAAAAGGCCCCCTAAACCCCCCTCCTAGAGCAAAAGGCCCCCTAAATCCCCCCTCCTACAGCAATAGGCCCCCTAAATCCCCCATAATACAGCAATAGGCCCCGTAAACCCTCCTCCTACAGCAATAGGCCCCATAAATCCCCCTCCTACAGCAATAGCCCCCCTAAATCCACCTCCTACAGAAATAGGCCCCCTAACCCCCCCTCCTACATCAATAGGCCCCCTAAACCCCCCTCCTACAGCAACAGGCTCCATTACCCCCCTCATACAGGAACAGGCTCCATTAACTTCCCCTCCTACAGCAACAGGCTCTATTAACCCCCTCCTCCAGCAACATGGTCCATTAACCCCCCTCCTACAGCAACAGACTCCATTAACCCCCCTCCTACAGCAACAGGCTCAATTAACCCCCCTCCTACAGCAACAGGCTCCATTAACCCACATCCAACAGCAACAGGCTCCATTAACCCCCTCCTACAGCAACAGGCTCCATTAACCCCCTCCTACAGCAATAGGCTCCATTAACCCCCCTCCTACAGCAACAGTCTCCATTAACCCCCCTCCAACAGCAACAGTCTCCATTAACCCCCCTCCAACAGCAACAGTCTCCATTAACGCCCCTCCTACAGAAACAGGCTCCATTAACCCCCCTCATACAGAAACAGGCTCCATTAACCCCCTCCTACAGCAACAGGCTTCATTAACTCCCCTTCCAAAAGCAAAAGGCTCCATTAACCCCCTTCTACAGCAACAGGCTCCATTAACCCCCCCTCCTTCAGTAACAGGCTCCATTAACCCCCTCCTACAGCAACAGGCTCCATTAACCCCCTTCCCACAGCAACAGCCTCCCTAAACCTCCCCCTCTACAGCAATAGGCCCCCTTGACCACCATCTTCTTTAATAGGCCCACTCTCTGACTATACTAATAACCCCAGCCCCGGCCCTAACCACTGTCGTGTCATAGGCCCCCTAAACTCCAGACTACAATAATAGGCCTCCTAATCCTCAGTCTATAGCCTCTTCCTGCCCCTCCCCCACAATCCTAATTTTATAGCCTCTGCCTGCCCCTCCCCCACAATCCTAACTATATAGCCTCTGTCTGCCTCTCCCCCACAATCCTAGCTTTATAGCCTCTGCCTGCCCCTCCCTCACAATCCTAACTTTATAGCCTCTCCCTGTCCTTCCCCCACAATCCTAACTTTATATCCTCTGCCTGCCCCTCCCCCACAATCCTAACTTAATAGCTTCTGCGGCTGCCTGTCCCTCTCCCACAATCCTAACTTCACAGCATTAGGAACTCTGCGAGTGATTGCCTGCTCCTGTGCCACCGCCGCCGCCCTCCTCCTCCTCTTTCTGCAGCTGCTGCTCCTCCCGTGTCCATCATCCTCCTCCTGCTGCTGTCTCCGGTGAGTGTTCTCTCTTCCTGCATGGCATCTGCAGCATTGGACGCCACAGCACAGAGCTGATTGGTGCGCCTCTGACCCCGGAAGTGCAGGCGCCGCCACTTCCGGGGTCAATCAGCTTTCCGTGCCAGACGCCCGCAGCTTATTGGTATGAGTGTCTTAAAGACACAGATACAAGTAGATGGAGGTGCGCCTCTCACCCCCCCCCCGAAAATACACCGGATTTAATAGACTGTCTAACAGAGGGGGGGGGGGTGTAAAAAAAAAAATATATTTTTTTGCAGCCAGAAAATGCCGCCACCCGCAACCCGCGCACTTGACCACGGGTGCCTAGTGGTAAATACGACCCTGGGTATATAGAGGATATCAATACAAAACCTGAGAAAAGTTAGAAGTCTTTCTGTGTATAACTTCACTAGAGAACTAGGTACAGTCCATCACCTTCTTTCAACATTTCCATTAATAACCTACAAACCCCTATCAATACCAAACCCAACCTTTCATCCCGATGCAATCAGGATATAAGGCCTTTTCAGTTATATCTATCATTTATTGCTTCAGTCACCAAGGATCCCAGGTTTTTACAAAGACTTCCATCTCACAGCTGAAGACTTCCATCTCACAGCTCTCCATACATTTAGAAACTATAATGAAACCAGGTTCATCCATAACTGTCAAGCAAATCTCAATAGCAGAAATTTTATAAATCCAATCAATATCATTCACTTCACTAAATCCCTTTCCCTTGTGTGAAGCTTTGACAGATTATTGGTGATTAATATTTCACACTATATTATACATATGATTGATCGAGTCATTATGTCATACCATAGCCTTTTATATACTGTAGTTTCTTCACGCACCTAGTGACACTTCTTGGATCGACTGTTGTTATTTGATACCATGCTCTTTTATATATGTAATACACTATCTTTTTCTTTCCTATTTGTATTTTTATATACATATTCCTGTTGTACTATATTAATGCTCATGTTGCTAAACACTGAGAAATCCTAAATTGATCTTCTGACATGTCATAGATTTACAAGATATACCATCAATGTTTTCCATGACCTCTGACCTCTAGTGATTTCCAGACTGTAGGGCTGAGGAGCTATATGCAGCCCTCAAACCTTCTTGTGAGAAGCTGAGACTGCGGACTAAAGACTATTGGACCAATGGACATAGAGCGCAGTCTAGGGCTCTAAGGGATGCTATCTTTTTTTAGCACAGATCGCTGGTTACATCGATCTCATTGTTATGTTTTATTAGATATTTTCTTGCTTGCCAGTTTCAGGTACACAGAAGGCCAGGCACGAGATTGGTAATTAGAGTAACGCAATCATTCCTTTACTCTTATTAGTGTCACAGGGGCCTCAATTAGGTAATTGTTCTGTCAGTCACTAGTACCATTATGTGGATAGAGTATTGTAAATCTAGTGGAGTTGTCACCAGAGGGGATCTCACATGAAGTCCCAGGGGAGAGTCTTGGCCTCAGTAAAATACCTGCACCAATGCACAGTTAGCATTGGAGAGGCGGTGTTTCCCGGGGACCAGGCTCGAACCTGGGGAATGGCTTGGAGTACTTAGGACACTGATGAGCAGATGGGGGTTGTTGCCAGCTGGAGCTGCATACACTTGATGTTTTTGTGGTATCCATCATCTGGAGGATTATAAACTGTGACTGTAGACTATACTGGCAGGAGATACAAATTTTGTCGGCCAACCAAAAGTTGCTAGACAATGGGTATCATCTCGTACAGGGGCAGTAGAACTACCGGTTTGGGATCTCGTGAACTGGGGGCACCTCGTTTTGTCATCTACCCAGTGTTGCTGTAAGACAGGATGGAAGAATAAAAATAATTGTATTATTAACCTGCCTAGCGGATTAATTCAACCAACAACCTCAGATCTTCACACTTCTCAACACCACTTTAAGTTAAGCAGATGTTTGACATTAATATTTATGACTAAAATGTACTAAGGTGTTGTTACAAAGGTGAAAAAGGTAGAGAAGACGTAGTTGTATCTGAGCTTTAGTAACCCAAAAATGGCTCGAAACTGTCCGACTTATTTGAAATGTCCAAAACTACAAATGACTTGTGATATTTGGGGTCCGCGTTGTAAAATTTGTGTTGGGGCCCAGAATCTTTAAATTTACCTTTCTGGGAGTTATATAAGTACTGACATAACTTTTCAATGCTAACTGTATATGAATGCATTGTAAAATGGAGATGGCCAAGCTGCAGGGGAAGGATAGTAACTGCATATGATGTGTGTTGTTTGACTCCGTACTAGATTCCCAATGCATGCTATGTTATTGTGCAGTCAGACATATTATGGCAAGTCAGCACATATTAACAAGAGATATTCAACTACTGTATATATTGTAACGTTGCGCCCTGCAACGTGGGGGTTCCACTCGCTTGCAGCGGTGTGAGGTAGCTTCAGCAACACACGTACACAGTCTCTTCATAGAAATTCTGGCAGTTTATTTAAAAACACTCAGCATAAACTGCCCTCAAACATAAACAATAAGTCCATAATGGAAGTTTTAGCAACTTCCCCACTCTCTGGCTCCTGCCAGCGTACAGCTCTAGCCAAGGTTCCTTCCAGCACCCAGGGCCCTCTGCAGACCCCTGTCTGTCTCTCCTCCTGGAGAGATTCGGCCCTACAGCCCTGGCCTGGCTTGGCTGCATTCACCTCAGACTGAATATCAGAGTCTTGTGTTCAGCCTCCACACAGGCTGATACACCCAGAGCTACCGGCTCTGCTTTCACTTGTTTCCAGTCCACACACTGGACGTCTGGAGGTAGTCTCTATCTAGACTGCCCTAGACACACTCCACCTAGGTTCAGAGACAGGATTGCTTTAATCCCTGGAGCCACACCCACAGGTGGTAAGGAGTGTGTAATCAGCATCACACACCCTTCCATGGCTCTGCATGTAATGCAATCCTGTGGAACCAAGGTCCCAGCCAACTTCACATTGCAGAGCACCCATGCTTCTGCAAAACATACCGGCCCTTTGTAATACAGCCGGTTGATATGTCACATACCCTCCCCCTCTGTTCAAACCCGTAGGGGAGAACACTTGCCAACGACCTGGGACCGCGAGACAGGGTATCCCCGCCGCCATGACCCACCAGTCGAGAGGGCCGTCCAAGGTGCCCAAGAGCATAAGTCCCTGCGACATCGCCCGACACTGTCACCAAACCCTGTCGTGTCAACCTAGGGTTAAAGGATGTCCCCTTTCCGGACCGTTCTCTCCCTGACCCCCTCCCAGGGTTACCGTAGTAGAGAGACACGTCCTCAGTCAAACCTACAGTCTTATCCGAACCTAGGCTTACTCGTGTACCCCCAGGGCTACTGTCGGGAACTCTAAGCTCATAGCAGCCACTATCTACAGTACATCGTAGGTTACTTCTCTGTCGGCGATTCCTTTTATCGCGTGTCTTAACTACCGGATCGACACGCCATCTTCCACTTCTTTGCCCTGAACAATGGGGAGAAGATGGCTGCTGTCCCCCACACAGTTGGTGAAGCTGCTCCTCAATTTTCAGGTTTTCTAGCCTCAACTGCTCCATGTCACGTACATGGTGTACCCGATATTCAAGAAGGCTTCGAATGTTTCCAAGACTCTCTACCGTCCCGACACAGACGAACGGAACCATACCAGCTTCCCTGGGTATCTTGCTCTCGTTAGCAGCAGGGATTCTTAATCTCACTAATCCCGACTTATTCACTATGTCTTGCATGACTCGTCGAGTTTTTCCAATGACTCTCCCCACCAGAGCCCAGGGTACTTGGACGATATCTTCCGTCAGCCTCTGCGCTTTCCTTTTATACTCTAGCTGTCTAGTGGCTCCCTCATTTTGCAGTTGGACCTGCCACTTCATACGAACACATCTGAAGTGCATGTCCTTTAGAATAGCCACCCACTGCCCAGTAATTTCATTGGTGGACAATATCACTAACTGTCCAGCCTCTGGGGTACAGTAGACCTCACACGCTTCCACAGCTCTCTTAAAGTCGTCATGCATGCACTCGATGGCACACGCTTCTCTTAAGTCCTCAGGTATATCCACCATGCACTTGACTACAGAAGTCTCATTCATCCCTGCCGCTTCCACATGCTTGTCCAGTTTCGCTTCCAGAGTCAGCTCTCTTTGGGCCTCCCCTGCATCAACAAGTTTGGTCAGGATCGACACTCGCTGATCCATCTGTTCCAAGGCTACCTGGGACCTGGACTGGTACTCTGCCAAGTGACTTCGGAGCTCAGCCACTTCTTTCTCCAGCTCCCTTACTCGACTCTCAGTAGCCTGGCTAAAAAGTGTTTCGTGTTTCAGATAGCCGTTGCTCATCCTCTTGAATGAGTCTTCACCTGCGGACCTCTCTGGTCTACGACACACTATTTCCGAGGCCTCTTTCACCTCTACACCTCCGGCCTTTCCATGGGGTGCAACTTTGTCATAGTCACCCCTCTTTTGGATCTCAGCTGCTTCACCTTCAGCCGCCTCACAGATAGGTGGCTCGTCAGCTTGCTCAGAAGCGGGAGAGAATTCAGCTTTCAACTCTGGGGTCGGCTCCTTCTCCATGGCTTCATCGCACGGACCACTGTTGTCCCGATTTATCGGTTTCTCTGGCAGCACGTCACCGCTTGCCAGTGTACCCGCCTCAGCTTCAGCACCTTTGGGTTTCTTACTCTTCTTACCCACGACCTTCTCTATATCCTCCATCTTGGTGTTACCCAGCAGGTCAGGCAGGCTCCTAGTCCTGGATGAGACCTCTGGTCCAGACTTCACCTCCTCAGAGGCTCTCTTAACTTCAGCGTCATCTGTTTCTTGGGTTTTCACTGCATTACCTTCAACTTCCTCTGGGGTCTCTGCCGTGTCACCCTCAGCCTGCGTGTCACACCCTTCAACATGGCGCTCTGTTCCTTTTAGAGATTTGGGGCTGAATTCGCTGTCATCCTCCCCAGCACCAGGTAGTTCATCAGTCTGCTCACCGTGACTGTTGTGGATTATTCCTCCTCCCTCACTCTCTAGGATTCCATTTCCTATACCACTCTCACTTGACAGACAATCAGCTTCACACTTGGAAATCATAGAGACCACCACCATTACGGCCTTGGTGGGCTCCTTCCCTGCAATTGCAGCCTGCTGATTTCTGACGTCACAATGTGTCAGGTCAGTTTCTGATTCCTCTTTCTCTTGTAGGATATCACCGTCTGACTCTACCGTAGCAGTTGTTACTGGCACCATGTCTTCATTAACTAGGCATGTCACTTTCTCTGCATCCTCAGACTGCATACCCTGTGCCCCCTCTAGGCGCTTATTACGTCTTCGGCGTCGAGAGGATGTTTTACCCTTCTCGCTCATCTGTACCTCACTGTACTCGTTTGTCCCCTTTCTAGAGTCAGTGTCTTTACTGGAGTCATCATCACTCCCCCTGGTGTCCTGGACTAACATGTCCCCGCTTAACCAAGTGTCAGTCTCCTTCCCTGAAACTTCTTGGGTTTTAGTGGTCAGACTGTCCCTTCCCTTTGGAGACGTCACGTCACTAACATGGGTCCGTCCATCATTTTCTTTGGTCACCCCTAACTTAGGACAGTCAATTGTAGGAGGTGCTATCTCCTCCTTACCACACATAACTGCACAACAAGGACCCCTTTTAACCTCATACGGTAAACAGGCTGTCTTAGGCGGGGGCCGACTCATTCCGGTGTAATCGGTCCCAGCCTCTGTCTTCCATAAGTTCTTAAACAACTCAAAGTCCTGTCCTATGATAATGGGATAGATCAAATTCCGAACCACTCCCACGTCTGGGTGCCCCATACGGTCGGGCGTCTGAATCATCACTCTGGCCAGAGGATATTCTTTAGTGGTCCCATGCACACAGCTTCCTTCTATTGTCCTACCATCCATAAAATGAAGATTGGGCATGGGTCTCACTAAGGTCAGCCGGCTCCCCGGGTCTAACAGACCAGACACACGTAGCCCATTCAAGTCCACGGAGCACTTCTGTGGCCTCACATCGGATGGATAGCCTATACTGCAGGTAGGGCATAGGTAAGGCGAATCCCATTGCCCCTTGCTATAGTCCAACTGTTCGGCTTGTGAATGCTCCACCCCCTGGTGGGTCACCACCGCTTTTTGAGGCTCTGCCCCTTTTTGGGACTCCGCCCCTTTTTGGGCAACCACCCCTTTTGGGACTCCGCCCCCTTTTGGGTAACCACCCCTTTTGGGACTCCGCCCCCTTTTGGCCAACCACCCCTTTTTGGGACTCCTCCCCCTTTTGGACAACCACCCCTTTTGGGACTCCGCCCCTTTTTGGCAACCACCCCTTTTGGGACTCCGCCCCCTTTTTGGCAACCACCCCTTTGGGACTCCGCCCCTTTTTGGGCAACCACCCTTTTTGGGACTCCGCCCCCTTTTGGGCAACCACCCCTTTTTGGGACTCCGCCCCCTTTTGGGGTTTCCATGCAATGTCCTTAGCCCCCAGTTCACACCGTTCGCCCTTATCTCCCTGGGCACCTAGTGTCCATACTGGGCCCCGAAGGGAACGCTCAAACTGGTCCATGGCTGCGACATCGCTACACACTGACAGCTCCTGCTGTCCCCGGACCAGGAACTGGTACAGCTCCTCCACAACATCCGCAGGGACCATTCCCTCTTTTTGGCATTCAGCCCCCACTGCTGTCACTGGACCTCCAAGCACATGATGTGGGTGCTGCTGGCTCTGCAGCAGCTGGTTCAGGAGCCCCTCCATGCTGCAACGAGAAGAGGAACAGGAGGGGCGCTCCAATGGGTAATACCCGGTGGTCAAAGACAGGAGGGAAGTTAGAGAACCACTAACCTTTCCGGGTTGTACCGCCCGTACAACCAGGACCTCCAGCCTGTGGTGTATCACTGCTCACCAAGCAGGGCCTCGCAATTCCGGCTGGCCTGGAACCTCCAGTCACTGGTCTCTCGCCACTGCAGCACAGAACCCTGCAGACCCACTGATTCACCGCCAGGTGCTTGAGAGCGCTGTCACTGTTCGTGGACCCGCCGATCCACCGCCAGCTACTTGAGTGCGCAGACAAAATTTTTCGTGGACCCGCCAATCCACCGCAAACCACTTGTATCCAGAGGAATACGTCCTAGACCGTTACTCTCAGCAACCAGGCTGCGTTGCCCCTAGCAACCAGACCGCATGCCCGCTACCTCCACCATATGTAACGTTGCGCCCTGCAACGTGGAGGTTCCACTCGCTTGCAGCGGTGTGAGGTAGCTTCAGCAACACACGTACACAGTCTCTTCATAGAAATTCCAGCAGTTTATTTAAAAACACTCAGCATAAACTGCCCTCAAACATAAACAATAAGTCCATAATGGAAGTTTTAGCAACTTCCCCACTCTCTGGCTCCTGCCAGCGTACAGCTCTAGCCAAGGTTCCTTCCAGCACCCAGGGCCCTCTGCAGACCCCTGTCTGTCTCTCCTCCTGGAGAGATTCGGCCCTACAGCCCTGGCCTGGCTTGGCTGCACTCACCTCAGACTCAATATCAGAGCCTTGTGTTCAGCCTCCACACAGGCTGATACACCCAGAGCTCCCGGCTCTGCTCTCACTTGTTTCCAGTCCACACACTGGACGTCTGGAGGTAGTCTCTATCTAGACTGCCCTAGACACACTCCACCTAGGTTCAGAGACAGGATTGCTTTAACCCCTGGAGCCACACCCACAGGTGGTAAGGAGTGTGTAATCAGCATCACACACCCTTCCATGGCTCTGCATGTAATGCAATCCTGTGCAACCACATGTCCCAGCCAACTTCACATTGCAGAGCACCCATGCTTCTGCAAAACATACCGGCCCTTTGTAATACAGCCGGTTGATACGTCACAATATATATATATATATATATATATATATATATATATATATATATATATACACACACACATATATACAGGTTGTTTGGTGCTCATTTACTGGCCTGTTTGCACAGTCTACCAAACAATGATGGTAATAGAATGATTGTGACGCCCTGGCAAAACCAGGTAGTCACAGAAGTGGAACCATATTCCATCCTCCTTGGCATACCAACAGAAAACCCACACCCAGATACAACACACAGCCAGTAAAACCTAGCCACCCCCCATGACAATAGGGACACACCAGTGGGCAGGACCAGGCGGATGGGAGCGGATGGCTGTCCTGAGGTGTCAGGGGAGGGAACACGAGAGTTGAAGTCTGGGACTGAGAGAGAACAGTTCTGACAGTCGACAGTGGAGGAGTGTGGAAGTGCAGTGGAGTCAGGGGTTGGGGCCCCTGGACTACCAGACTAGGTTGCAGATGGCAAGCAGGACCATAGGTGATGGAGATCCGGTCGCGGGAGACCTTAAGTGGACCGGGGCAGGGTTGTAGCCCGCTGGTGCCGACAGCGGGAATCCGGTCCAGAGGCCGTGCACAATCGGGGTACCTGGACCCTAGGACGAGGAAGGTTGCAAGCCCCTTGTTAATTGACCAGCCAGGGATAAGGTTTCAGGCCTTGTTCCACAGTAAGCCCAGAGAGTGAAATAGAAGCCCAACGCGGGGGATAGGGTGTCCGTCAGAACCCACAGAAATCCCAAGGGTCAGATTTCGCGGGCAACAGCTCCCAAACAAACACAATACCGGGTGTGAACTTCCCCGTTCCAAGCGGAGTTGTCCCAGAAAAGACACAGACACTGAGTGCAGGAAGAAGGGACCCCTGTTTGCTACACCCGGGTGTGGGACCCGAATACACCCACCGGAGGCGACCGGTCACTGGCAATTTGGTTTACCACTGGACTTTGTGTGTGATTCTTTGAACTGTGAGTACACCATTTACCCCCCAACCAACCCAGCATGTCACCTCCAGCAGCCATTACTCCCGTGTACCTGGGCCCCGGGACTACGCCTCCCCTACCTTTGGAGGGGATTCCATCCTGCTGCCCCGCTCCATCAGCCCCGGGCACCCCATCACCAGGCAGCGGCGGTGCTACCAATTCTCACCGCAACCCACGGGTGGCGTCACAGACAAATCAAATCAATCCCCTGTAAATACTCCCTTCCTACGGTTGTGAGGACGGACAGCCGTACAAGCCCCGGGTCCGGTCACCACTCGAGCCACAGTAAAGAACCCGGATCCGAGCAGCCCCTGCAGCGGCCCGACCCCCGTCCACAACACATATCTCTGTAGTAAGCTCAGTTCTGATCTCATATCTCTGCAGTAATCTCGGTTCTGATCTCGTATCTCTGTAGTAAGCTCAGTACAGAGGAGCAGTGCATGGGGGGATATAATACAGAGGAGCAGTGTTTGTGGGAGAGATATTGTACAGAGGAGCAGTGTTGAGGAGGATATTATACATAGGGGCATTATGTGGGGGATATTATACAGAAAGGAAGTGTGTGGGGGGGTATTATATATAGGGCAGAGTGGGAGAGATATTATGGAGAGGGGCAGTGTGCATGGTGTATTTTGGAGAGGGTATATATATATATATATATATATATATATATATACACAAACAGTGAAAATTGGAAAAATGTGTGTATGTGTATATATATATATATATATATATATATATATATTGTAAGGTTGCACCCCGCAACCTGGGGGAGGTTCCGCTCACTTGCAGCGGTGCAGGGTAGCTTAGGCATACACAGGCAACACAGTCTCTCAAAAATGTAGCAGTTTATTAGTAACCAACATAAACTGCACTTCCAAAACACAATGAAGCCTCTCCTGGCTTAAAGGAAAAGGTAAACTAAACACCTTCACATACCGTGGGCTTCAAGTCCATTTAAATGTCCATAGTGAAGGTATGGCTGTCTCCCCAGGAGACACGGATTTCTGGTCAGTCTTTGTAGCGGACTGCCCGCTCAGGTTTGGACACTACAAGTGTCAGAGTGGAGCTCCCTCAGCCTCCACACACTCAGTTCCAGATGGTTGAAGGCAACCCACGCTTCCTTAGGCAGGTTCCTTCCAGAGGCTCCAACCTCTCTGAGAATAGCAGCCTCTTTACCTGCCTGATGCTGCTCCTCATGCAGGGCTACTCTACACACTGCTTCACACTCACTGACAGCCTGCTAAATCAGACTGGACACACCCACAGGTGGAGGTCTGTGATTCTCCAGACCTGCACAGCACACTGGGATTATTAAAGGGAACCTGACCCTTATATGCAGAAAGAAGCCTTTGTGGAACTACAAATCCCATAGCAACCTCTTCAGTTTAATATCACAGGTACCTTCTCCACTGTGATATATAGCGACCATTTACCACATTGGTGGTCGCTACCTCACAGTATATATACAGTATATACACACACATTTTTCCAAGAGTAGCGGTGAGGCTCTGGAAGCATTACGGGGTGGTGGCGGAGTTGAGGTGGAGCCTGGGTGGAGTCTCAAGAGGGCCCCAAAAGTTAGCTTTGAGGTCATGCTTGATAAAGCCCAATTGTAGGTTGAAACGTTGCTGTCTGGATGGAATAAAGATTCTTTTGAAGATTACCCTTGGGATGCTGTCTATCATATTATAATTCTAGTTTAAAGGCATACAAATTCAGTTTGAGAATTGCAAATATTTGCCAATTTTTTGCCAAATTTCCAATATTTTCACAAAGAAGCACAAAAAATATCAGCCTGATTGAAAGCTTGGCCTGGTCATGAAGGTGAAAACAGACTGGGGTTGTGAGGGGGATAAAGGTGGAAAAAGTTCTGAAGTGGTTTTTCTTGGTTTGATTTTTTTTTATACATGATAAAAACCTTGCATTTTGTCAGAGGTTTGTAGACTTTGATATCCACTGTAAAATGTAGAAGTGACACATTATTAATGACTGCTTTTTTTTATGCTTAATCTTGCTCTTATAAAAATCAATATTTTCCTTCTGTTTTGTGCCATAGACAAGTGACAGATCAGAATTTATGGATTGTCTGACTGCAGATAAAATTACTGTTACTGTATTTGTTTAATGCCCTGTGCCTCTATTTTATGGGAATCGACTTTCAGAAACAGCGAAATGTGGAAAACTTAACTTGTTCAAGAGATAGACATCTCTAAATTGTCTTGTACTGAAAGTGAATGCTGTGTCAGCAGTAACAGAAGCATTTGGCTCTTTCAATTTGACTCTAAAGGCCCCGTCACACTAAGGGTACCTTCACACTTAGCGATGCAGCAGCGATCCGACCAGCGATCTGACCTGGTCAGGATCGCTGCTGCATCGCTACATGGTCGCTGGTGAGCTGTCAAACAGGCAGATCTCCCCAGCGACCAGTGAACAGCCTCCAGCCAGCAGTGACGTGCAAGCGACGCTGCGCTTGCACGGAGCCGCCGTCTGGAAGCTGCGGAGACTGGTAACTAAGGTAAACATCGGGTATGGTTACCCGATGTTTACATTAGTTACCAGCGCACAGCTGTGTGTGCAGGGAGCAGGGAGCCGCGCACACTGAGCGCTGGCTCCTTGCTCTCCTAGCTACAGTACACATCGGGTTAATTAACCCGATGTGTAATGCAGCTACATGTGCAGAGAGCAGGGAGCCGCGCACACTGCTTAGCGCTGGCTCCTTGCTCTCCTAGCTGCTGTACACATCGGGTTAATTAAACATCGGGTAACCAAGAAGCCCTGTCCTTGGTTACCCGATATTTACCTTCGATACCAGCCTCTCTCACTGCCTGTGCTGCCGGCTCCTGCTCTGTGCACATGTAGCTAGCTGCAGGACACATCGGGTTAATTAACCTGATGTGTCCTGCAGCTAGGAGAGCAAGGAGCCAGCGCTAAGCATTGTGCACTGCTCCCTGCTCTGTGCACATGTAGCTGCAGCACACATCAGGTAATTAACCTGATGTGTGCTGTAAGTAGGAGAGCAGGGAGCCAGCGCTCAGTGTGCGCTGCTCCCTGCTCTGTGCACATGTAGCTGCAGGACACATCGGGTTAATTAACCCCATGTGTGCTGTAAGTAGGAGAGCAGGGAGCCAGCGCTAAGCATTGTGCGCTGCTCCCTGCTCTGTGCACATTTAGCTGCAGCATACATCGGGTAATTAACCCGATGTGTGCTGTAAGTAGGAGAGCAGGGAGCCAGCGCTCAGTGTGCACTGCTCCCTGCTCTCTGCACGTGTAGCTCCGTGCACTGGTAACCAAGGTAAATATCGGGTTGGTTACCGATATTTACCTTAGTTACCAAGTGCAGCATCTTCCACGCGGCGCTGGGGGCTGGTCACTGATTGCTGGTGAGCTCACCAGCAACCCGTGTAGCGACGCTCCAGCGATCCCTGCCAGGTCAGGTTGCTGGTGGGGTCGCTGGAGCGTCGCAGTGTGACAGCTCACCAGCAACCTCCTAGCAACTTACCAGCGATCCCTATCGTTGTTGGGATCGCTGGTAAGTTGCTTAGTGTGACGGTACCTTAATAATAAGACCTAGTGATACAGCTGCTGCCCTGCGCTCTTTAATTTAACAATAGGCAGTGGCTATTTTTATAGATCGCAGATTGCATGTCTTGTGATGTTGAAAGTTAAGCCTGCTTTACACGTTACAATTACACATGCGATCTCGTATGCAATCGCACACGCCCCCATCGTATGTGAGGCACGTTCAATTTGTTGCCCGTGTCACACAAACAATTAAATCCCGTCACACGTACTTACCTTCCCTCGACCTCGATGTAGGCGGTGAACAACCACTTCCTGTAGTGGGAGGGACGTTCGGCATCACAGCGACATCACACGGCAGCCGGACAATAGAAGCCGAGGGGCGGAGATGAGCGGGACTTACTTATCCCGCTCACCTCCTTCCTTCCGCATTGCAGGCGGAACGCAGGTAAGATGTGTTCATCGTTCCCGGGGTGTCACACACAGCGATGTGCGCTGCCTCGGGAACATTGAACAACCGGACGTTCAATTTTTAGTAATTGAACGACGTGTATGCGATCAACGGTTTTTCGGTCAATCGCATCGCACGTAGGTTTCACACACTACAATATCACTAACGATGCCGGATGTGCGTCACTTACGACGTGACCCCGCCGACACATCGTTAGATATATTGTAGCGTGTAAAGCCCGCTTTACTTATTTGAAAGGTAATAATTAGAGATTAGCAGACACTTAGGCGGGCTTTGCACACTACGACATCGCAGGCCGATGCTGCGATGCCAAGTGCGATAGTGCCCGCCCCCGTCGCAGCAGCGATATGTGGTGATAGCTGGCGTAGCGAAAGTTATCGCTACGCCAGCTTCACACACACACTCACCTGCCGTGCGACGTCCCTGTGGCCGGCGACCCGCCTCCTTGTTAAGGGGGCGGGTCGTGCGGCGTCACTGCGACGTCACACGGCAGGCGGCCAATCAGAGCGGAGGGGCGGAGATGAGCAGGATGTAAACATCCTGCCCACCTCCTTCCTTCCGCATATCCTACGGAAGCCGCAGTGAGGCCGGTAGGAGACGTTCCTCGCTCCTGCGACTTCACACACAGCGATGTGTGCTGCCGCAGGAGCGAGGAACAACATCGGACCATTGCGTCAGCGTAATTATGGATTACGCCGACGCTGTACCGATGATACGATTACGACGCTTTTGCGCTCGTTAATCGTATCATCCAGGCTTTACACACTGCGATGTCGCATGCGATGCCGGAAGTGCGTCATTTTCAATTTGACCCCACCGACATCGCACCTGCGATGTCGCAGTGTGCAAAGTGCCCCTTAGTATTTTGGGTTTTTTGAGGGTTTAGCCGGATGTAACGCCCATATCGGCATCCTCGCACTGTCCTGCTCCAATCCCCTGGCAGGAAAATCAGTTATTTCACCAGCCTGGTCTTCCTGCGGTGGCTGTTCCGTCCTCAGTTCATGCTGCTGTCTTCTGGGGCCTCCACACACCAAACAGGCCTCCTGGAAATGCCCGTAGAGTGTGGTCACACCTCTTTTCTTAAAGGGCCAGTGCACCCTGACCCTGAAGTGCCTCTCAGGTTTGCTGAGAGGTTTCAGATATTTAAGGCACCTTCCCCTTTAGGTAGGTGCCTGGGCAATGAGTTCCTACTTTGCTCGTTCTCAGGTCCCTTTGTGCTGCTGCTGTCTATGTCCTGCATTCTGCTGCTGACTCGTATCTGTACTTCAGTGCTCTACCAGTCTGCTGCTGCTGCAACCATCAGTGCTGGCCAGCTACCATGATACCCTCCACTGCAAGTATCCCCTCCGGCCACCTACCACGACACCCACTGCCACACGTATCATCATTGGCCTCTGCTACCGCGCCCATCCAACCGTCCATCCATCCATGCCACTGAATCCACAAAACCAACTGCTGCTGTTGCTCTTAGGCAATTTCGTAATTATGTTGTAGTATAAAAAGGCATGTTGTTTTCCACACCACACATTTTCCCCTGAGGAAGCTACACCTTGTCTGTAGCGATACGCGTGGGGCTGGTACCTCACCCCTCCATTCCATGCCTCTACCCCTCTGTGTGTCCATCTATAGGTAGTATTGGTCTCTCCACTTTTGATTAGCATTACATCTATTGTTGCTGATATTTTCATGTGTTTATGCTTATTTATATCTCCAATCTATCCTGGCTTTGACTGAGACATGTTAGCTTGATTTTTCTCATTATCCATCTGTTATGCTTTCTGTCCTAGTCCATGGACACTTTTTGTATTTCTGGTGATATTTATTGTTGGGTTCTCCCATAATATTACCCACTGCATTATCCTATTACAAGTGGGGTTTTGGCTCCTTGAGGGTGTGAGGTCTCCTTTGGGTGTCACACCATTGGCACCCATAGTGTGTGTTTTTGTAAGCTGTATGCTTTTTTAATTGATTTTAATTGTATGTGGTACTTGTGTCTGTGTTTAAATAAAGATATTTTTGTATATTTATATATTTGGTGGTTTGGGTTTTTTGCACTTTCTTTCTCTTTGCTGCTGTAATAGGTGCCAGTGGAATGCGATTCCACTTGCACCTGGAAGGCACACATCTTAGCTGTTGAAATCAGCTGAGATGTGAGCGGATCGCCACGAACTGCCCACGGCAGCCCGCAGGGATTAACCTCACATGACCCTTGACGTACCCAGTATGTCATATGTCGTGAAGAGGTTAACTAAATCTTCTCTCTGTCTCTATATACAATATATTCTCCCTAACCCCTCCCAGTGTTCCTAACTATTCTCTGTATGGCTATTCCTATTGCTAGGCAACCTTTAACCTCTTGCCAAGGAGCAGTACCAGATACTAGCCACTGAGTGGCCACATATGCAATAATAGCATAAACACATCAACAATATGTACATTATTCTCTACATCGACTGAGGTCTTCAGGGGCGAGCACAGAACCCACTTACATAGACACTACATCCGATAATGCTGATTTTACCCCCAGTGAGAGCCATTCCGATACTGCAAGTGGCTTGCACTGGGCTGTGCACCGAGCATACCCGAGTATGCTGTATCGTACCTCTATCAACTGATGGTCTGGATGAATTGGAATGATCTCTTTTTATGTATCATCCCCAAGGGGAAAAAAATGGATGACTGAACAGATGGAAAAGAGGCCTTTTACATAAGTACAGATAAATAGGTAGTTCGCATTGGATTATAAGACACACCCCAAATTCAGAGCAAAAAAACAGAGTGGGGAAAAAAATTGGGTCCGTTTTATAATCTGGTGGTATCTTACGGTGGTGGAGCAGGGTCACAGGAGGCAGGGGTGGTGGGTGTCCCAGAAACTGTCAGATGTGCTGGTGCTGGGGCAGCTGTGTTGGGGTTGCAGCGGCTGGGGCAGCTGTGCTGGGGTTCAGACTGCAGCAGCGGCTGGGGTAGCTGTACCGGTGCTGCGGCAGCTGCGCTGGGACTCGGGCTGCGGCGGTGGTGACTAAAGGATGGTAAAGGCTTCAAAGATATGGTGCCCGGAGTTAGCGTAGATTGAGATCTCATGTGTGCAAGCACCACCTCTGGGCGCCATTTTCCTTAAATCCACACTACTGGGAGATCAATGGGTCAGATTCGGCGCATGTGAAGATGAGATCTTGAGCCGAGAACTTCATCTGTGCACGTGCCGACTCCGAGTGCCATTATTTGAAGCCCTCACTGCCCACCCCGCAGCACCAGCCCAGCCGCCGCAGCCCCTCCACCAGCTGCCGCAGTCCCCTCACAGCCATCACAGCACCAGCCACCACACACCCCGCACAGCTGTTGCAGCGCCAGCCACCGTAGACCCCGCACAGCCGCCGTAGACCCCGCACAGCCGCTGCAGCCCCTGCACAGCCACCGCAGCCACTGTACAGCCACCGCAGCTTTCCCCCGGCCCAAAGTGAACCCTCACTACCAACCCCGGTAAGCTACATTCAGGTTATAAGACGCACCCCTCACTTTCCTCCCAAATTTTTGGGAGGAAAAGTGCGTCTTATAATCCGAAAAATACGGTAGATGTGGCAAGGAAAACCTTAGCCCCAGGCATCGCCCTGTTTTAACTGTTAGCTCTAGTATTGTGATTCACAGTTATTTATTTTTATTATTCTTAATACTGGTGATGCACTGATATGTACATATATATTCAAACTGTAAACCCTCAGTGCAATAAAAGAGAAGGTCACAGAAGATAAAAGGTATAGTCCCAATGACATCATTGGGATGCCTCATGTGCCATTGTATCAGCATCTCTTTGTTTATGTTGACTATACGATGCCATGTTAAAATAAAATATATATAACAGACAGACACTGCAATGTGAATATTGTTGTTTGTTTTTTTTTTGCTTTGTTTTTAATAACTCCAAAATGGTGGTGGCATAAAAGAATAAAGCATAGAAAGCAAGGCAAAATAATTTAAAAGGTTATGATCCCTCATTGCTGTGGGGCAAAAATGAAAAGAATTCTTGTGTCCTTTATTTCTTCTTTTATTTGATTTTGAAAATCTCTGAAGATTTATAAAAATATTCAGAATATGTCTTCATTCCACCTACTTGAGATAAGAAACACTTCAAGAGAATTTAGAAAGTGTTCTCAGAAATGGTCAAGCACTTATTTAACCTGGATCCCATGAAGAGTCACTATATTCACTTTAAAGACCTGCTTCACTATCAAAGTTCAGTTAGACGCAGAGGTGGGATTCAAATTTTTTAACAGGTACCCTGTTTGTGTAAGGGGTACTTTGCACGTTGTGACATCACTAGCATCGGCTAGCAATGGCGAGCGCGATAGTACCCGCCCCCGTCGCACATGCGATATCTTGTGATAGCTGCCGTGGCGAACATTATCGCTACGGCAGCTTCACACGCACTTACCTACCCTGCGACGTCGCTCTGGCCGGCGACTCGCCTCCTTCCTAAGGGGGCGGGTCGTGCGGCGTCACAGCGACGTTACACGGCAGGCGGCCAATAGAAGCAGAGGGGTGGAGATGAGTGGGACGTAAACATCCCGCCCACCTCCTTCCTTCCGCATAGCCGGTGGACGCAGGTAAGGAGATGTTCCTCGCTCCTGCGGCTTCACACACAGCGATGTGTGCTGCCGCAGGAACGAGGAACAACATCGTATCTCCTATTGGTGCGACATTATGAAAATTACCGACGCTACACAGATCACCGATTTTCGCCGCTTTTGCGATCGTTTATCGGCGCATCTAGGCTTTACACGTTGCGACGTCGTTACCGGTGCCGGATGTGCGTCACTTTCGATTTGACACCGACGATATTGCAGTAGCGATGTCGCAGCGTGCAAAGTACCCCTAAGAAAACCACTCCAATTTAAAGAGTCACGTGCATTTTACTAGCCATGCCCATTTTGACACACTTTACTGATCCATAAAATACAAGTAATGATAATTAAAAATAAAAGAATTTTACCCTTCTTACACCACCTATACTTTCATGTACAGTGTAGCTGCCTCCTGTCAGGTCTACATTGTTCCAGTGACTGTCAGATGCTTCTTAGTATGGTTAATAGAATTTTCTACAAATTTTGAAAACCATTACTAAAGGAACCTTGCTCAATTTGGAAAGGATGACCTCCTGTCCATCTGTCACCTCAGCTGTCTGCTCCACCTAATCTATGGCCTGAGCAGACAGTTGAGGTGACAGATGGACAGGAGGTCATCCTTTCCAAATTGAGCAGGGTAGTAGCCAAAAAAGCTCAAACATTGGGTATTATTATATAATATATAATTTACTATTATCATTATTAATATTATTATATTATTATAATATTATTATTATATTATGAATTATTATAAATTATACTGAAGTCATCAGGGGCTGAGGCTAATATAATAGTACTAGATGGTGGCCCGATTCTAGTGCATCGGGTATTGTAGAATATGTATGTAGTTTATTTATGAAGATTTAAGATTTAACGCAATGAATATACAGGGTAAAATATATACATTATCATTATATGTTATTGTTAATAGAACTTAATACAAATGAATAAAATTATTAAACAGATCATCAAAATATATAAAGTGTTACATGAATATCTAACTTTATTTAAATAAATCATCGGACGGAAGAAGTACATCGACACTATAATATATTAGTTAACAATATCAACCTTAAATATTTTTGTGCACCACATTTCTTGTGAATACCTTTTGACTATCTATAAGTAACTTTCCTTGTAAAGGGGTATCAAAAACTTGAACCTTGACGTTGGATCTCATTTTAACTCTTGAAAATGCAACATCGCGCAGCAATCATTATTTCCCCCTGCATTTGCTAATTTTCCCCTCTCCCCTCCATTTGCTCTCTAAGGCCTTGTGCGCACTTGCCGGTTTTTGCCGCGAATTTTCTGTGGTTTTGCTGCATGTTTCGCTGCATGTTATGTTCATAACATCTCTGCAGTGAATCACCAGCAAAACCTATCGGAAAAAAAAATGCTGTGTGCACTATGCGGATTTTGACAGCTGCATGTTTTGCTGCGGGATTCCCGCAGCAAAAACAATTGCATGTCACTTCTTTTCCGCACGTCGCTGTGGCATTGCACTCCATTGACTGCCTTGTAATCGTGAAATCGCAGGGAATAACGCAGGCAGCAAATTCTGTGTGGTTCATTGCGTTTTCCTGCGTTATTCCCTCCGGTATTTTGCGGTTTACCTGCAGTAATGTTCATCACTGCCCTGCGGTTTGCAGGGAAGTGATGTCATTATGACAGGAAGAGGAAGCGGAGCAGAGTAAATACACACAGATCACAGACACAGACACAGACATACAACACACACACATCACACTCACACACAGACATATAGAATACACATAGAAAGCAAACGGACATATAGAAAAAAAAACACGTGTGCTCCGCCGTATATTTACTTCCAGCCGAGGTAAGCACACAGCGGCGGCCCAGTATTCTCATGCTGGGGAGGGCGAGGGCCAGGGTTAATGCCCCCCCCCCTTCCGCAGCAGAGAATATCAGCACGCAGCTACCCCGGGACTGTCGCATCCATTATGTGGCAGTACCAGAGTGTCCCCGCTCTTCCTGTTGCCGTGATGCAGTGGCAATCAGGGTAATATAAGGAGTTAATGGCAGCGCATCGCCGCCACTAAGTCCAGCCTTGATCATGGCAGCGTCTATGAGACTGCTGACATGATCAACCCGTAAGTAAAGTGAATAAGCACACACTGAAAAATCTTTTATTTTAAATGAAACACAAAAAAGCCCCTGGTTCACTCCTTTATTAACCCCACCGAAACACACAGCTCCGGCGTAATCCACATCCTGCGATGCTTGCATCCAGCCGCGACTGACACATACTGAATGCAGCCTCGCAACGAAACAGCAGAGGTAATTACCGGTCATTTCCCACGGCCGGTAATGTGAACACACTACCGCTCGGGAGAAATGCAGTGTGTGCTCACAGGGACTCTATCTATCTATCCCTCTATCTATCCCTCTGTCTGTTCTTCTATCTGTCTATTTATCTGTCTTCTATCTATCTCAGAAGGAAATTACTTTTTTTTTTTCAATGTGCTTTATTGCATTGAATGCATTAAAGCACATGTACCAACCCGCATGCGGCAAAACTGCGGCAATATCACAAACAATATCGCGGTAAAACCGCAGCAAACCGCATGGTTTTCGGGTGCGATTTGCCGCGGTTTTTTACCGCGGGTGCGGTAATCTTTCAGACCCTGCGGAACTTTCTTAAGAAAATTCCGTTTTCCAGTGCGCACAGGGCCTAACACAGGTTCTGTGACAGTCTGTGTCACGTTACTAAGGCCGCAGTCGGGTGTCTAAGGGGCCTGCCCGCACCACTCCCTTAGCAACACCCACATCCAATCCGGAGGCAGCTGAGCAGAGAGGTGGGCGGGACATGCCGAGGAGGAAATAGGAAGCAGCTGCATCTCCCAGCCTGCAGGGCCAGCGAGGGGAGGGAGAAAGTACTACAGAGTATGCAAAGAGAAGAAAGCGCAAGGTGAGTATAATCGTTTTTTTATTTTTTTTTACCGTGTGCTGGAAGCTGCTGCTGGGGTGTATATATGTCACGGCCGGGCGGTCGGGTAGACCCAGGAGGTGGATCCACTGGACCGGACTCTAAGATGGTGGTAAGGAGTCCGGCAGCTGAAGCACTGAAGGGCGGCAGAACAGTCCGTGCAAGTGAGGGCAGCGGAGGAGTCCCTGGGACCACGGAGTCACAGATGGTGGTACTGGTGACGTAGCTCAGGTTCGGAAGCCGAGATGATAGTAGGCGGGGTCCGGAACCTCTGGAGCGGGATGACGGGTCACCGCAGGGATCCGAGATGGTACGGACTGTCAGCTGGCAGACGGACAGCGTGCGGGGTTCAGGACACAGCAGGCCGGATGGCGCGGCAGGTACGGCTCTACAAAGAGAGATAGGTGAGTATAGGCACATAAACACCAGGAGACCTGACTCCTAGCTCAGGGAACACGAAGATCAGGCCCCGCCCCCTTGGACAATGACCCCCTATATACCCTGTACCTGTGCAACCTCATTTCCTGTTAATGGACGCTGGCCCTTTAAGAAAGGGTCAGTGACCGCGCGCGCGCCCTAATGCGCATGCGCGCCGCCCGAGTGCCAGAAGCCAGGGAAGGAGGCTGCGAGGAGGACGCAGGGGAGCCGGCCAGGTCCAGGGAAGCTGTCGGGTGCCGGGATCGGGGTCCAGGGACCCTGGGACGGACGGGATCCGGTGGCTGGAGCGCGGGGAGCGTGGCAGGTGAGCCGGGGAGCGGGGGTGAGGACCCGGGGAGCGTGACAGTACCCCCCCCCCCACGCCCCCCTCCCCGCAACCGGGACATGAAGGCACGGATAAGAGGAGTACCCACGTTCTCCCTGGGCTCCCAAGACCTATCCTCAGGACCATACCCCTCCCAGTCCACCAGGAAGAACTGCCGACCTCGTACGGTCTTCATGGCCACGATATCCCTTACCGCGTAGATGTCATCATCGGCAATAGGTGGAGGAGCCGGACTGGCAGCAGCGGAGAAAGGACCAAGGACAACCGGCTTGAGCAGGGAGACGTGGAATGAGTTGGGTATCCTCATCGTGGCCGGGAGCTGTAGCTTGTAGGATACCTCATTGATCTTGCGGAGGACCTTAAACGGCCCGATGTAGCGAGGACCCAGCTTGTAGGACGGTATCTTCAATCGGATGTACTGGGAAGCAAGCCAGACCAGGTCACCAGGAGAGAAACACGGAGGATCCAGACGTCTCTTGTCAGCGTGTTTCTTCATCCGCTGGGAAGCGCGCCCAAGGGACGCCTTGACAGAGTCCCAAATGGTAGCAAAGTCACGGACAGTAGTATCAGCAGCCGGACATCCGATGAAGGGGATATAGGCAGCGGGACGGCGGGCTGAAGTCCGTAAACAACATGGAAGGGTGATTTGGAGGATGACTCACTGACGTGGTGGTTATGGGCGAATTCAGCCCAAGGCAGAAGCGAGGACCAGTCGTCGTGATGGGCGTTGACATAGTGACGTAGGTATGAGGTCAAGATTTGATTGACCCTCTCCACTTGGCCATTAGACTGAGGATGGTAAGCAGAGGAAAAGTCCAGAGTCACTCCCAGATGTTTGCATAGAGCCCTCCAGAAGCGGGAGGTGAACTGGGTTCCTCTGTCGGACACGATGTGGGATGGAAAGCCATGCAAGCGAAAGATGTGATGTATATAGGCTTCCGCGAGTTCCTGAGCAGAGGGCAGTCCGGCCATAGGAACGAAGTGGGCCATTTTGGAGAATCGATCAACCACGACCCATATGACTGTGTGCCCGGAGGATAATGGCAAGTCCGTAATAAAGTCCATAGCTATGTGTTGCCACGGGACTGAGGGTATCGGCAGAGGCAGAAGACGGCCATGGGGCAAGTGGTTGGGCGTCTTGTTCCTGGCACAGGAGGAGCAGGCAGAGACAAAAGCAGCGACGTCCGTGCGAAGGGATGGCCACCAGTAATGGCGTACAATCGCACCCCATGTTCTCTTCTGGCCTGCATGGCCGGCTGTTTTTGAGGCATGACCCCAGTGTAACACTTTTTTCCTGTCGGTCTCAGAGACATAGGTCTTCCCGGGCGGTATCTGGGCTAGAGTGACAGGGGCCACCGGAATGATGTTGCTAGGACAGATGATGGGTTGGGTAGTCGCTTCCTCCTGCTCCATGGGCATGAAAGACCTGGACAAGGCATCAGCGCGTACATTCTTGTCCGCGGGTCGGAAGTGAAGCTGAAAGTCAAACCTGGCAAAGAATAAAGACCACCTGGCTTGCCGTGGGTTCAGTCGCTGAGCGGACCGCAGGTATTCCAAGTTCTTGTGGTCAGTGTAAATTATCACGGGATACCACTGCACCTTCCAGGAGGTAGCGCCATTCCTCCAGTGCCAGTTTGACTGCCAAGAGCTCTCGGTCCCCGATGGTGTAGTTGCGTTCGGACGCTGAGAAGCCCTTGGAGAAGAATCCGCAAGTCACCATCTTCCCGGAGGAGGATTTCTGCATGAGCACTGCTCCGGCTCCTGAGGAGGAGGCATCCACCTCCAAGGAGAACTGGCGGTTTAACTCCGGACGTGGAGTACAGGAGAGGAAGCAAAAGCCCGCTTCAATGAGCCAAACGCGGCGTCGGCCGCAGGCGACCAGTCCTTTGGATTTGCCTCTTTCTTAGTCAAAGCGGAAAGTGGAGCAGTCAGAGCAGAGAAGTGAGGGATGAATTGGCGGTAGTAGTTGGCGAATCCCAGGAAGCGTTGGATTGCTTTCAGTCCAGAAGGGGGAGGCCAGTTGAGAATGGCGGAGACCTTCTTGGGATCCATCTGCAGTCCAGTCTCAGAGATGACGTACCCCAAAAAGGGGAGTGTAGACTGCTCAAAGACACACTTCTCATACTTTGCGTACAGGCGATTCTCTCTCAATCTTCGTAGAACCAGCTGTACGTGCTCTCTGTGGGTTGAGAGGTCCGGAGAGAAGACAAGGATGTCATCTAGATATACTACCACACAGGTGTAGAGGAGGTCTCGGAACACGTCGTTCACCAGTTCTTGGAAGACGGCAGGAGCATTACACAGGCCGAAGGGCATCACGCAGTACTCATAATGTCCATCGCGCGTATTGAACGCGGTCTTCCATTCGTCACCAGAGCGGATGCGCACCAGATTGTAAGCACCCCGAAGGTCCAGCTTGGTGAACACACGAGCCCCCCTAAGTCGGTCAAACAATTCGGGGATGAGCGGCAGAGGGTACTTGTTTTTGACTGTGATCTGATTCAGACCCCGGTAGTCGATGCAGGGGCGTAAATCGCCCTCTTTTTTCTTGACAAAGAAGAAACCTGCTCCAGCAGGAGAGGAGGACCTCCGAATGAATCCCCTTGCCAGGCTCTCTGAGATGTAAACAGACATAGCCCTTGTTTCGGCTGGAGATAAAGGATATATCCGTCCTCGTGGTGGCGTTGTTCCAGGGAGCAGGTCGATGGCACAATCGTATGGACGATGTGGCGGCAGTACCTCGGATTCCTTTTTATCAAAGACATCCGCAAAAGTCCAATAGGCCGAGGGCAGCCCCGGTAGGTTCTCAGGAACCAGAGGTTGTCGGATGGGTTGTGTGGATTTTAGACATTTCTCATGACACAAAGAACCCCAGCGGGTGATGTCGCCTGTACCCCAGCTGACTGATGGTTCGTGGGCCCGTAACCATGGAAGACCCAGCAGGATCTGATGGGACATGTGAGGGAGGACGTAGAAGGCGATGGTCTCGGTGTGAAGAGCACCGATCCGCAGTTCAACCGGCCTGGTGGTCCAGGAGATGGTGTCAGAAAGGGGTCTCCCATCTACAGAGGCAATCACCAGGGGCTTGTTGAGTGGAATAACAGGCACTTGGTATTTGTCCACGGTGGCTTGCTGGATGAAATTGCCTGCTGCCCCGGAATCGAGGTAGGCCTCAGCCGTGAACCGCGTCTCTCCCGTTGTCACTTGCACGGTCCATGTGACCGGATCAGAGAGAGTCCCAGCACCTAGGGTGGCCTCTCCTACCAACCCTAGGCTTTGGAGTTTCCCGGCCTTTCCGGACAGGAACGGAGGAGGTGTGTGCCCTCACCGCAGTAAAAGCAGAGACCCTGGGCAAGCCGCTCTGCTCTACGTTGTGCAGACTGACGCACTCGGTCAATCTGCATGGGCTCGTGGACGGGACTCCCAGCTGTTGATGACTGAGGTACGGAGGGCTTCTGTGGAGGAGAGGGATGCCGGACTGGACGTCTCTCCCGAGACAGCTCTTTGGAGCGCTCCTGAAAACGGATGTCTACTCGAGTTGCTAGGGCAATCAGGGCATCTAGGGTGGAGGGCACGTCACGGCCCGCCAACTCGTCTTTGATGCGGCTTGAGAGACCCTCCCAGAAGGCGGCTGTTAGGGCCTCATTATTCCAGCTGAGTTCTGAAGCCAACGTGCGGAAACGAATGGCGTATTGGCCCACCGTCAGTGTTCCTTGACGCAAGCGGAGAAGGGATGAAGCAGACGCAGAGGCGCGTCCCGGCTCGTCAAAAGTGCTGCGAAAGGCCTGCAGGAACTCTTGAAGATCCTTGGTCATAGGGTCCTCCTTTTCCCACAAGGGGTTCATCCACGCCAGCGCCTCGCCCTCCAGGTGAGACATTATAAAGGCGACCTTGGCTTGGTCAGAGGCGAACAGATGTGGCAGCTGCGTGAAATGAAGAGAACACTGGTTAATGAAGCCCCTGCAGGTCTTGGGATCTCCAGCATAACGAGGTGGTGAAGCCAACCGGAGTTGGGAAGCACCCGACGAGGCTGCCACTGGTGCGGGAGCCGTGGATTGTCCATTGGAGGACCTGGGTGCCGCAGGCGTCATGGATGCTTGTAACGTGTACAGGCGGGTGTCCACGGAGGTCATAAATTGCAGCATGCGGGTCTGTACTTCACGCTGGCGTTGGAGTTCCTCTTGCAGGGCCAATAGTGCTGCAGCGGGATCCATGGCCTGATCTTACTGTCACGGCCGGGCGGTCGGGTAGACCCAGGAGGTGGATCCACTGGACCGGACTCTAAGATGGTGGTAAGGAGTCCGGCAGCTGAAGCACTGAAGGGCGGCAGAACAGTCCGTGCAAGTGAGGGCAGCGGAGGAGTCCCTGGGACCACGGAGTCACAGATGGTGGTACTGGTGACGTAGCTCAGGTTCGGAAGCCGAGATGATAGTAGGCGGGGTCCGGAACCTCTGGAGCGGGATGACGGGTCACCGCAGGGATCCGAGATGGTACGGACTGTCAGCTGGCAGACGGACAGCGTGCGGGGTTCAGGACACAGCAGGCCGGATGGCGCGGCAGGTACGGCTCTACAAAGAGAGATAGGTGAGTATAGGCACATAAACACCAGGAGACCTGACTCCTAGCTCAGGGAACACGAAGATCAGGCCCCGCCCCCTTGGACAATGACCCCCTATATACCCTGTACCTGTGCAACCTCATTTCCTGTTAATGGACGCTGGCCCTTTAAGAAAGGGTCAGTGACCGCGCGCGCGCCCTAATGCGCATGCGCGCCGCCCGAGTGCCAGAAGCCAGGGAAGGAGGCTGCGAGGAGGACGCAGGGGAGCCGGCCAGGTCCAGGGAAGCTGTCGGGTGCCGGGATCGGGGTCCAGGGACCCTGGGACGGACGGGATCCGGTGGCTGGAGCGCGGGGAGCGTGGCAGGTGAGCCGGGGAGCGGGGGTGAGGACCCGGGGAGCGTGACAATATAGAGGCTTTGGCTTGTGGGGTGTATATAAAGTCTGCTGGGGTGTATATGCTGGTGTGTATTGTAGCGGGGTGGGGGTCCCCCAGGACGACAATGAGGCAGTGACCCAAAACAGTCTGATCCAAACAGTTTTATTGTCCTTGCTGTACAGGAAAAGTCATCCGGAACACAGCCGGGTTACTCACAGTCCATACGGTTCCCCGTCACACAGGCACGGCTTGCCGTAGGAGACGGTCTTACTATACTCCGTTTTGCTATTCCCGGGGGTCCACAGACCTGTGTTATAGTTCCACACAGGCCTGAACTCTCTTCAGTTTCCTGCTCTGCAGCTTACACAACACGCTCTGCCCCACACAGGCCTTTACAAAAAGCTTTTAAATGAGAACTGTGGACATGAGCCACCTGCATAACCCAGCCTGGAGGTTTCCGGACTGACCACTATGTAGGGCTCTAATATGTTTCTGTGCGCATTCTGGGAGATACGTACCGTCCGTCACATATCAATGGCCCCGCTATCTCACATACCCCCCTCCGTTCAAACCCGAGGGGATGAACGGACGCTCCCAAACAGGCCGCCCGAGACAGGGCATCGGCATTGCCCTGGGATGAACCGGCCCGATGTTCTACCGTAAAACTGAAATTCTGAAGGGACAGGAACCAGCGGGTGACCCGGGCATTCCGTTCCTTCGCATTTCTCATCCAGACGAGGGGAGCATGGTCCGTTACCAACCGAAACTGTCGCCCGAGCAAATAATAGCGCAGGGACTCCAAGGCCCATTTAATAGCCAAGCACTCCTTCTCCACTACGCTATAATTCTTTTCTGCCGGGGTAAGTTTCCGGCTCAAATAGGTAACCGGATGCTCAGTTCCGTTCACCTCTTGCGAGAGTACGGCACCCAGACCCACCTCGGAGGCATCTGTTTGTACCAGGAAGGTGTTACCGAAATCGGGGCTAATGAGGACCGGTTGACCACACAAGGCAGTCTTCATGGACTGAAACGCTTCCTCAGCCTGAGGGGTCCAGTGTACCATAGCCGCCTTTTTACCCTTCAGCAGATCGGTCAAAGCTGCTGTTCTCCCGGCAAAGTCTGGTATAAACCACCGGTAATACCCGACAATGCCGAGGAACGCTCTCACCTGTTTAGTGGACACTGGTCTGGGCCACTTTTGGATGGCCTCTATTTTATTTACTTGAGGTTTGATCACCCCGCGGCCAATCACGTACCCCAAATAGCGGGCTTCCTCCTGACCGATTGCACATTTCTTTGGGTTTGCGGTCAACCCTGCCGCCCGCAGGGAGTTAACGACGGCCTGGACCTGGGACAAGTGGGTCTGCCAATCGGAACTGAAGACGATGATGTCGTCTAGATAGGCGGATGCGTACTTCTGATGGGGTTCCAACACTATGTCCATCAGTCTTTGGAAAGTAGTCGGGGCTCCATGTAAACCAAAAGGCAAGACAACATAGTGATAGAGCCCCTCTGGTGTAATAAAGGCCGTTTTTTCCTTGGCTGACTCTGTCAGCGGCACCTGCCAATAGCCTTTGGTAAGGTCAAGCGTCGTGAAATATTGAGCCTTTCCCAACCGTTCAATAAGTTCGTCCCCCCGGGGCATAAGGTAAAGGTCGAACTTGGAAACCTCATTCAATCTCCGGAAGTCATTGCAGAAACGTAGCGACCCGTCGGGTTTTGGAATCAGCACAATGGGACTAGCCCAGTCACTCTTTGATTCCTCGATCACCCCTAGGGTAAGCATCTGTTTCACCTCTGCTGCAATGGCTTGTCTCCGGGCCTCGGGCACCCGGTACGGTTTCATACGCACCTTTACCCGAGGCTCGGTGACAATGTCATGTTGGATAACCGAAGTACGGCCGGGTATCTCGGAAAACACATCCGAGTTCTGCTGTACCAACTTCCGAACCTCCCGACGCTGCAGTTTAGTGAGGGTGTCGCCTAAGTGTACACTCCCTTCTGTTCCCAGGATGGGTGGCACTACAGGTTCCCCCCAGGGCCCCACCGGTGTTACTCCCATCACCATACAGTCACGGTCTTTCCAGGCTTTAAGCAAGTTAACATGATACAGTTGTTCCGGCTTCCTCCTCCCCGGCTGGTATATTCGGTAGTTCACCTCCCCCACCTTTTCCCGAACCTCATACGGCCCCTGCCATTTGGCCAACAGTTTACTCTCGGCCGTGGGCACTAAAACCAAGACCCGATCCCCTACATCAAAAGATCTGATGGTGGCTCGTGTGTTATAAGTGCGCCTTTGTGCTCCTTGTGCCCTTGTTAAATGTTCTTTTACAATAGGCAAAACCGCTGCGATGCGGTCCTGCATTAGAGCCACATGTTCAATCACACTTTTATATGGGGTGGGCTCCTGTTCCCATGTTTCCTTGCCTACGTCCAGCAAGCCCCTAGGGTGTCTGCCATAAAGCAACTCGAATGGCGAAAAACCCGTGGATGCCTGCGGCACCTCTCGGAGCGCAAACATAAGATAGGGCAACAGCATGTCCCAGTCCCTCCCGTCCTTGGCAACCACTTTTTTAAGCATGGACTTAAGGGTTTTGTTGCACCACTCGACCAGCCCATCGGTTTGCGGATGGTACACCGATGTGCGCAGGTGCTTTATTTTCAACAGTTTACATAATACTTTTGTCACCTTGGACATAAACGGGGTCCCCTGGTCAGTAAGGATCTCCTTTGGTAACCCAAGACAACAAAATATGGCAAATAACTCCCGAGCAATAAGCTTCGCGGAGGTATGGCGCAGCGGAATGGCCTCTGGATAGCGTGGGGCGTAATCCACAACCACCAATATGTGTTGGTGACCGCGTGCGGATTTTACCAGGGGCCCTACCAGATCCATTGCGATCCGTTCAAAAGGTTCCTCTATAATCGGAAGAGGCACCAATGGACTCCGGAAACTCGCAATGGGTGAGGTCAGTTGGCAGTCCGGGCAGGATTCACAGAATTTCCGTACATCTGTGTACACTCCTGGCCAAAAGAACCTCCGTAAAATACGCTCTTGTGTCTTGGTAGCCCCTAAGTGTCCCCCCAGGGGGTGTGTGTGAGCCATGTTAAGCACTGCCTGACGATGGGCTTGTGGCACGACCAGTTGTTCTACTATCTCTTCCCTGCTTTTGTCTATTCGGTAGAGTAAATCATTATAAACCGCCATGCGGGGAAAGACAACTTCTGCCCCTGGTTGTTGGGCCACCCCATTCACCTCTTTTACATTCTCCCACGCCTGGGAGAGAGTAGGATCCCTTAGCTGGGCCGTCCCGAAGTCCTCCCGGGATGTTTCCAGCTCCAGGATCGCTACAGTCTCTTCACTTTCCCCTGCCAACACCTCTAGTGGACCCCTGTCAGGGTCTCCCCCTGTCCCAAGGTCGGCGATCTCTACAACAGGTATCACCGACTCGGGATCATCGGGCTCCGCACCCAGATTCATTTTTGCCTGGGAAAAGGTATTATTTCTATCCCACAGGTACCAAAACAACGGAAAATCCCTTCCCAGTACTACCCCATATGGTAGGGTTTTCACCACTCCTACCACATGCGTCACATCCCCGCACGAAGTGGAGAGGCATACCTCTGCTGTTGGATATTTGCGGAGTTCACCATGTATACACACAATCCCAACCTCCCTCTCCGTGGACTCCGACCCCGAGATCAGCGACCCATGAACGAGGGTCACTATACTGCCTGAGTCCAAAAGGGCCTCTGCCCGATGTCCATTTACATACACATGACAGAGAGGAAGTTCAAGAATAGGGCGTGCAGCATACACCGTATTAGCATACATAGACATTCGGCGGGTGTACCCACAATCCATGGACTCCGTAATCAACGGGCAATAAGCGGCGATATGGCCGGACCCTTGACATCTCCTGCACTTCATAGCGGTGGCCCCACCAGTTTTTGTTACTATTCCTGGGGGAACTAGTCTTTTGCCGCTCTCAGTGTGGGTTGCCCCCTCAATATGGGCTTTGTTTTTGTTGTTCACCAGTGCCGTACGTGTCTGTCGGCCAGGGTCCTGTGGCCGCCGGGCTTGACGCACTGGGGCAGAGTCTCGTATAAAGTCCTGTGTGGCGGTATATCGCTCAACTAAACTCACCACCTGGTCCAGGTTACCCGGGTCTCCTTGCCCCACCCAACGTTGAATAGCGACCGGCAAAGTCCGCACCAACCGGTCGACCACCACCCTTTCCACCATCTGGGCTGGAGACAACACCTCCGGCTGTAACCACTTTTTAACCAGTTGTAGTAAGTCATATGCCTGAGACCTGGCTGGACAGGTCTCCACATAGGCCCATGAAAACACTCGCTGAGCCCTCACGTAGGTATTGACCCCCAGACGTGCAAGGATCTCACCTTTCAATTTCTTGTAGTCCAGGGCATCCTCCCGGCTGAGGTCGAAGTAGGCTTTCTGGGCGTCCCCTATCAGGAACGGAGCCACCACTTCCGTCCACTGGTCTGCCGGCAGTTTTTCCTGCACCGCTGTGCGCTCAAAAACCGTAAGAAAAACCTCCACGTCATCCTCCAGGCTTAGTTTCCGCAGGGCAGAGCGAACCCTGTCCCGGGGCACCCGTCGGTCGGAGTCAGTTGCTGCCGGTGTCTCACGCAGAGCCGCAATCTGCTGCCGTAGCAATGCGTTCGCCTCTTGTTGTTGTCGCTGGGTCTCCTGATGCTGCCGCCGGGATTCCTGATGCTGCCGCTGGGACTCCTGGTGCTGCTGCTGGAACAGACCCAATTGCTCCTGTTGCTTTTGCTGAATTGTTACCAACTGCCGCAGAAGCTCCTCCATGTTATTAGCCGGTTTATACTGTAGCGTATCCGGCCTAATTATGGACATGCAGAGCCGTCACAGACTTCAGCTGGTGCAGCGGTGGGGTATGCCTCAATGCTCCATGCCCGCATTCTCCTCCATAATGTAGCGGGGTGGGGGTCCCCCAGGACGACAATGAGGCAGTGACCCAAAACAGTCTGATCCAAACAGTTTTATTGTCCTTGCTGTACAGGAAAAGTCATCCGGAACACAGCCGGGTTACTCACAGTCCATACGGTTCCCCGTCACACAGGCACGGCTTGCCGTAGGAGACGGTCTTACTATACTCCGTTTTGCTATTCCCAGGGGTCCACAGACCTGTGTTATAGTTCCACACAGGCCTGAACTCTCTTCAGTTTCCTGCTCTGCAGCTTGCACAACATGCTCTGCCCCACCCAGGCCTTTACAAAGAGCTTTTAAATGAGAACTGTGGACATGAGCCACCTGCATAACCCGGCCTTGAGGTTTCCGGACTGACCACTATGTAGGGCTCTAATATGTTTCTGTGCGCATTCTGGGAGATACGTACCGTCCGTCACATATCAATGGCCCCGCTATCTCACAGTATATAAAGGCTGCTGGGGTGCATATAGAGGCTGCTGGAGTGTATATAGAGGCTTCTGTGTGCGGCGGTGTCTGTGTGTGGCGGTGTCTGTGTGCGACGAATAAGCGAAGCGTGGTTCAAATCCCGCACCAATTCGCGGCCGTACAGCGCCTGTCGTTGATTGGTCGCGGGCGGCTGGCGTGATCAATCAGCGACATGGGATTTCCGTCACAGAAAGACAAAATTAGACAATTTTTTATATATATATATATATATATATATATATATATACATATATATATATATATATATATATATATATATACAGTGCCTACAAGTAGTATTCAACCCCCTGCAGATTTAGCAGGTTTACATATTCGGAATCAACTTGGCATTGTGACATTTGGACTGTAGATCAGCCTGGAAGTGTGAAATGCACTGCAGCAAAAAAGAATGTTATTTCTTTTTTTTTTTTTTTTAAATTGTGAAAAGTTTATTCAGAGGGTCATTTATTATTCAACCCGTCAAACCACCCGAATTCTGTTTGGTTCCCCTAAAGTATTAAGAAGTATTTCAGGCACAAAGAACAATGAGCTTCACATGTTTGGATTAATTATCTATTTTTCCAGCATTTTCTGACTAATTAAGACCCTCCCCAAACTTGTGAACAGCACTCATACTTGGTCAACATGGGAAACACAAAGGAGCACTCCAAGGCCATCAGAGACAAGATCGTGGAGGGTCACAAGGCTGGCAAGGGGTACAAAACCCTTCCAAGGAGTTGGGCCTACCTGTCTCCACTGTTGGGAGCATCATCCGGAAGTGGAAGGCTTATGGAACTACTGTTAGCCTTCCACGGCCTGGACAGCCTTTGAAAGTTTCCACCCGTGCCGAGGCCAGGCTTGTCCGAAGAGTCAAGGCTAACCCAAGGACAACAAGGAAGGAGCTCCGGGAAGATCTCATGGCAGTGGGGACATTGGTTTCAGTCAATATCATAAGTAACGTACTCCACCGCAATGGTCTCCGTTCCAGACGAGCCCGTAAGGTACCTTTACTTTCAAAGCGTCATGTCAAGGCTCGTCTACAGTTTGCTCATGATCACTTGGAGGACTCTGAGACAGACTGGTTCAAGGTTCTCTGGTCTGATGAGACCAAGATCGAGATCTTTGGTGCCAACCACACACGTGATGTTTGGAGACTGGATGGCATTGCATACGACCCCAAGAATACCATCCCTACAGTCAAGCATGGTGGTGGCAGCATCATGCTGTGGGGATGTTTCTCAGCCAAGGGGCCTGGCCATCTGGTCCGCATCCATGGGAAGATGGATAGCACGGCCTACCTGGAGATTTTGGCCAAGAACTTCCGCTCCTCCATCAAGGATCTTAAGATGGGTCGTCATTTCATCTTCCAACAAGATAACGACCCAAAGCACACAGCCAGGAAAACCAAGGCCTGGTTCAAGAGGGAAAAAACAGTCTCCTGACCTTAACCCAATTGAAAATTTGTGGAAGGAGCTCAAGATTAAAGTCCACATGAGACACCCAAAGAACCTAGATAACTTGGAGAAGATCTGCATGGAGGAGTGGGCCAAGATAACTCCAGAGACCTGTGCCGGCCTGATCAGGTCTTATAAAAGACGATTATTAGCTGTAATTGCAAACAAGGGTTATTCCACAAAATATTAAACCTAGGGGTTGAATAATAATTGACCCACACTTTTATGTTGAAAATTTATTAAAATTTAACTGAGCAACATAACTTGTTGGTTTGTAAGATTTATGCATCTATTAATAAATCCTGCTCTTGGTTGAAGTTTGCAGGCTCTAACTTATTTGCATCTTATCAAACCTGCTAAATCTGCAGGGGGTTGAATACTACTTGTAGGCACTGTATATATAGATAGATAGTATTTTATATATATATATATATATATATCTATATATTATATTAGCCTCAGCTCCCTGATGACGCCAGTGCGGTGAAACATGTTGGGAAGGCTACTGATTGTCTTTTAAATAGCAAACGCTGTAACCATCTATTACAAGAACATCATATGAGCTACCCACAGACATATGGATAGTGAGTCTAAATAGGGAATACCTTATAGCTAAAATGATTGCTCATGTGATTTAAGACAGATCAAAGAGCTCAGCGTTTTTAATGTTGTTTGTACAATTATCTTAGTAAGTTAATTAAAAGTTATATATTATTTGATTAGTCTTTAGTTTAGGGATCTAATTGTCTTATGGCAAACTGTAAATTAATGACTCAAAGTGCACTGACAAGATCCATTCCCATCCAGGCTATTGACTCAGTTCTTCTCACCCAGAGGGAGTTTGCCCATACTGTGCCAAATATCAACCTACGAGTGGACTCGCCACATAGTGAAAATCTGTCCTGCTATGTCTTGGAGGGTCTGCCCACTCCCATCGTGATGTGACTTCCCTGGTTGAAAAGGCATAACCCTGTGATTGACTGGCAGTCTGGGAGAAGTATTCAGTTGGGGAAGTTTCTGCGAAAACAATTACCTGTGTTCTCCCATCTCTGCGGTATTGATTAAAACTCCCTCCTTGTCCCTTTTTGGTAATTACCAAGGCATCTGAAAGAGGAGTTTGCATATTACCCTCATCTTAGGGGGAGAGCAGGCCTCAATCCTGCCCTGGTAGATGGAATTGTAAAAGGGTGGTTGTCCCTTCTAAGTGTCTGGTACCGATGGGGAAGTCATGGAAAAAAAGGGACACACTCTTGTTTTAGGCTCAGCCAAGAGTCCTTCCTCTGCTACTGGATGTGTGTGTAACATAAACGTTCAGAGCTGGACCTGCGTGTGAATGAGTACGTATGGGTGTCCACTAAAAACACCAGGTGGAAAAGTGCAGCTGGGGTTGTAGACTCAAGGTTTGCTGGTCCTTTCAGAGTAATGAACATTATTAACCCTTTGGTCATATGGCTAGAACTACTTCTAACACTTAATAACCCATAACATGGTCCATAGGTACTTGCACCGGAGATGTGTTGTACCTTCTGAGACAATATCGGTACCACCCTCTTCGGAGTGCAAAGCTGGAGCTGGAGGAGCCTGTTCACATTCTTTTTAGATGAAATGTTTCCAGTCTTGAGAGTCCTGAGGTCTCTCGTTAAAGGAGTAGTCACAGTCATCTCTCTATTTGTGGAGACTAGTGATGGATTCAGGTTAGAATCCCTCATTTCCTTCTGGGACTCTACATTTATACATGGTTTCATTTCTTTCAGTGCCTTATGAGTTAATGTCACTTTTGTTGTCCATTAGTTCCTAGCTGAGTGCTTCTGTTGCAGCTGCTTTGTAGCCATACCCCTTCAAGTTTAAGTAGTTGGTGTTTCCCAGCAATCCTTGCTGGAGATACAAACTCATTGCTCTCTGGCTGCCTTGGTGGAAGGTCCTGCTGAGGAGTTGTCCTGAACTCGGGCTTTATCCTTTTCCATTGCTGTTTCTCCGGTTTGTCTTTTCTTCCTTTTTGTCTTATTAGTGCAATGGTGGATCTAGTGAACCTCACTAGCCATGGCATCTACAGGGCTTTTCAGGGTCTTAGTTTCCTGCTCAGTGACAGTTGTGGAGACTGTATGGGGACTGGCAAAGGGTAGGGACAGCTGCAGATAGGAGGGTTCTCATCTACCACTCTCACTAGTTCCAGGGTCCTCCATTGTTATCATGTCCCCGGTGTCCCATTTGTTTGTTTTATTTTCTGTTGTTTGTCAGATGCCCACAGGTCTGAATGCACATGCCACGCTGAAGCATGACAATATGTCCCCCATATGTTTCCCATCCTGGTCCCCATATGTCCCCCATCCTGGTCCCCCATCTTGGTCCCCATATATCTCCCATCCTGGCCCTATATGTCATCCTGGTCCCTAAATATGTTCCATCCTGCTCTCTATATGTCTTCCTTGTCCCCATATGTTTTCTTTGTTTTCATATATGTTTCATCCTAGTCCCCATATGTCTTTCTGGTCTCCATATGTCTTCCAGGTCCCCATATGTGTTCTATCCTTATCCCCATAGGTCTTCCTTGTCCTCATATGTCTTTGTGGTTACCATATACAGTTGAAACCAGACGTTTACATACACTATCTAAAAAAACACTTATGCATGTTTTTCTCTTTATCTGACATGAAATCAGAATAAACCTTTCACGTTTTAGGTCATTTAAGATTACCAAAGTTATTTATATTTGCCAAATGCCAGAATAATGAGGGAGAGAATGTTTTAAGGCATTTTTATTACTTTCCGCAAAGTCAAAAGTTTACATACACTTCATTAGTATATGGTACCATTACTGTTAAACTGTAGGACTTAAGTCTAAAATTTTGGATATCAATCCACAAGCTTCTCACAATAGTTGGTAGGAATTTGGACCCATTCC
The DNA here is from genome assembly GCF_048569485.1 of Anomaloglossus baeobatrachus. Taxonomy (NCBI): domain Eukaryota; kingdom Metazoa; phylum Chordata; class Amphibia; order Anura; family Aromobatidae; genus Anomaloglossus; species Anomaloglossus baeobatrachus. Next base: position 293,852,222 of record NC_134358.1, on the reverse strand, counting down.
TCCTGACAGAACTGGTGTAACTGAGTCGTGTTTGTAGGTCGCTTTGTAGGTTTGTAGGTCGCTTTGCTCGCACCTGCCTTTTCAGCTTTGCCCATAAATTTTCAATAGGATTGAGACCTGGGCTTTGTGATGGCCTCTCCACAACATTAACTTTGATATCTTTAGGTCATTGTCCATTTGGAAGACCCATTTCCGCCCAAGTTTTAAGTTCCTGGCTGATGTCTTGAGGTGTTGCTTCAGTATTGCCACATAATCTTCTTTCCTCATGATGCCATCTATTTTGTGAAGTGCCTTCCTGCAGCAAAACAACCCCACAACATGATGCTGCCATCCCTGTATTTCACAGTTGGGATGGTGTTCTTAGGCTTCAAAGCTTCGCCTTTTTCCTCCAAATGTAATGATGGTCATTATGGCCAAACAGTTCCATTTTTGTTTTGTCAGATTACATGACATGTCTTCAAAAATTAAGGTTTTTGTTCCTGAGTGCATTTGCAAAATTAATATGACTTTTTTATGTTTCTTTTGGAGTAATGAATTCTTCCAGGCAGAGTGGCCTTTCAGGCCATGTTGATACAGTACTCGTTTCAGTGTGGATAATGACACAATCTTACCAGCTTCCGCCAGCATCTTCACAAGGTCTTTTGCTTATGTTCTTGGGTTGATATGCACATGTCTGACCAAAGCACGGTCATCTCTGGTAATCAGAATGCGTCTCCTTCTCAAGTGGTATGATGTCTGGACATTTCCATCTTGTTTGTACTTGTGTATAATTGTTTGGACAGATAAACGAGGCACCTTCAGATATCTGGAAATTGTATCCAAGGATGAACCAGACTTGTGCAAGTCCACAATTCTCTTTCTGAGATCTTGGCTAATTTCTTTTGACTTTGCCATGATGATACACAAAGAAGCAGTGTGTTTCAGGTATGCATAAAAATACACCCACACGTGTGTCTCTAATTAACCCACAGATGTTGCCAATAAACCTATTAGAAGCTTGAAAAGACAAGACATCATCATATGTGCTGTCCTATATTGTTTATAGGCATAGTACTTGTAAAACTTTGACTTTGCAGAAAGTAATAAAAATGCATTAAAACATTCTCTCGCGTTCATTATTCTGGCATTTGGCAAATATAAATAATTTTTGTTCCTAATTGACCTAAAACTGGAAAGGTTTATTCTGATTTCATGTCAGATAGTGAGAAAAACATGTATATGTGTATTTTTAGATAGTGTATGTAAACCTCTGGTTTCAACTGTATGTTTCATACTGGTCCTCATATGACCTTCTGGTTCTCATATATGTTTCATACTGGTCCCTAAATGTCTACCTAGTCCTTATATGTTCAATCTTGGTCCCAATAAGTCATTTTGGTCCGCATATATTTTCTACCCTGGTCCCCATATAACCACCACAGGGCCCCCACTCTTATTTTGTAAATAAAAAAAGATTAGTCTTGCCTGTCTGCTGCCCAGTAGTGTCCACTTCCTGTTCCATATGCAGCGGGCACGTCACCGGTAGTGACATCATATGCCGGCAACGTGCATGCCGACGTCAGCTGCTGGCCTCTGATAGGCCGGCACCTATTTTAACTAATGTGGTACTGGTTTCCTGCAATACAATACATTTCAACTGTGCAAGGACGCACATTCAGTTGAGACAGGCGGGTCCCCATAACCGGATTGGGGTGCTGCTTTTTCAGATTTGGGGAACAGGTCTTCTAAACACAGCAATGATTTTTGTAATATCTCCTCATTCTGGTCAAGAAATGAGGATCCTGAATAGAAATCCCCTGCATTAACTCAGAATTGCTTGATAGATTATATAAAAAAGGTTTTCTAAACGAAGCAACCCTTTTAAAAGAGAAGTGACAATTAAATGGGTTGATAAATTGTGGGGCATTCCCACCTGAACATATTTTTCAATAGAAGACGTTGCCAGAAGACAAATACGTAGGGGTAGACAGAAAGCTGGAAATCTAACAGTGTCTGATTCTGACTTGTCTGAGTGCATCGTGATCTATCAGCAATAGTTGTCTAGCGGTCCGTACCTGACCCTAGTTCCCTGATTTCAGTAACAACTATGTAAACCCAAGAGGCAAAGGAACGGGTGATGGTGTGAAATTAAATTTATTGAAAGAATTATGCAGGAAAGAGATTCAGAAACGAGAGGGTAAATAAGTAGAGCGGGGTATTGGTTAGTTTGGGGCTAAATAAATGCTGACGAACGATATGGAAAGCCTCACCTATCACTTCTATAATCATCAGAGAGTGGTAGCATCTCCAGTATTAAAGTGGAGGCAGATAACAGAGGATCACACCATCTTCACCTTCCATGCACAGTGCCTCCTGCACATATCACCAAGTATGCTCAAACAGTCTGACATAAAAGGCAGTGTGTTGCAGGGCTAGCTGTAAAGCAAAATCATGAAACCGTCTATTGTAAACAAGAGGACTGTCCCTTTATTACATAAATTAATTATTAAATCTATACAATAAATAATCCGATTAAATTGCATCATCTTGTTAAGCACACCTAGTGTTCTATGTTGTAAAATACCTGCAGGACATTAGATGATGCGTCAGACTATACAATAATCTATAGTTTACTGACTTGGCAGCTCAGCATATTGTATCTAGGAGCTTGACGGACAGGTAAAGCTAATAAGCTGATTGGATTCCAAAGGTTTAAAATAGTTTTTATTTTCTCTAAGTAAAAATTTTTTGGCAGTGATGAAAATGTAAAAAATGAGACATATTGAACCTTAGGAGATGAAATGAGCATAATAAAGAATAAGTATATATAGATGGTAATTTGCATAAAATCAACATTATAAATGTTAACAGCTGGTCAGTAAAGTAAATTTCCATCCAATAACAGCATGTAGATAATGCAAAACCTTCCTGATTATTGGCCAAATGTAAAAATGTATAAAATTAGACCAGTCTAGGGGAAGAGGGGGTTTGCCGCAGGAGCAGCGCTGCTCATATCTGTTGGTTGTATCGGTTTTTGTCCAGACAGTGCATGGATATAAGTGGCATTGCTTCTGGGAATAAAGCAGATCCTTCAATGATTTATAAATTGGTTCCTCAGCTCTGGTTGTGGTGTATCTTCTTTTCATGGAAAGAATAGAAATGGTCTCCCACACCCAAATTTTATTGTTCGACCACAGGCTGCAATGTCGAGACTAGCTGCATATCTTTTGACCTCAACCTTACACAGTCTCATATACTGTATGTGCATGAGGTTGCAGGGTTTAGGTTGAGAGACCCACAGACTGGTCAAACATTACAGTTCGTACTCAGTGAAAGTTGAATGTGTAAAACCACAATATTGCATAAAACAGCATTATTATTCTTGTCAAATCTTACAGGATTTACAATGAAGACTATGAACTCAGGTTTCAATGCGAATGCTAAGTATCTCAGGCTACGCTCACATTTAAACTATACAGACACATGCTGAATCATTCTTCATACTTTAGATACAGTTGCAAACTTCAGACTTACGTACAACTCATACATATAAACATAAGATATAAGAAAATAAAAAACTAACACCTCTCCGGTAGCTCGCTGACCAGTCCTTTTCTTTCTGGTGTTGTTCACCGCATTTCTCACCTTTTTACTTTAGTTCAGGACTACTGGCTGCTTCCAAACCTCGGAGGTCACTGCTTTTTTTAAAGGTTACCTGATAAAAAAAAAAAATGGCATACATTCCTACCCTATTTGTGATACCCTGTATGGATAAAACAGAAAACTATGGGTTGGAACCCCCAGCAGTCTGCTTTACATTGGGTGGTTATCATAATATAAGAAAATGATTTAAATTTAAAAAACGGCGTGGGGGGTCACTCCTATTTTTTTTACAAGCCAAGGTAAAACAGCAGCTGGGGGCTGGTATGTTCAAAGTGGCAGAAGCTATGGATATTGGCTTGTCCCAGCCTAAAAATAGCAGCTGTCTGCTTTACCTTGGCTGGTTACCAAATATAGGGGCACCCCAATTTGTTTTTTTCTATTTATTTATTTATTTGTCACGGGTTCTCCCCTATTTTTGATAACCAACCAAGGTAAAGCAGCAGATGGAGGCTGGTATTATCAGGGTGAGAAGAGCTATGGTTATTGGCCTGTCCCAGCCCAAAATAGCAGCCGTCTATTTTGTCTTGGCTGGCTATCAAGGGGGGACCCCAAGTTGTTTTTTTGTATTTATTTTTTCAAGAAGTGAGTTTCCCCCTATTTTGATAATCAGCCAAGGTAAAACAGCAGCTGGGAGATGATATGAGAAGGGTCCAATATTGATGGCCATTTTCACCCTAACAATACCAGCCCCCAGCTGCTGCTTTACCTTGACTGGTAAGCTTTACCCGGCTCTTCACAATAGCCCTGGAGTGGTGGCAATCGGGGTAATATATGGAGTTGATAGCTGTAATTTGTCAAAAATCACAGCTGCCGCCAAGCTCTAAGTTAGTAATGGGGAGGTAAGGAATAACGTTTAGAACACCATTCTAAGTCTGAACTGGGTGCAAAAACCTAAAAAAACATCACTATGGGGAGATAAGGTATGCACACCAGCGACTATGTAAGGGGAATACATGGAATAGCAGAAACTGCTGTGTGAATACTGACTTGAAAATTCCAATAGCTATATGTAAGAGTGGAAATGTGAAAAATCGAATCTGCATTACTGCCATGAACATATGAATCAAGAGAAATTTAGCTACTGAATTGATCAATGCAATAGAGCCCCAACACTACGCCAAAGTATTTCTCTACGTTGGGGTCCCTAGCTTGTGTGTGTCCTCTCATGCAGTTAAAAAACTTACCGTGTATGGGAAGCTGAGACCCAGGCTATTTATGCGTATGATATGGATTGGCAATAGGTGTGGTTGGGGAGGGTTCACAAACGAAAAACAACTAACAAATAGTCGCTGGTGTGCATACCTTATCTCCCCATAGTGATGTTTTTTTAGGTTTTTGCACCCAGTTCAGACTTAGAATGGTGTTCCAAACGTTATTCCTTATTTGTTAGTTGTTTTTCGTTTGTGAACCCTCCCCAACCACACCTATTGCCAATCCATATCATACGCATAAATAGCCTGGGTCTCAGCTTCCCATACACGGTAAGTTTTTTAACTGCATGAGAGGACACACACAAGCTAGGGACCCCAACGTAGAGAAATACTTTGGCGTAGTGTTGGGGCTCTATTGCATTGATCAATTCAGTAGCTAAATTTCTCTTGATTCATATGTTCATGGCAGTAATGCAGATTCCATTTTTCACATTTCCACTCTTACATATAGCTATTGGATTTTTCAAGTCAGTATTCACACAGCAGTTTCTGCTATTCCATGTATTCCCCTTACATAGTCGCTGGTGTGCATACCTTATCTCCCCATAGTAATGGGGAGGTGTCTGATACATCCCCATTACTAACCCTGTAAGTCAAAAGAAAAAAAACACATACAGAGAATAATTAGTTGTTTCAAAGAAAAAATACATACACCCTCTTTCACCCATTTATTAACCCACAAAACCCCTCCTCAGGTACGATGTAATCCACGCGACTTCCCACTTTGATCTTTGGCTCTGCTACATTATCTTGAATACCCTGACTCCCAAGGGTCTCAATGAGGCTCTGAACTTTAGTCCATTTTTATAGGCTTTGATAGCTATCCTCAGTATTATGGATCTCCTAATATTGCATATTGTGCCATTTGCTTTTAATTATTTGTTGATTTTATGTGTTTTGCTCTTAGTGCTATTTGTGAATAACTGACATTATATATGTCTAAAACCTGTGCTTGTACCATCTTTGCAGGACTTTTTTCTTTCTTTTTGATATTAATATTATGGACTTGTTTAACATGTTTGCTGTATCATCTAGCAACCTCACCTTTGTTTCATGTATACCTACCTGGACTGCAACGCACTTTAAATGAACTAGAATGCCGAATGAATTTCGGTGATACATTGAATTGGGGCTGCAATATTCTCAAGTCTTTACTCTATTTTAGAATGTACAATTGTACTGTTTGCATACAGTTAGGTCCAGAAATATTTGGACAGTGACACAATTTTCGCGAGTTGGGCTCTGCATGCCACCACATTGGATTTGAAATGAAACCTCTACAACAGAATTCAAGTGCAGATTGTAACGTTTAATTTGAAGGTTTGAACAAAAATATCTGATAGAAATTGTAGGAATTGTACACATTTCTTTACAAACACTCCACATTTTAGGAGGTCAAAAGTAATTGGACAAATAAACCAAACCCAAAAAAAAATTTTTATTTTCAATATTTTGTTGCGAATCCTTTGGAGGCAATCACTGCCTTAAGTCTGGAACCGATGGACATCACCAAACGCTGGGTTTCCTCCTTCTTAATGCTTTGCCAGGCCTTTACAGCCGCAGCCTTCAGGTCTTGCTTGTTTGTGGGTCTTTCCGTCTTAAGTCTGGATTTGAGCAAGTGACATGCATGCTCAATTGGGTTAAGATCTGGTGATTGACTTGGCCATTGCAGAATGTTCCACTTTTTTGCACTCATGAACTCCTGGGTAGCTTTGGCTGTATGCTTGGGGTCATTGTCCATCTGTACTATGAAGCGCCGTCCGATCAACTTTGCGGCATTTGGCTGAATCTGGGCTGAAAGTATATCCCGGTACACTTCAGAATTCATCCGGCTACTCTTGTCTGCTGTTATGTCATCAATAAACACAAGTGACCCAGTGCCATTGAAAGCCATGCATGCCCATGCCATCACGTTGCCTCCACCATGTTTTACAGAGGATGTGGTGTGCCTTGGATCATGTGCCGTTCCCTTTCTTCTCCAAACTTTTTTCTTCCCATCATTCTGGTACAGGTTGATCTTGGTCTCATCTGTCCATAGAATACTTTTCCAGAACTGAGCTGGCTTCATGAGGTGTTTTTCAGCAAATTTAACTCTGGCCTGTCTATTTTTGGAATTGATGAATGGTTTGCATCTAGATGTGAACCCTTTGTATTTACTTTCATGGAGTCTTCTCTTTACTGTTGACTTAGAGACAGATACACCTACTTCACTGAGAGTGTTCTGGACTTCAGTTTATGTTGTGAACGGGTTCTTCTTCATCAAAGAAAGTATGCGGCGATCATCCACCACTGTTGTCATCCGTGGACGGCCAGGCCTTTTTCAGTTCCCAAGCTCACCAGTCAATTCCTTTTTTCTCAGAATGTACCCGACTGTTGATTTTGCTACTCCAAGCATGTCTGCTATCTTTCTGATGGTTTTTTTCTTTTTTTTCAGCCTCAGGATGTTCTGCTTCACCTCAATTGAGAGTTCCTTAGACCGCATGTTGTCTGGTCACAGCAACAGCTTCCAAATGCAAAACCCCACACCTGTAATCAACCCCAGACCTTTTAACTACTTCATTGATTACAGGTTAACGAGGTAGACGCCTTCAGAGTTAATTGCAGCCCTTAGAGTCCCTTGTCCAATTACTTTTGGTCCCTTGAAAAAGAGGAGGCTATGCATTACAGAGCTATGATTCCTAAACCCTTTCTCCGATTTGGATGTGAAAACTCTCATATTGCAGCTGGGAGTGTGCACTTTCAGCCCATATTATAGATATAATTGTATTTCTGAACATGTTTTTGTAAACAGCTAAAATAACAAAACTTGTGTCACTGTCCAAATATTTCTGGACCTAACTGTAAATGTGTGAGATCTAATTTTGTAAAGGTTACATACAACTGTATATTGAGTTTGCTGGGTTAGATTTGCTGGTAGATTTTTCCACATACTTGAGTGTCTAGCCTCTGCTGATCCGCAGTGCGCCTGCACCCTACCTGGTATCCATATAGGGGCAAGAGAGCGCTCGGCATCCTTAGTTACCGGGGACATGATGAGCTCCTTCACTCACTCCCCTTGGATGGCTAGGGTGGGTGTATGTCGGTGCGCGCCACTCAGTGCACATGCTCCAAGATAGCAGACACAGGATTGGCTGAACGCTTGTGGCAGGTCCTTGAGCTTTGGACCAATGCAGTCACATGACTCGCCATTTAAGGTCCTGCAGTATATGCATGGGTTGACTTTCCCTGAAGAAACAGTTATCTACGCGAAACACGCATTGGGATAGGTTTTTTAACGCATATGACGTGCTGAGTGGTATTTTTGGCCCATGGGTAAGCAGTAAGATTTGGGTTATACTCCTTGAACCACCACTGACGTAAATAATTATGTGACTTCTTTAGTTTCTCAATATTGAGATACATTATGATTCTGCTACTAATGCACCTAATTGTGGTGGTTTTATATGTTCTCACTACTGCAGTTGCCCCCGGGCATATAAATAGATATAGACATTTTCTGACTCAGCCTTTCACATGCTGTAGGTGTTCATCCCTTTGTATACCATCTACTAGCAGTTATTAATTGGAACTGTTAGGACTCCTTTATGTATAGGTATTATTTTTTGGTATTTTTGATTTTTATTTTTGGTTTAATAAAAATAATATGTTTTAGCCTTAAATTGCTCTTTGTGCTTTCCTTCATGGAGTGGCTTTGGCTTAAACTTTTTTCAAATTTTGATTAATTTAATATGAGATAATGTGTGGTAAGAAAATATTAATGTAATTTCTGTTCCGCTGAAAGTTCTGGTGGTGCTACAGTGCTGGCCAAAAGTATTGGCACCCCTGCAATTCTGTCAGATAATACTCAGTTTCTTCTTGAAAATGATTGCAATCACAAAATCTTTGGTATTAACTTAATTTATTTTGCTTGCAATGAAAAAACACAAAAGAGAATGAAACAAAAATCAAATCATTGATCATTTCACACAAAACTCCAAAAATGAGCCAGACAAAAGTATTGGCACCCTTAGCCTAATACTTGGTTGCACAACCTTTAGCCAAAATAACTGCGAACAACCGCTTCCAGTAACCATCAATGAGTTTCTTACAATGCTCTCCTGGAATTTTAGACCATTCTTCTTTGGCAAACTCCTCCAGGTCCCTGAGATTTGAAGGGTGCCTTCTCCAAACTGCCATTTTGAGATCTCTCCACAGGTGTTCTATGGGATTTAGGTCTGGACTCATTGCTGGCCACTTTAGTAGTCTCCAGTGCTTTCTCTCAAACCATTTTCTAGTGCTTTTTGAAGTGTGTTTTGGGTCCTGCTGGAAGACCCATGACCTCTGAGGGAGACCCAGCTTTCTCACACTGGGCACTACATTATGCTGCAAAATTTGTTGGTAGTCTTCAGACTTCATAATGCCATGCACACGGTCAAGCAGTCCAGTGCCAGAGACAGCAAAGCAACCCCAAAACATCAGGGAACCTCCGCCATGTTTGACTGTAGGGACCGTGTTCTTTTCTTTGAATGCCTCTTTTTTCCCCTGTAAACTCTATGTTGATGGCTTTTCCCAAAAAGCTCTACTTTTGTCTCATCTGACCAGAGAACATTATTCCAAAATGTTTTAGGCTTTCTCAGGTAAGTTTTGGCAAACTCCAGCCTGGCTTTTTTATGTCTCAGGGTAAGAAGTGGGGTCTTCCTGGGTAGCCTACCATACAGTCCCTTTTCATTCAGACGCCGACGGATAGTACGGGTTGACACTGTTGTACCCTCGGACTGCAGGGCAGCTTGAACTTGTTTGGATGTTAGTCGAGGTTCTTTATACACCATCCGCACAATCTTGCGTTGAAATATCTCGTCAATTTTTCTTTTCCTTCCACATCTAGGGAGGTTAGCCACAGTGCCATGGGCTTTAAACTTCTTGATGACACTGTGCACTGTAGACACAGGAACTTTCAGGTCTTTGGAGATGGACTTGTAGCTTTGAGATTGCTCATACTTCCTCACAATTTGGATTCTCAAGTCCTCAGACAGTTCTTTGGTCTTCTTTCTTTTCTCCATGCTCAATGTGGTACACACAAGGACACAGGACAGAGGTTGAGTCAACTTTAATCCATGTCAACTGGCTGCAAGTGTGATTTAGTTATTGCCAACACCTGTTAGGTGCCACAGGTAAGTTACAGGTGCTGTTAATTACACAAATTAGAGAAGCATCACATGATTTTTCAAACAGTGCCAATACTTTTTGTCCACCCCCTTTTTTATGTTTGGTGTAGAATTATATCCAATTTGGCTTTATGACAATTTTTTTATTTTTTTTTCATTGAAGACAAATTAAATGAAGATAATAATACCAAAGAATTTGTGATTGCAATCATTATCAAGAAGAAACTGAGTATTATCTGACAGAATTGCAGGGGTGCCAATACTTTTGGCCAGCACTGTACATTCATGTACCAAAGGTAGTTCTGGCACTGCATTGATGTACCAATGGTGGTTCTGGTGTTACATTCATGTACCAATGGTGGTTCTGGCGCTACATTCATGTACCCACGTTGATTCTGGAGCTACATTAATTTACCGCTGGTAGTTCTGGTGATGCATTCATGAACTGACGGTGGTTCCGGTGCTGCATTCATGTGTGGACAGTGGGTTTGGTCGCACTCATGTGCTAACAGCAGTTATGGAGCTGCATTCATGTACGGACGGTGATTCTGATGCAGCATTCATATGCTGATGGTGGTTCTGATCTTGTACACATTTAACAACCCAAAACAAGCTTCATGACTATGTTACAACATAAAAATCCTTAAAACGTCCAGTTTTGAGATTAGGAGGAGAATTTGTTGAGTTTCTGCTTAGTTTCTGAACCAGAAATGTAATGTTCACACTTATGTTTTGGATCAGTAACTGAGCAGAATCTCTCCAAATCCTCCTCAAATACTCAGAACTTGATTCTAGTGATATATTAATGTACTGATCGTGGTTCTGATGTATTCATGTAAGTAACCCTTACATGAGGCTAACTGCTCACATCCTTTTGAGACTGATGCATCATTTTTGTTATAAAAAAAAAAAATCAAATTGCTGTTGCGCTTAGTTTCTATAATTGTCTGCATCTCCGACATCAACTGCGCTGTAGCCAGCCTGTTAACTGCTGAGCTTCTTGATTGTTTGCTGCGCTGTTATTGTGATGTGACATCAGCGCTGCAGACGACAGCAGACCTGGGGAGAGTGAGTGAAGCAGAGTTTGCTTGTTTTTTTCAAACAAACAATCGAGTGAATAGGTTTCCAAAACCGGAAAACGACTTTAACAGTATGTGCACACAAGGTATTTTAAACTCAATCAAAACCACCAAGATTTTCAAGCAGAAGATGCTGAAAACTATGGTGTTTTTTTCCTGAATTATTTTCTTTGTTGTTTTAAGCCTCAATAACGTCAGTATTTTTGCATCAGTGTTTGATGCCAAAGCCAGGAGTAGAACTTACAGAAAAAAATAATAAAAATTTAACACCTGTTCTGTGTTTTGGGGATTTTCCTGGTTTTGGCAAACACTGATCAAAAATACTGACATGTGAATTAGGCGTACAGTAGTTTCCTGGGCATTTTTCCTATGGAGTTGGCAATCTTTATTTTTTTGTGTTTTTTCCTTATTTTTGTCACATTTTTATAATGCATTTTTAAATAAAAAGCGATAGTAGAATGCAACAAAAGATGTCCGGGAATCGTCGAGCCTTCATAATAAATTACAGAGTGGCTTCTGAGTGGAAAACACCATAAGGCCCTGTGCGCACTGGAAAACGGAATTTTCTTAAGAAAATTCCGCAGGGTCTGAAAGATTATCGCACCCACAGTAAAAAACCGCGGCAAACCGCACCCGAAAACCGCATGCGGTTTGTGGTGGTTTTACCGCGGTATTGTTCGCGGTATTGCCGCGGTTTTGCCGCGTGTGGGTTATTACGTGTTTTAATGCATTCAATGCAATAAAGCACATTGAGAAAAAAAAAGACATTTCCTTCTGAGATAGATAGATAAATAGATAGACAGATAGAAGAATAGATAGAGATAGGGATAGATAGAGGGATAGATAGATAGAGTCCTTCTATCTTCACGCTGCATTTCTCCCGAGCGGTAATGTGTTGTTCATATTACCGGCCGTGGGAAATGACCTGTGGTTACCTCTCTGCAGGCTCGTTGCGAGGCTGCATTCAGCGCTGTGTGTCAGTCGCGGCTGGATGCAAGCATCGCAGGACGTGGATTACGCCGGAGCTGTGTGTTTTGGGGGGGTTAATAAAGGGGTGAAACAGGGGCTTTTTTGTGTTTTATTTAAAATAAAGGATTTTTCGGTGCGTGCTTATTCACTTTACTTACGGGTTGATCATGTCAGCTGTCCCATAGACGCTGCCATGATTAAGCCTGGACTTAGTGGCGGCAATCCGCCGCCATTAACTCCTTATATTACCCTGATTTCCACCGCATCACGGCAACAGGAAGAGCCGGAGACACTCCGGTACTGCCGCATACTGGATGCGACAGTCCCGGGGCAGCTGTGGCTGATATTCTCGGCTGCGGGAGGAGGGGGGCATTAATCCTGTCCCTCGCCCTCCCCAGCCTCAGAATACTGGGCCATCGCTGTGTGTTTACCTCGGCTAAATGGGAAAAATACAGCGGAGCCCACGTGTTTTTTTTTTCTATATGTATGTTTGATTTGTATGTGTATTCTATATGTCTGTGTGTGAGTGCGATACGTGTGTATTCTATGTCTGTGTCTGATATGTGTGTGTTTACTCTCTGCTCCGCTTCCTCTTCCTGTCATAATGACATCACTTCCCTGCAAACCGCAGGGCAGTGATGAACATTATGTCCCGAAACCGCAAAATACCGCAGGGAATAACGCAGGGACACGCAATGAACCGCACAGAATTTGCTGCCTGTGTTATTCCCTGCGGGATTTCACGATTACATTACAGTCAATGGAGTGAAATGCCGCAGCGACTTGTGGAAAAGAAGTGACATGCAATTGTTTTTGCTGCGGGAATCCCTCAGCAAAACATGCAGCTGTCAAAATCCGCATAGTGCGCACAGTATTTTTTTCCCAATAGGTTTTGCTGGTGAATCACTGCAGAGATGCTATGAACATAAGGCCTGTTTCAGATGTCAGTGATTTTGGTACGCTTGTGCTTTTTTTTCTACATACCAGAATCACTGACATATGCAGACCCATTATAATCAATGGGTCTGCGCACACATCAGTGAGTTTTCACTGAACGTGTCTCCGTGCAGCGTACACGCGTGTCCGTGATTGCAGCACGGAGATATGTCCATTTTTTTCTGGGATCACTGATGTCCCACGGACCACGCAGTGGTGTGATCTGTGAAACACGTGCCAGAAAAAAACGTGCATATAAAATAAAGATCATTTTTACTCACCTGGCTCCAGCGACGCTCTCTGCAGCCTGTTCTGCCTGCCGCTTCTGAGCCAGCTCATTACTGTCGTGCATATTTATGAATGAACGACACAGCCGACCCGGAAGCAGCTGCTGCGGGGGTCAGCGCCGGACGGATGCTGCACTGTGGGAGCGTTCAGCACCATGGAGAGCGGGAGTGGGCACAGGTGAGTTAATCTCTATGTGCAATCACGGACCACGGAGAACGGAGCCCGGATTGCACTTAGACAGCCCACGTGTGCCGTGAATCATGGCACTCGGAGGGACATGTGTGTGTTTTACACGTCAGTGAAGAACGTCTGTGTTTTTCACTGACGTGTGAAACGGGCCTAACATGCAGCGAAACATGCAGCAAAACCGCGCAAAAACCAGCAAGTGCGCACAGGGCCTAAGAATGGAGCGGTCACTTCTTTTAACATTTTGGTGTTTTTAGAAACCCGAAGTGCAGATACTCAAAAGCCTGAACATAGGAACTGCAATATTTTTTACAAATACATATGTTCATTAATTTGAGTATTTTTCATAATGGTATTCTTGGAGGGATCTGCCCCCCAAGAAATTGTCATAGCACATAATCTAAGTTGCATGTACCCATATTAGCACTAGAGATGAGCGAACTGGCCGTGGTTCGGCTCGAGTTCGATTCACCGAACGGAGGTCTCGTTCGAGTTCGGTTCGTCGAACGTTCGACAAACCAAACTCGAACCTATAGGATATAATGGGAGGCAATCACAAACACATAAAAATGCATGATAAATGTACACAAACAGTTAATAAACATTGCCATAACACTTACCGGTCCCCGCGATCCCTCCTGCACTCTGTCTCCTGCCGCTATTCTATCCGATGATCGCTGAATCCTCCCGGTGACCGGCACTGCCAGCAGAGATGCAGGACCTATCGTGACGTCAAAATAGCCATGTGACCAGTCACGTGGCTATTATCTCATTGGCTACAGACTGGTCACATGACTATGACGCGTCATGTAGGACCTGCGAGTGCATCTCTCCGGTACACGGTGCACATTTGTGTATCGCCGTGTACCGGCGACATGCTGTAGCACACGGTCGACTCCCCGTTCCGTTAGGGACCGGCTGACACAGCCGGTCATTAACGGAGATCACCGTTGCCATAGCAACGCAGTTAGCGGTGACGTCATTGCTAACCGCGGCTCCGGGAGCACCGTTGCTATGGTAACGCGTCTGTCAGCGTTACCGCTGACAGCCAGCAGCACTGATCACTCACGGAGTGAAGGCTGCACGCTACTTCACTTCACTTAATGGGGGAAGCAGCGTCTTCTCCCATGCAGCAGTTATGTAGCAGAGCTGCATTTGTTGAACGAGAAAGACAGAAGACCATGGATCGTGGAGGGCTGACAGGGGGTAATAAAGATGGAGTCTCTAATGTGTCTGTGTATTTATTTCTATTAAAGTATTTTTTCTCTGTGTGGTGTTTTTTTTTAACCCTTTATTGGAGATTCTTAATGGCCGGGTCAAACGTGCCTGACATTAAGAATCTCTGGATTAATACTGGCTAGTAAAACAAAGCCAGTATTAACTCATGATTACCCAACAAGCCACCCGGCTTCAGGGCTGTTGGAAGAGTTGGATACAGCGCCAGATGATGGCGCTTCTATGAGAGCGCCATTTTCTGGGGCGGCTGCGGACTGCAATTCGCAGCAGAGGCGCCCAGAAACCTCGGGCTAACCTGTGCTGCGGATTCCAATCCCCAGCTGCCTAGTTGTACCCGGCTGGACACAAAAATGGGGCGAAATAAGTGAAATAATTAAAAACGGGCTTCCCTATATTTTTGGTTCCCAGCCGGGTACAAATAGGCAACTGGGGGTTGGAGGCAGCCCGTGGCTGCCTGCTGTACCTGGCTAGCATACAAAAATATGGCGAAGCCCACGTCATTTTTTTGCTGGGCAAAAAACTTCTGCATACAGTCCTGGATGGAGTATGGTGAGCCTTGTAGTTCTGCAGCTGCTGTCTGCTCTTCTCCATACAGACAGAAAGCAGCTGCAGAACTACAAGGCTCAGCATACTCCATCCAGGACTGTATGCAGAAGTTTTTTGCCCACCAAAAAAATGACGTGGGCTTCGCCATATTTTTGTATGCTAGCCAGGTACAGCAGGCAGGTACGGCTGCCCCCAACCCCCAGCTGCCTATTTGTACCCGGCTGGGAACCAAAAATAAAGGGAAGCCCTTTTTTTATTATTTCATGAATTTCATGAAATAATTAGAAAACAAATGACGTAGGCTTCGCCCCATTTTTGTGTCCAGCCAGGTACAACTAGGCAGCTGGGGATTGGAATCCGCAGCACAGGTTGGCCTGAGCTTTCTGGGCTCCACTGCTGCGAATTGCAGTCTGCAGCCGCCTCAGAAAATGGCACTTTCATAGAAGCGCTATCTTCTGGCGCTGTATCTAACTCTTCCAGCACCTGCCTGCTATACCTGGCTAGCATACAAAAATATGGCGAAGCTCACGTCCTTTTTTTGTAGTTTTTTGGGAAAAAAATAAAAAATGCTTCCCTGGATTTTCCATTGCCAGTGAAGGTAACACCAAGCAGTGGGACTTAGCAGCCAGTAGCTGCTTGGATTACCCTTAGCTAGCAATACAAAAAATGCAGCGGGAGCCCATATATATTTTTTTTAATTATTTATTTAAATAACTAAAAACAAAATGGGCTTCCCTGTATTTTGATTGCTGGACATCACAGTGCTGTAAAAATAAATCTTTAAAAAAAATGACGTAGCGCTCCGCGGTATTTTTGATTCTCAGCGCAGATAAAGCAGACAGCTTTGGGTTGCCACCCCCATCTGCCTGTCGTTACCTTGGTTGGCAATCAAAATACAGGGAAGCCCATTAATTTTTTCTATTTAAAAAATAGTTAAAAAAAATTGACGTTGGGTCCCCCCATTTTTGATAGCCAGCTAGGGTAAAGCAGACGGCTGTAGCCTGAAAACCACAGCTGGCAGCTTTACCGTGTTTGGGGATCCAATGTGGAGGTCCCCCCAGGCTCTTTTTTTTTTATAATTATTTTATAAATATTAATAATTACACAAAAAAAGTAGGGTCCCCCCCAAATTGGATCACCAGCCAAGGTAAAGCGGACAGCTGTGGTCTGGTATTCTCAGGGTGGGAAGGTCCATAGTTATTGGGCCTTCACAGCCTAAAAATAGCAGGCCGCAGGCACCCCAGACGTGGCGCATCCACTAGATGCGCCAATCCTGGTGCTTCACCCCAGCTCATCCCGTGCCCTGGTGCAGTGGCAAACGGGGTAATAAATCAGGTTGATACTAGCTGTAAAGTCACCTGAGATCAAGCCCAGCAGTTTGTGATGTCATGGCGTCTATTAGATACCCAACATCATAAACTGTCAGTACTAACAAAAAAAAAAATCGACAAAAGAAATTTATTTGAAAAAACAGTCCCCAAAACATTCCCTCTTTCACCGATTTATTGTAAGAAAAAAAATAAAGGGGTCCCATGACGACTCTGGACCGTCTAGAATATGGGGGGGAGACACTCAGGGAACGTATCCCCCATTTTCTAGGAGTGCAGACCCTCCATGTGAGGAGTGTGGGTGCAATGAATCTGCACTCACTCTCCCCAGGTGCACAGCAGCAGAGTCCGTGTCATAATGGTTGCTACCAAAGCTGCAATGCCCTGCTCATGAGGTAAGGGCATGCCTAATCAGGAGAACTATTCTACATTTCCAAATATTGGTATTTGCTGATATTATTGCTATTCCACCTACTATATATTGGGGATAGGATCTTGGAGATGGAATACCCCTTTAAGTCCAGTTATCCAGCTGAATGAATACTTAACAACAGAGCTCGCTATTTAGATGTGTTTTCTTGTGGCGTCTAACGGACTCTCATGTTTGGTAGTCATTCAGCAGGGAAACTATAAAAGCAAATCCCTCCATTTGGAAATGTAGTATAGCTCTCCTGATCAATTATGTTCCTTACCTCATGAGCAGGGCATTGCAGTAATAATAATAATTTATTCATTTATATAGCGTTATTAATTCCATAGCGCTGTATGTCTTTGGAGTGTGGGAGGAAACCGGAGTACCCGGAGGAAACCCACGCACACACGGGGAGAACATACAAACTCCTTGCAGATGATGTCCTTGGTGAGAATTGAACCCAGGACCTCAGCGCTGCAAGACTGCAGTGCTAACCACTGAGCCACCGTGCCGCACATTTAGCTTACAGATGCATAACCACCACTCACTGTGTCTGAACACAGGAAGCTGAGCTGACAGCCGCTCTGTGCATGCGGCAGCGTCTATTGTGAAGGAGAGGGCTGCGGGGGATCAACGCTGCACAGGTACCGTGGGACACCGGGGAACACCGGTGTGGTTATAGGGGGTGACCTGGCAGGGCCTGGGGAGGAGTTTTCTGTCGCATGTGTCATGGCACATGCGACAGAAATCAGAGGAGTAGGGTGAATGCGGCCGGCGCGCTGCTGTGCACGCGGCCATCTTGGATTTCTGGGAGGGCATCAGGGGGGGCACTTTGGCGACACCGGGGGACCGGAGGGGACCGGGGAGGAGATTTATCATGTTTGTTCATGCCAGATGGGAGATAAATAATTTTTTACTGGCGCTGTCATTTACTGTAACGTGATCATCAGTGTACGGTGTATACCTGTGATCACGTGAGCGGGGACCGGAAAAACCGTCCTGAATCATGATCTCCAGGGTCTCAGCTAGCCCTGAAACCCCGGAGATTTTCTGATGCTGGGGGGCACTATTCACTTATTTCTGCCTGCTGTTTATAAACGGCAGATCAGAATAAGGCTACATTAACACGACCGATCCATTTTTGCGGTCTGCAAAAAACAGTCCGGTTTTTTTCACGGGTGCATCCATGTGGCATCCGTTTCCGTTCCGTAGACGGTCCGTATGTCATCTGTTTGTCATCCGTGTGCCTTCCGTTTTTTTTGTGTACTGCAAAAAAACTGAAGGAGGGTAAATGCATAAATTTACCCAGGATCCATAGCTTCAACCTACATGAGGCGGTCACATGTTCACTCCAGTGCCATTTTCTACTGCTTTTCACAGCGTAGAGCGCTCTGGTGATTTTCTTGTGCTTGTGCACTTCATATCAGTCTTTTCTGTCATTATATGGCAGAAAGACACATAATGTCCCACTCTCCTGCATTTTGTAATTTTGCACCCTTTGGTGCCTTTCATGTGGCACTAAGGGGTGCTTAGCTTTGTATTTAGCCAAAAAAATGAAAAAAAAATGACGTAGGGTTCCCCCTATTTTTTGTAGCCAGCTAGGGTAAAGCAGACGGCTGCAGCCTGCAGACCACAGCTGGCAACCTCACCTTGGCTGGTAATCCAAAACTGAGGGTACCCCACGCTGTTATTTTAAATTAAATAAATAATTAAAAAAAAACACGTAGGGGTCCCCCCAAAATTGGATCACCAGCCAAGGTAAAGCAGACAGCTGGGGTCTGATATTCTCAGACTAGGGAGGTCCATGGTTATTGGACTCTCCCCAGCCTAAAAATAGCAGGCCGCAGCCGCCCCAGAATTGGCGCATTCATTAGATGCGCCAATCCTTAGTGCTTTGCCCCAGCTCATCCCGCGCCCTGATGCGGTGGCAAATGGGGTAATATATGGGGTTAATACCAGATGTGTAATGTCACCTGGCATCAAGCCCTGGGGTTGGTGAGGTCAGGCGTCTATCAGATACCCGACATCATCAACCCAGTCAGTAATAAAAAAAAATAGACGACAAACACATTTTTATTTGAAAAAACACTCCCCAAAACATTCCCTCTTTAACCAATTTATTAGAAAGAAAAATAAATCCAGGTCTGGTGTAATCCAAGGGGTTGCCATGACGATCCACACTGTCCCAGTCAATGAAGAGCAGAATGTTCCCCATTGGCTGGGAGAGCAGTGCAGTGACCTGAGCTAACATCAATGGGTCAGCCCAGGTCACTGCAGGGGGATGACAAGTGCTGCTGTCAGCGAGGTACATTACCTGCGCTGATCTCCTGCACTGCTGACAGCACCTGTCACTGAGTTCAATGACCACCGCCTTCACAGCCAAGTATCGCGAGAGGCCCGTGACATCACCGCTAGTCAGTGTCGGGTCGGAAGCGAGAGAAGGTGATGTGACAAGCGGCGGCCATGGAGGACAGTGACAGCGCTGAGGTCGGGATGGCGGGACTTCATCACCGCAGGTAAGCCGAGCGGGACCATGTGTGCAGAGTGCAGTGTGCAGAGTGTGTGTGAGTGTGTGTGTGTGTGTATATACACGTTCATGCCGCGTGCAGGAGGGGGCGGAGTGAGCTGAGGGGGAAGTGTGGGCTTCCTGCACGTAACTAGGATAAACATCGGGTTACTAACCAAAGCGCTTTGCTTGGATACCCGATGTTTATCTTGGTTACCAGCTTCTGGCAGGCTGCCAGCGATGGCTCCTGCACACTGTAGCTGTAAAAAGCCCTGCTTTTTGCTGCTAGAACCGTTCTCGAACGTATCTAGAACTATCGAACTTTAGCAAAAAGCTCGAGTTCTAGTTCGATCTAGAACAGCCCCCAAAATCACTCGAACCGCGAACTGGAGAACCTTGAACCGCGAACCGCGCTCAACTCTAATTAGGACCAGTGGAAACTACAGCTTCCTAACATCAGTCTCCGCCGCCACTCCCCCCAAAAAAAGTTATGGGTCTCAGAAATCGTGGAAAAAAAATTTCATTAGAAAAATTGTACATAATAAATCTAGTACAGTGGAACCTTGGTTAACGAGAACAATCCGTTCTGGGAGTGAGCTTGTTAACCAAGTTACTCGTTCAGCAAAGCAAGATTTCCCATAGGTAATCATTGCAATGCAGACAATTCATTCCACAACTTGTTAAATGTCCCATTCAGGTTCAGGTTGTGTCATTCCACACATTCACAAACACGTACAAACACGTACAAACTCACACAAACACACACAAAACACAAGCACGCACGCACACGCACATATTATGCTAACCTTACCTTCCGTTCCATCGCCGGTCTCCTGGGACTTGCTGTTCTCCGGTACGAGCTGTGTATCGGGTTACCATAACGACGAGGGAAGAACTTCCATTGCCAGAGCGCTGACGTCAAAGGCAGGAGCCGCTTGCCTCTGATTGGCCAGCGCACTTCCTTTGAATAGTGGTGACAGAGGAAGTTCCTGCTTCGTCGCTATGGTTCCCGATGCACAGCCTGGAGTGGAGGGGTGAACTACAGGACCCAGGAGGCCGGCGATGGAACTGAAGGTACACATATTATGCTCACCTTACCTTCCATTCCATCGCCGGCCTCCTGGGTCTTGTAGTTCGCCGCGAGGACGTCGCAATGAGCCGGCGGACTACAAGAACCATGAGGCCGGTGGTGGAACAGAAGGTAAGGTGAGCATAATACTGTATGTGTGTGTGTGCATGTGTGTTTGTGTGTGTTTGTGCGTGCTTGTGTGTGTTTGTGTGGACTGCAAGTGTGGGTCAGAGCGCGGTGGATGTATGGAACCGGAAGTGTGTGCGGTGACTATTTTGCTTGTACAGCAAAGCTTTCTCGTAAACCGGGTTACAAATTTACAGAAAGCTTTGCTTGTTAAGCGAAATTCTCGTTAAGTGGGTTACTCGTTAAGCAAGGTTGCACTGTATATACATTTTGGTATTTTCACCATTGCATTGACTGAATAAAGATAACATGTCACTTATATCTATTGGGGATTTGCATTAAAGAACCACTCTGGTGTTTCTTTTATTTCAACGTTTGAGTGGTGCTACTAATCTAAGCTACCTTCTCCTTGGATTACACTTACCAGCTTTTCCCTGCGAAGCTCCGTTACGGCGGCGCCATCTTGTGACCATAACTTTTGACTTTTGACTAACCGTAAGTCACAGGTAATGGTCAAAAGCTCTCTGTGTAAGTTTATGAGAGCCTTGTTCTGATTCTCAAAGATTTACATTGAGTAGTGATCTTTGTCTCACCCAGCAAACAGTGGAGCGATCCAACAGGTCACAAACTGCTGCAGACCAACCAAAGCGGCACCGATGAAGACGGCTGCTGGTAAATATAACACTAGGGTCAGGGATCTTAGATTATTGTGACCACTCTTGTGGTAAAATTTTCTTGTTGGAAGGTGAACCTTCTGCCAAGTCTGAGGTCCAGAGCACTCTGGAAGAGGTTTTCTACCAGGATGTTCTGCCATCTTTCATGTAACGCTGTGAATCTCTGGCATACAGCTAAACCCTCCTTCACATTTCCAATAAACAAACTGTAGGAGTTCCATAGTCTTGATTTATTAGCTGGAACATGAATTTGATTGCAGTATATACAGAGTATATGGTGCATACAGAATATCCAGGATACAAGGTGAATATGGGTAAAAACTATAACAAGAAGGTATTCGCAGTCAGTACAGAGCAAAGTAAGGTGTTAACATAGCATAACATTAGCATAAGATGCAGTTGTATTGAGAA
Organism: Anomaloglossus baeobatrachus; assembly: GCF_048569485.1. Lineage (NCBI taxonomy): Eukaryota > Metazoa > Chordata > Amphibia > Anura > Aromobatidae > Anomaloglossus > Anomaloglossus baeobatrachus. The sequence continues at coordinate 293,830,459 of NC_134358.1, read as the reverse complement.
TCTAGGGCAAAGGTCACCTGCAGCTACTTCACACAGACAGAATCTTATCTAGATAGACAGAGCACGGACAGCACAAAGGTGTAACATTACTAGGTACAATGCATTGAATACACAGTCTTCTATCTAACATTCTAAAGGTACCGTCACATTAAGTGACGCTCCAGCGACCCCACCAGCAACCTGACCTGGCAGGGATCGCTGGAGCGTCGCTACACGGGTTGCTGGTGAGCTGTCACACAGGCAGATCTCACCAGCAACCAGTGACCAGCCCCCAGCCAGCAGCGACGCGTGGAAGCGATGCTGCGCTTGGTTACTAAGGTAAATATCGGGTAACCAACCCGATATTTACCTTGCACTTGCCGCGTGAGAGCGGCGGGCGCTGGTAACGAAGGTAAATATCGGGTAACCAAGGAAAGGGCTCTTTGGTTACCCAATATTTACATTGGTTACCAGCATCCGCAGAAGCTGACTCCCTGCTCACTGCACATTCAGTTGTTGCTCTCTCGCTATCACACACAGCGATGTGTGCTTCACAGCGGGAGAGCAACAACTAAAAAATGGTCCAGGACATTCAGCAACAACCAGCGACCTCACGGCAGGGGCCAGGTTGTTGCTGGCTGTCACACACAACAAAATCGCTAGCAACATCGCTGTTACGTCACAAAAGTCGTGCCTCAGCAGCGATGTTGCTAGCGATGTTGCTTAGTGTGACGGTACCTTAACATAATAACACATGTGATTTGCCTCTGACTCACCGGATTACACAAGGCAGGGGGTGAATGTAGATATAGGAAAAACAAGGCAACAGGTCTTTCCTTCACAAGTTCAGGAAGAAAATGGCTGCAGACTTTCCTCTGAGAGCACAAGGGGGGCATTTCTTTACCCAAAATATACTTAGCTTAAAGAGAAACTCAACAATACAAAGGGTAACAACGACTTCTAGGGCTTGTAACGGAAATTACAATGAATGAGATTATCAGGCTGCCATACATGGCAGAACACAGGATATCTCTGTACTTTTCCGCATTCATCTTTCCTTCAATTGCAACCAGCTGTCCTGTGCCTGCAGCTGAAATACACCCCCATAGCATGATGCTACCACCACCATGTTTCACTTTTGGAATTGTATTGGGCAGGTGATGAGCAGTGCCTGGATTTCTCCACACATACAGTCATATGAAAAAGTTTGGGCACCCCTATTAATGTTAACCTTTTTTCTTTATAACAATTTGGGTTTTTGCAACAGCTATTTCAGTTTCATATATCTAATAACTGATGGACTGAGTAATATTTCTGGATTGAAATGAGGTTTATTGTACTAACAGAAAATGTGCAATCCGCATTTAAACAAAATTTGACCGGTGCGAAAGTATGGGCACCCTTATCAATTTCTTAATTTGAACACTCCTAACTACTTTTTACTAACTTACTAAAGCACTAAATTGGTTTTGTAACCTCATTGAGCTTTGAACTTCATAGGCAGATGTATCCAATCATGAGAAAAGGTATTTAAGGTGGCCACTTGCAAGTAGTTCTCCTATTAGAATCTCCTATGAAGAGTGGCATCATGGGCTCCTCAAAACAACTCTCAAATGATCTGAAAACAAAGATTATTCAACATAGTTGTTCAGGGGAAGGATACAAAAAGTTGTCTCAGAGATTTAAACTGTCAGTTTCCACTGTGAGGAACATAGTAAGGAAATGGAAGAACACAGGTACAGTTCTTGTTAAGCCCAGAAGTGGCAGGCCAAGAAAAATATCAGAAAGGCAGAGAAGAAGAATGGTGAGAACAGTCAAGGACAATTCACAGACCACCTCCAAAGACCTGCAGCATCATCTTGCTGCAGATGGTGTCAATGTGCATCGGTCAACAATACAGCGCACGTTACACAAGGAGAAGCTGTATGGGAGAGGGATGCGAAAGAAGCCATTTCTGCAAGCACGCCACAAACAGAGTCGCCTGAGGTATGCAAAAGCACATTTGGACAAGCCAGTTACATTTTGGAAGAAGGTCCTGTGGACTGATGAAACAAAGATTGAGTTGTTTGGTCATACAAAAAGGCGTTATGCATGGAGGCACAAAAACACGACATTCCAAGAAAAATACTTGCTACCCATAGTAAAATTTGGTGGAGGTTCCATCATGCTTTGGGGCTGTGTGGCCAATGCCGGCACCGGGAATCTTGTTAAAGTTGAGGGTTGCATGGATTCAACTCAGTATCAGCAGATTCTTGACAATAATGTGCAAGAATCAGTGACGAAGTTGAAGTTACGCAGGGGATGGATATTTCAGCAAGACAATGATCCAAAACACCGCTCCAAATCTACTCAGGCATTCATGCAGAGGAACAATTACAATGTTCTGGAATGGCCATCCCAGTCCCCAGACCTGAATATCATTGAACATCTGTGAGATGATTTGAAGCGTGCTGTCCATGCTCGGCGACTATCAAACTTAACTGAACTGGAATTGTTTTGTAAACAGGAATGGTCAAATATACCTTTATCCAGGAACTCATTAAAAGATACAGGAAGCGACTAGAGGCTGTGATTTTTGCAAAAGGAGGATCTACAAAATATTAATGTCACGTTTATGTTGAGGTGCCCATAGTTTTGCACCGGTCAAATTTTGTTTAAATGCGGATTGCACATTTTCTGTTAGTACAATAAACCTCATTTCAATCCAGAAATATTACTCAGTCCATCAGTTATTAGATATATGAAACTGAAATAGCTGTTGCAAAAACCCAAATTGTTATAAAGAAAAAAGGTTAACATTAATAGGGGTGCCCAAACTTTTTCATATGACTGTACCAGTTATAATTATCACCAAAAAGTTCTATCTTCATCTCATCAGACCAGAGAATTTTATTTCTCAGTCTGAGAGTCCTTCATGTGTTTATTTGCAAACTCTATGCAGGCTTTCATATGTCTTGCACTGAGGAGAGGCTTCTGTCGGGCCATTCTGTCATAAAGGCCAGACTGGTGGAAGGCTGCAGTGACTTTGTGGAACTCTCTCCCATTTCCCTACTGCATCTCTGGAGCTCAGCCACAGTGATCTTGGGGTTCTTCTTTACCTCTCTCACCGAGGCTCTTCTCCCATGATTGCTCAGTTTGGCTGGATAGCAGCCAGGTCTAGGAAGCGTTCTGGTTGTCCCAAATTTCTTCCATATAAAGGATTATGGAGGCCACTCTATGATCTCTTAGGAAGCTTGAGTACTGCACAAATTCTTTTGTAACCTTGGCCAGATCTGTGCCTTGCCACAATTCTGTCTCCGAGCTCCCTGGGCAGTTCTTTTGACCTCATAAGTCTTATTCGGTCTTTCATGCTCTGTGAGCTGTGAGGTCTTATACAAGGAAATGGACAGCATGTGACTTAAATATGAATGTCTGAGCAAAGGGTCTGAATACTTATGACCATGTGATATTTCATTTTTTTCTTGTTTAATACAGTTGCAAAAATTTCTAAATTTCTGTAATGATGGGGTGCAGCATATGCATCAATTCGAAAAAAAATTAAATTTTTTGAATTTACCAAAAGGCTGCAATGAAACAAAGAGTGAAAAATTTAAAAGGGTCTGAATACTTTCCATACCCATGTGAGAGTTAGAAGTGTTATTGTGTCAGCAATGCAGTAGGACCCTGTGAGTTCTGCCTGCCTGCACTGATGCACAGGGTTTTGGGTCAGAGACCATGTAGAAGCAGGAGTTACCTCAGAGGCAGAGTGCGGAGCCCAGGCTGGCTGAGTGAGACAGCTGTTTGACGCAGCAGAGTTTACACAGCTCCTGATCGGTGACCGCACAAGAACCAGGAGCGGTGCTGAAGGAATTGGACCACGTTGTGAGAGAAAGGAGCTCCTATTTCCTGAGGGGAGGGCTGTTCTCTGGACTGAGGAATCATGTGTTCTGTCTGAGGATTACTACAGAGCTGTGGGCCTGAGACCGTGCTTTGTGTGGAGTAATTGAATATCATCGACTAAGTCCAGGGTCCTTGCGTAGCAGGATCAGGGTGAAGACATCCTTAGAGCAAGAAGAAGATTTTTGTGTTTCCTTTTAATTCCTTCTTTGAAATTATATACAGCGAACTTGGACCACAGGACTGTGTGAAACTTCAGTGGAGGTTAAAGGTACCATAGCTTTAAGATATCCAGGTATCCCTTTGTTCAGTGTAAAACAGACATTGGTAAAATTGAAGGCTTTGTTATTAGTAGTGATAAGTTATACTCAGTGCACCATCTCAGAGATTCCCTCAGAGTGCCCCCATTGGATTTACACCTCTTGTCTTTATAGTTAATTGTTTTTCTTTGTTCAACCTGGTGAGTAGGTAAATTTATTCCCGGTTCCTGAGGTAATATTCATAACCCGGGAACTCTGAGATCAGCGCATTGATTCCGGCTAAAAGCTGAGTGTGTTAATTCCACTTTTGTGGTGCTTTGAGGGGTTCTTAAGTCAATCATAATTTATTCTGGATCATACTCTAATTCACAACCCAGTAAAGAAACCCTTGTTTATTTCTGCCTCTGTCTCGATTTGTGACCCACTGGATTCTCTTTGGACCTACGGTCATTACACCCACTGTATATAAAGAGATCACAGAACTATGGAGAGCAGCATCCTCTTCATTATCTATGAGACCCAGGTCTGTAGGGCAAATAGCGGCTTTGCCAGGTGCTGCAACTAACAGCAATAAATAAGATTGAGATGTAATACTGGATGCAGCTGTGACTGTTTGTTGTACAGTCATGTTACGCTCATCTCACTTCTTGTAACCTACAAGTGCACAAAGGTATAACATATTCATCACGCGGCAAGTGGGCCCCGGTACCTCCAAATGCCAGGGCTGAATGTTTGTCCCAGTCCAGCACTGATAAAGCCAAGTGCTACAAAGTACTAAAATTCGTATGTCTGTAGTGGCATAATCACAAGATCCAAGATTTACGGATTTAATCAAGTGCCAATAGAGTAAAAATAAAAAGAGCAGCTTTCCCATTCAGCACTAAAAATAAATGTGTGTCTGATTTTCTATGGGTGTCATCTGCAGTTGGCACCAGTTTTCCAGAAATGTTTTGCTTTTCAATCTATTTTTTTAAAAACAACTTATTGTACAATATCGCAAAATAATGCTGTAGAAGTAAAACCTATTCACATTTAAGCAATTGTCACATCGGAACATAAGAATTTATAAATATATCGATTCTTACCAAGTAAAGAAAATAATTCAAGTGAACAAACCCATTAATTTCCTATAGGATTTACAAAAATGAAGAGGAGACCCCATAGGTGGAACCTCTTGATAGAAGCGATAAAAATAAGAGAAGCTAACAGAGCAGAAAAAAAAAATATAGGAATGGGAAGGAAAGGGACTAGCATCTTATATAAACATTCACCTATCCATCAACACCACTCCAGGTCCTACCCAAAAAAAAATTCCTGCATCTCTCAAAAAAATCTATGAAAATCTGACGAATCCTTAACACTAGAACTACTGGACTCGTGACACCTATATAGAAATACATAGTGCAAAGTAGTCAAAATGACTACTTCAGTAGTTCTAGTGTTAAACAGGAGCCAAACACTCCAAGTCCTCAAATATTTGTCTGAAGTAATTTTAGCAAAAAGTTCCAAATATTTGTCTGAAGTAATTTTAGCAAAAAGTTCCTCCATCATGCAAATGTTAACCATCTCGTCATACCAGGCCACAGTAGTGGGAGTCTGAGATGTTTTTCTGTACGAGCAGCTGTTAAAAAGCAAAGGATATCTTTCTTTTGATATCCAATTGACGAAGGTAAAATAGAGAGAAGAGTAGCAGTCGGATGCTAAGATGTGCTTGACTCGTGTAGGGAGTATAATGGAAGTCAAAGGCAGAGAATCTCGTAGAAACAGGTTTTCAAGAAATATGGGGACAGACCAAGATAAACCATCAAATTTCTAAGCAGATACAAATTATTGTAATTGTAAATATTCAAATCACTAATCTTCTGGATGGGGACCACTACTGTAAAGAAACAAATGGGGGTAGTGTAGAAACACGAGGGTCAGTGAGTGTTCTAATCTGCTGGCCTGGCTGTCTTCTGTAAGACTGCACCGATTAGGGCTCATCCCAGACTTTTTCCATGGACAGAAGACTATTCAGACAACACAGGGTAAGGAAATCACACATTGGTTAGACTTTATGGGTTCACCAACAACCAAAGACATATTGTTCATTCCCAGCAATAACACAAGATGGTACAACTCACAGAATCTCACCCTTTCACTGACTTGCCAGGGATTAGAATCTTCATGACTTCAGGACTTTGAGGGCCTACAATTCCAGCCAGCAGCACCCCACTTTTGTAAGGCACTCACAGAGGGGAGATGACAGCAAGCTTAGGAAGCTGACCCAGCACAACAAGATATGTAGGCAGGCGACTGAATCATCCCAACCTGGGCTCTTCAAGCAAATCCATAGGCTCAGCATTGAGCTGTGAAGTAGTTCTGTGATCCTCCAGCTGGAACCATAGATCCTAGGCTGAAGTTCTATAGAATGAAGTGAATAAGTTCTGTTAAAATCTAGTTGGAACCGTTGATCCTAGGCTGAAGTCCTGTAAAATCTATGTGGTGAAAGGAGCAAGGCCCTTTTTATACCCCTCAGTTCTTATTTCAGGGTTTTGTGTCTTACAGGATTGGTGAGACATTGGGGTTCTCTCATTGGTCGCTAGTTCAATCTGACAGCATAATTTCCCTCTGCATTATATAGTCAAAAGGGCTGAGGCAATCCACATTTAACAGACAATAGGCCTCCAGTCAGTCTGACATGAAACAATTGCTAACTTCTCTTGATTTACCAAACAAAGGAACAATACATCTGGCCTAATTAAGAACAGTTCACCCCCCATACAAGTTGCCAGATGCGGAGTCATCATAGGTAGCTTACTTTGTTATGTTCTCGACAGTTTCTAGTATCTAGAACAAATGGCTGTTCTTCACTGTCCTCCAGCACAGAAAAGTACTATGCAAGAATCTAGGTAGAAAAGAGGGATTGTAAAAAAAAGTGGTGAGAGCTAATTGTCCTATCAGGGAACAATCTACCTCTTAAAGAGTACCAGATTCAAAGTGTTTCTTGATTAATGAAGATAAGCTAGCCATGAAATAGTCATTTACCTTAGAAAGCCAAGGAAGAGATTTCAGTAGAATAGGTAAGTCCTCCCATTCCAGACTAACCCATTGTTTCCTTTCTGGATGAAAATGCCAATCCATCAATCTAACTAGACTAGAAGCATGAAAGTAACTTTGAAGTCAGACAGACTTGCTCCACCCAAAGATTTAGGCTGAGTTAAAGTTTGCATGCTTTTCGTAGGTCTAATCTTTCTCCAGACAAACCAACCCAAAACAGATTGTAACTTGTGGAAAAACTGTGAGGAGGGGAAATGGGAACAGTTTGAAAAATATGTAGGAAGTGAGGCAGGATGTCCATTTTGATAGTGTTCATCCTTCAGAACTTATTCTTAGAATAATTTACTTTGAAATGACTTAGAAAGCCAAATAGATCCACAGGATCAGAGAGCCCTCCCAACCAACAGTGTCACCTCCCATTGTAAAGGATATCAAAGAGTAGACTGGAGGAAAAACGGGTTTAAAAACCGCGCTAGGAAACCACGAGCAAGGATGTAAATGAATATTTTTCTTTTATTTAGATAATTCCAACGCGTTTCGGAGACCCATCTGTCTCCTTCCTCAGGGAAAAAGAATCTTACAGTCAATGAGGAGTTGTCCTTATAAAACAACATACAGACAAAAGGAAAAAAAAAAAAAAAAAAAAAAAAGGGAGGGGGAGGGGGGTGTAACCAATCTTGACGTCATCACTCCATGTGCTGCAGAGTGATGACTCATTTCCACGTGGAGAAAAGCTGCATCATGATGTAAACTTCACATATTAAAACAAATATTTAAATATTTGTTTTAATATGTGAAGTTTACATCATGATGCAGCTTTTCTCCACGTGGAAATGAGTCATCACTCTGCAGCACATGGAGTGATGACGTCAAGATTGGTTACACCCCCCTCCCCCTCCCTTTTTTTTTTTTTTTTTTTCCTTTTGTCTGTATGTTGTTTTATAAGGACAACTCCTCATTGACTGTAAGATTCTTTTTCCCTGAGGAAGGAGACAGATGGGTCTCCGAAACGCGTTGGAATTATCTAAATAAAAGAAAAATATTCATTTACATCCTTGCTCGTGGTTTCCTAGCGCGGTTTTTAAACCCGTTTTTCCTCCAGTCTACTCTTTGATATCCTTTGCTCAGACACGGGGCCGCTGCTGAACCACTAAAGCACTCATCCACGTTCTCTAAGGGGTTGTGACTGGCACAACCCAGCCAGGTGAGTGTGTTTTTAACCCTTTTTCCCTCTGCCCTGTAAATCGGGTAAGACCCTATTGCGCCTTTTCTCTCCTACTACAGCACCTCCCATTGTAAAAAGAAATAAAGAGGGGAGAAAAAAAATCTCTGCATCTGTCCAGAAGAGTGAAAAACCCCTGAGAGGAAACCGTTTTCTACGGAAGGATACTCCCCTCAGAACTCAAACCCAGTAAACAATGAACAGCATAGGATAAACTTGCATCTGTGTCATTTAACCAAATAAAGAAATCACCAGTAATAGTATTTAGCAGGACTAACCCTTATGAACCAATCTATATATAACTCCATCAGAATCCCCATTGCTAACCAATCTTCACCAAATAGATGGCAAATGACTAGAAAGAATAATTTGAAATGAAAGTTAAGCTTAAAGTCACCAGAATTCCTTATTGAACAACACCCCCCTCCCGAGAACTGAGTTGAAGACAAAAACGGTAAAATAAAGCTAAAGGAAGTTCAGTCGAAAGGAGTATTTTCCCCCATCACTCCATCCTTTGAATTCCTCTGTAGGTCTATGCCTCAATTATCTCCTGGGCTGTTAGCTGTTATCCAATATAGGACCTAGTCAACAGATGAGATGGAAACAGGAGAGAGCCCGGGATCTGAGGTGAATTCTGGCAAATCCTAGAGTCACGAAGAACATGCAAGGATCCATTGTGGTAGACTAGGAGACTGAAAGGAAATTCCCAGGAGTTAAGGATGTTTTGCTATCTCAAGGTGTCTAGAAGTTGTCTCAAAGCCCTCCTGCTTTGTAACATGAGATGCGATAAGTCATTCATAATCTGGACAGGTAGCTCCTTGTAGAGGATAGAGTCCTTTATTTGAGCCTTATTTAGAATACTTTCTTTTTAATTGTAGAGCCGGCATATTATATCTTATGTTTTCACCTCATCAGCAGGTCAGTGCCTAAGACTTTGTGTGCTCTGTCCAGCCCCAACCCAGTATCAAGTGACAGACCGAATTGAACTGAAAAACTGGTGTACAGTCACATCTAGCTGATGATTTTCAACCAATTCAGGTAGTCCTCTAATCCTGATGTTATTACGCCTCCCCCTGTTTTGAATATCCTCCATAACATCAGCCTGGAGCTCCAGTGAGTTCGAAGAGATAGTCTACTCAGGGATATACACTTGTTGTGCAATACAAGAAGTGTGATTCTTTGTAAATGAGACCCTGTCTCTTAATGTTGCATCTCCATTCTCAAAGTGACAGATTCAGCTTTATATGAAGGATCCAGTCTGGAAATGTAATTATTCATATATTCACTTGTAGGTATGGCCCTTATGCAGTCTTCCTACAGCTTCCAACATTGAGCAGAGTCTTCTTGTACATAGCCTCCAGAGTGACCTGGAGAAGAAGGATGTAATCCAGCAGGGAATGAACCTCCCGCTGGGGAACCCAGTGAGGCTTTAAGTGATCCGCTTTTCAAACCCAGTATGTGTAAGGCCCCCTTCACACGTCCGTGATACACGTGCGTGTTTGGTCCGTTTCCGTATATACCGGAGACACGGCCAAACGTGCACCAATGTTAATCTATGATTGTGGTCACACGTGCGTTATTTCATTATGTCCGTGTGTGCGTGTCCGTGATCCGTATGTGTTTGCGTTTGGCACGGATGCATGTCCGTTATCTGCACGGAGCACGCACACGTGGACACAATGAAAGTCTATGGGTATGTGCACACACGTTAGTAAACACGTATGCATATACCTATAGTCCGTGTCCATTTGGTGTTTTTATTTCTAGTGATGTCGGCTATTCTTTCTATTTCTGTGTATGTCGGTCAATCTCCCTGAGTCCGTCGGTCAGTCTCTCTGTCTCTCTGTCGGTCTCTCTGTCTGTCTGTCCCTCTCTCACAGTCTGTCGGTCAGTTTCCCCCCCTCTCTCATACTTACCGTTCCCCGATCTCCGGCGCAGCGCTGCACGGCATTCACACTGCTGCGGCGGCTTTTACTATTTTGAAAAAGCCGGCCGCCCATTAAACAATCTCGTATTCCCTGCTTTCCCCGCCCACCGGCGCCTTTGATTGGTTACAGTGAGACACGCCCCCACGCTGAGTGACAGGTGTCACACTGCACCCAATCACAGCAGCCGGTGGGCGTGTCTATACTGTGCAGTAAAATAAATAAATAAATAATTAAAAAAAAACGGCGTGCGGTTCCCCCCAATTTTAATGCCAGCCAGATAAAGCCATACGGCTGAAGGCTGGTATTCTCAGGATGGGGAGCTCCACGTTATGGGGAGCCCCCCACCCTAACAATATCAGTCAGCAGCCGCCCAGAATTGCCGCATACATTATATGCGACAGTTCTGGGGCTGTACCCGGCTCTTCCCGATTTGCCCTGGTGCCGTTGGCAAATCGGGGTAATAAGGAGTTATTGGCAGCCCATAGCTGCCAATAAGTCCTAGATTAATCATGTCAGGCGTCTATGAGACACCTTCCATGATTAATCTGTAAGTTACAGTAAAAAAAACACACACACCCGAAAAAATCCTTTATTTGAAATAAAAAACACACACAAATTCCCTCATTACCAATTTATTAACCCCGACAAACCCTCCATGTCCGGCGTACTCCACGGACCTCCAGCGTCGCGTCCAGCTCTGCTGCATGGAGGTGACAGGAGCAGCAGAAGACACCGCCGCTCCGGTCACCTCCACGCAGCTAATGAGATGAGTAGCGCGATCAGCTGCTGTCACTGAGGTTACCCGCGGCCACCGCTGGATCCAGCGGTGGCCGCGAGTTACCTGACTGACAGCAGCTGATCGCGCTACTCACCTCATTTGCTGTGTGGAGGTGACCGGAGCGGCGGTGTCTTCTGCTGCTCCTGTCACCTCCATGCAGCAGAGCTGGACGCGACGCTGGAGGTCCGTGGAGTACGCCGGACATGGAGGGTTTGTCGGGGTTAATAAATTGGTAATGAGGGAATTTGTGTGTGTTTTTTATTTCAAATAAAGGATTTTTTCGGGTGTGTGTGTTTTTTTACTGTAACTTACAGATTAATCATGGAAGGCATCTCAGGGAGACGCCTGACATGATTAATCTAGGACTTATTGGCAGCTATGGGCTGCCAATAACTCCTTATTACCCCGATTTGCCAACGGCACCAGGGCAAATCGGGAAGAGCCGGGTACAGTCCCAGAACTGTCGCATATAATGTATGCGGCAATTCTGGGCGGCTGCTGACTGATATTGTTAGGGTAGGGGGCTCCCCATAACGTGGAGCTCCCCATCCTGAGAATACCAGCCTTCAGCCGTATGGCTTTATCTGGCTGGCTTTTAAATTGGGGGGAACCGCACGCCGTTTTTTTTTAATTATTTATTTATTTATTTTACTGCACAGTATAGACACGCCCACCGGCTGCTGTGATTGGGTGCAGTGTGACACCTGTCACTCAGCGTGGGGGCGTGTCTCACTGTAACCAATCATAGGCGCCGGTGGGCGGGGAAAGCAGGGAATAGGAGATTGTTTAATGAGCGGCCGGCTTTTTCAAAATAGTAAAAGCCGCCGCAGCCGTGTGAATGCCGTGCAGCGCCGGTGATCGGGGATCGGTGAGTATGAGAGAGGGGGGGACACTTCAGTCAATCGGGGGATTAGCGGTCACCGGTGAATCCTTCACAGGTGACCGCTAATCAGTACTCGACACAGACAGAGCCGCGGTATGAGGATGAAGTCGGGTGAAGTTCACCCGAGTTCATTCTCATCGCGCAACTCTGTCTGCTGTCAGCCGACATTTATAAACGACATTGTGCATCACACACACGGACATTACACACGGACATTACACGTACACATACACGTTAATTCCACACGCACACACGGACGTTCTGCACACAAACACGGCTAGCATACGCAATTCACACAGGTGCCACACGGACCATAAAAACGGACACAAAAACGGGACACGGACCCGAAAAACGGCCCGTAACACACGTGCGTGTTTTTCACGGACGTGTGAAGGGGGCCTAAAGGAAAGTGCAGGATTATCTGAGCTGAAGGGAATAGGGAACAAAACCCACCCTTATTATAAGGAATACATCTTTGTGTCTGAATGTGGGTTTATCGCATTCCATCTCAGAGGCAGAGAGACTTACCCGCTCATCCAGCAAAGCAGTCTGGACAACTGTAGTCTTGAGATTTAGGTGCTTGGGCTCTAACCGCAGAGATCCATCCTGTCCCACAGAAGGTACTATGATGCAGCATGGTCCACTGCCGATCCTGTCAACATTTTAGATTCACCAGCAGCAGAGCAGGAAGGAGCCAAGCTCCCAAGAAAGCAGGTGATACCAGCCACAGACACCGTGGAGGGACATAGAATGGGAAGTAACAAGTTCTTTCTCCTTCTAGCCAACGTTATCACAGTTTGAGCTATTTTTGATGGGTTAGGCAGGGTTTGGGGTTGGTTCAAGAACTGAAGCAAAGAGGTATTTTCTTACTCCTCTATAGCCAGACCATGCCCCCCAGTTTTCAAGAAATTTAAAAGCATTTTTCCTCCCTCTAAATATATTAGTAGCATAGATTTTCAGATTGGCCAATTACTAGTATATTAAAGTAAAACAAACATTCTAGTTTTCCTGCTGGACTTCTATGTCATGGATCACGTGACAGCATTATCCAACATTAGAGCTATTAGTCAATATAGTTATGTGCCTGTAGTACATTCAGTCACTTTGGATGATAAATGACCCACAACATAGGAATTTAGGAGGCCCATAGGGAAAGATGGGAGAATTATTAACAATCATATATTTGTTAATTAACTGTTTTCTAGTTAGCAGAACTGTGGTTGACAATATGCCTTAGAACCGTCTATGGTTATTGTGAATACTCTTCTAGGAGGTGATGAGACGTATCAATTTATGAAAGTTGGGGAGTATGCAGTAGTGATTAAAGGGGTTGTCCGGTGAAAAAAAGGTATCACCTGTGCACAAAATAGGTGATAACTTACTGATTGGTGGGCGTCCAACCACTCGGACCTGCACCAGTAGGCAGATCATGTAATTTTTATCTTCATTACAGAATATTCAGATACTCCACTGCAGCCTTTTTAATTCCCTATGGGGCTGCTGAGCTGTGCTCATGTTTTTTCAGCAGTCCTATAGAGAATTAATAAAGCGGCTTTCAGGTATCCAACCTGCTGTCCCATCTTGGAATGGAGATAAAAGGTCAAAGTAGAGAATAAAAAATTCTCCATTCTGCAAATCGGTGCGGGTCTCCTCTGTCAGACCCCCACCAATCAACAAGTCACAAATCCTGGGGAAGTATGTTCAGACTTTCCAACTCACTGAACATGTGACTACAATGGCTATTTTGGACCAAAGAAAGTGGCCGCAGCAGTTTGAATGTTGCTGGAGATGGGAATGTCCACATACCTCCACCTGTGGGTGGGCTTATAGCATATAATTTGAGTGTTTGTTTGAGCACATGGTCTGACAGAGAGAGATAATCTCAGGAGAAGACTACCCCTGGAGGGGGTGGCAGCCCACTGGAAAGGGCTGTGGGTGTACTGACTGGAGTCAGTGCATAGGTGCGCACAGTGGTGAAAGGTGCTGGCCTGTGACCGGAAAGTCAGGCCCGTATGCACCCCTGGTGGTGTCAGACAGAGGTATTTAGTATTAGTTAATGCCCAGCCGGGCCAGCCTTCATTGTTATGTCATATAATGTAATGTGTTTGCCATATGATGTGTTTTGTGGGATCCGGGAGGCTGGAAATAAAAGCCTTATGTTTCCTGTATATGGACTGTTTGTGGTTTGTGTCACTGCCATACCGCACTATAATGCCCAGGGTATCACAATAAAATATATATATATATATATATATATATATGTATATGTATGTATGTGTATATATATATATATATATGTGTGTATATATATACACACACACACACGATCGAAATTAGAGAACACTGTACAATCACTTGCTTTTTTTTCAGAAATCATGTAATCTACATTGATCAACATTTGAAGGTTTTTTGTTATGGGTACACCATGCCACTAGATCAGTGTTTTACAAACGATCCAAAGTTCATCAACATAAAACCTTTATTTTGCCCAAAACTTGATGATCATAATTATAGAACAGCAATGACTGTAGCACAGAGAAAGATTATAACTAAATTTTCTGAAGGTAACAGTCACCAATCAGTAGGAAGTGTACAGGCCTTTTGCTTTGAATGACTTCAGCACATGTGCGGCCACAGGATATCACTAGTCTCTCACACTGCACTGGTGTGATTTTGGTCCACTCTTCTTCCAGTCTCTTCCACAGTTCTTTGACTGTTGTGGGTTTCTTGGCCATAACTTTGTCACCAAGGATTTTCCAGAGGTTTTCTATTGGGTTTAGATCAGGACTCTGGGCTGGCCATTTCATTGTTTCAAAGTTTTCTGTTTTAAGGAACTGCTTTACCCGTTTTGCTGTGTGGCAGGGAGCATTGTCCTGCATGAAAATTGCAGAAAGATTGAGTGATGAACGCAAGTAACCACAGGTTGTTGAAGAAGGTTCTGATACATACTTGCCTTCATTCTGCCATGTAGCTATATGAGAGGTCCATCGCCCACTGCAGAAAACATTGCCCAAGCCAAAACACTTCCTCCATCAACTTTCACTGACTTCTTAACACACTTTAAGTTCAGTCTTTGCCCAGTTTGTCGAAAAATATAAGGTTTCCCATCAGACCCAAATAAATTAAACTTGCTTTCCTCACTAAAATGAAATGTGGACTACTACTCCTCTGTTCACACAACATGCTCCTTTTGATTCTGTCTGCTAATGAGAGGTTTGGTCACTGCACAGTGGGCTTTCAGTCCAAATGCTCTTAAACATTGTGACACTGCATGATGAGACAGATTCTTATCCAGTTCGGTGCCTAACTGGAGAGCAGTGTTGAAACGATTATCCATGGAGATTCTCCACATTATCCTATCCTGTCTTGCATTTGTCTTTCGAGGTCAACCAGCCTTCTTGAGGTCTTGAAAGAGTTTGTGATGTTGAAAAGATGCAATAGTCTTGAAATCACAGACTTGGAACGACCAACTTCTCTTGCTATGGCTGATAGGGCCACATTTTTAGCCTTCATCTGGACAACTTGCTGACCCCATCCACACACACACACAGAAACGCACATACACATACAGGCATACGTACATATACATATTTGAAGACAAATTCATAAAAATACATATAAACAGACAAATATATGCACAGTCATATACACTGACATACATGCAGACACAGACGCATTAGGGCTCGTGCGCACGTTGCGTAATTCCATGCATTTACGCTGCGTATAGCACTGCAGTGTAAATGCATGCGTCCTGCGTCCCCTATACAATCTATGTATATTGTGCATGATACGTGCGCACGTTGCTTTTATGAACGCAGCGATTTGGGTGCTAAAATGTTGACCCAAATCCGTGCGTTCATAAAATGAGCACGTCAATTATTCCGTGCGCTATGGATGCAACTCCCACTCTGTCTATGGTGGGGGCAGCAGCCATAGCGCATGAAATCGGCTTTTTTTGTACAGAAAAACTGCATCCATTATGCAGTGTTTCTGCAGCGATTTGACATGTGCTGTCACATCGCTGCAGAATATTCAGCAGTTACGCATGAGCCCTTACAGGTATTAATATGGGGAAGTCGCCAGCAGCCTCACTCACCTCTCCCGCTTGTTTCCGTCCAGCTCCTTCAGGACATGTGGCTGTGTTTCACCATGGCTGTCACTAACAGACATGACTGCACACTGACAGCACTGCTGTATATACATCACAGGAGGGGCTGAGGGCTACAATATATACATTACAGTAGGGGTAGGGGGCATAGATGTTACTGGAGTGGCAAACAGCTCTGGTGGTGTACTCATTACTGGGATGAGTGACATAGCGCTTTGGGGGACCCATATAGTTCTGGGGCGGCTGTACAGACTGCTCTAATTAATATACACACACATACACACACACACACACACAGTACTGCTTCTTACACACACAGCACTGACACACACACACACACACACATACAATGCACCCCCCATCACCCTCTACACACACACACAATGCACCCCCCATCATCCCCTACACACACAATGCACCCCCCCATCACCCCCTACACACACACACACACACACACACACACATATCACCCCCTACACACACACACACACATACACACCCACATCACCCTCTACACACACACACACACACATATCACCCCCTACACACACACACACACACACCCACATCACCCTCTACACACACACACACCACCCCCTACACACACACCACCACCACCCCCTACACACACACCACCACCCCCTACACACACACACCACCACCCCCCCACACACACCACCAAACCCCGACACCCCCCCACCACACACACACACACCACCCCCCCACACACACCCCCCACCCCCCCACACACACACCACCCCCCCACACACACATCCCACACACACCCACACACACCCCCACACACCCCACACACACACACACACATACACACACACCACTCCCCCACACACACACACACACCACCCCCCCCCACACACACCCCCACACACACCCCCCACACACACACACACACACCACACCACCCCCTACACACACACCCCACACCACTCCCTACACACACACACACACAATGCACCCCCCATCACCCTCCACACACACACACCCACACCCATCCCCCTCCACACACACACACCCACACCCATCCCCCTCTACACACACACACATACACAAAATGCACCCGCCATCACCCCTCCCCCACACACACACAATACAATGCACCCTCCATTACCCCTCCCCCACACACAATGCAATGCACCCTCCATTACCCCTACCCCACAATACAATGCACCCTCCATTACCCCTCCCCCCACACACACAATACAATGAACCCTCCATTACCCCTCCCCCCCACACACACAATACAATGCACCCTCCATTATCCCTCCCCCAACACACACAATACAATGCACCCTCCATTACCCCTCCCCCCACACACACAATACAATGCACCCTCAATTACCCCTCCCCCCACACACAATACAGTGCACCCTCCATTACCCCTCCCCCCACACACAATACAGTGCACCCTCCATTACCCCTCCCCCACACACACAATACAATGCACCCTCCATTACCCCTCCCCCAAACACAATACAATGCACCCTCCATTACCCCTCCCCCAAACACAATACAATGCACCCTCCATTACCCCTCCCCCACACACCATACAATGCACCCTCCATTACCCCTCCCCCCACACACAATACAATGCAACCCTCATCACCCCCTACACACACAACTTACACTGCCCCATCCCTACACACTCCTGCCTCCCTCCCTCCCTTGGAATACAGTACTCCCCCCGCCTGTCACAAAGCTGTGTTCCTTCAGAAATGTTTCCCGTTATGTGTCCTCAGCCCCTCCCCACTCATCCCCATTAATTAAACCTGTCTCTTCAGCTCCTTCATGGAGCGCTCGCTTCCTGATGTCCCCTGTGTGCCGGAGCCCGCAGCACTGTGATGATGTCAGCAAGGTGTTGATCTCATCACGTTGCTGCACGTCGGGGGCGGGGCACAGTCCAGGCGCGCTGTTCAAATGTATTTATGTCTGAAAGACGCAAATACATTTGAATAGGAATGGAAAGAGGAAGCTGCGGTCATCGGTACCGGCGCACTCCTCTGCAGTGTGTACATGCCGTGCACACAGCAGAGCCGACACAGTACAGCACGCTGCCTCCTGCTCTTGCTAGTGTGCCTGGCATGTACACACTGCAGAGGAGCGTGGCAGGGACAGCAGATACAGTGGCCCACTACACCATGCTGCTGCTTCTGGGGGGGCAGCTGCCCCCCCTGCCCCTCGCTGGATACGGCCGCAGCACATAGCAGGGAGCATTGGCACAACTCTGACCCCGGAAGTGCAAGCGCTGGTACTTCCGGGGTCAATCAGCGTCCCGTGCCCGCAGTTTGTTTTTGCGTCTTAAAAACGCAGATACCAATAAATAGTGGTGCGCCAACACCCCGTCCCCCCTACCCTCCCGAAAACACAGCTGATTTATTAGACTGTCTTCATGGAGGGGGAGAGGGTGTGAAGAAAAAAAAAAAATGCTGACAGGTGCCTAGTGGCAAGTATGGCCCTGGTGGTGGGGGCCCCTTAGAAGCTCTTTTGGTGGGGGCCCTGGGGCTGAAGCCCCGCCTATAATCCGGCTATATATATATATATATATATACACATACATACATACATACATACACACACACGCACACACACACACACACACACACACACACACACATATACGCACATATATATATATATATATATATATATATATATACATATATACAGTGCCTACAAGTAGTATTCAACCCCCTGCAGGTTTACACATTCGGAATTAATTTGGCATTGTGACATTTGGACTGTAGATCAGCCTGGAAGTGTGAAATGCGCTGCAGCAAAAAAGAATGTTATTTCTTATTTATTTATTTTTTTAAATTGTGAAAAGTTTATTCAGAGGGTCATTTATTATTTAACCCCTCAAACCACCAGAATTCTGTTTGGTTCCCCTAAAGTATTAAGAAGTATTTCAGGCACAAAGAACAATGAGCTTCACATGTTTGGATCAATTATCTCTTTTTCCAGCCTTTTCTGACTAATTAAGACCCTCCCCAAACTTGTGAACAGCCCTCATACTTGGTCAACATGGGAAAGACAAAGGAGCATTCCAAGGCCATCAGAGACAAGATCGTGGAGGGTCACAAGGCTGGCAAGGGGTACAAAACGCTTTCCAAGGAGTTGGGCCTACCTGTCTCCACTGTTGGGAGCATCATCCGGAAGTGGAAGGCTTATGGAACTACTGTTAGCCTTCCACGGCCTGGACAGCCTTTGAACGTTTCCTCCCGTGCCGAGGCCAGGCTTGTCCGAAGAGTCAAGGCTAACCCAAGGACAACAAGGAAGGAGCTCTGGGAAGATCTCATGGCAGTGGGGACATTGGTTTCAGTCAATACCATAAGTAACGTACTCCATCGCAATGGTCTCCGTTCCAGACGAGCCCGTAAGGTACCTTTACTTTCAAAGCGTCATGTCAAGGCTCGTCTACAGTTTGCTCATGATCACTTGGAGGACTCTGAGACAGACTGGTTCAAGGTTCTCTGGTCTGATGAGACCAAGATCGAGATCTTTGGTGCCAACCACACACGTGATGTTTGGAGACTGGATGGCACTGCATACGACCCCAAGAATACCATCCCTACAGTCAAGCATGGTGGTGGCAGCATCATGCTGTGGGGCTGTTTCTCAGCCAAGGGGCCTGGCCATCTGGTCCGCATCCATGGGAAGATGGATAGCACGGCCTGCCTGGAGATTTTGGCCAAGAACCTCCGCTCCTCCATCAAGGATCTTAAGATGGGTCGTCATTTCATCTTCCAACAAGACAACGACCCAAAGCACACAGTCAAGAAAACCAAGGTCTGGTTCAAGAGGGAAAAAATCAAGGTGTTGCAGTGGCCTAGTCAGTCTCCTGACCTTAACCCAATTGAAAACTTGTGGAAGGAGCTCAAGATTAAAGTCCACATGAGACACCCAAAGAACCTAGATAACTTGGAGAAGATCTGCATGGAGGAGTGAGCCAAGATAACTCCAGAGACCTGTGCCGGCCTGATCAGGTCTTATAAAAGACGATTATTAGCTGTAATTGCAAACAAGGGTTATTCCACAAAATATTAAACCTAGGGGTTGAATAATAATTGACCCACACTTTTATGTTGAAAATTTATTAAAATTTAACTGAGCAACATAACTTGTTGGTTTGTAAGATTTATGCATCTGTTAATAAATCCTGCTCTTGTTTGAAGTTTGCAGGCTCTAACTTATTTGCATCTTATCAAACCTGCTAAATCTGCAGTGGGTTGAATACTTGTAGGCACTGTGTGTATATATATATATATATATATATAAATATATATATATATATATATATATATATAAATATAAATATATATATAATTATACAAAAAAAAAACCAGGAGAACAAAGAAGTTTTTTGTGTGAAAAACAATGTTATTTATTTTTTTAAAAATATTGTTTATAG
Organism: Anomaloglossus baeobatrachus; assembly: GCF_048569485.1. Taxonomy (NCBI): domain Eukaryota; kingdom Metazoa; phylum Chordata; class Amphibia; order Anura; family Aromobatidae; genus Anomaloglossus; species Anomaloglossus baeobatrachus. The sequence continues at coordinate 293,809,960 of NC_134358.1, read as the reverse complement.
TTTTTTTGAGGATAAATTACAAAAACTGACGAAAGACAACAGATGATGAAAAACACATCTGAAAAACATGAAGAATAAAAGAAAATAAGTGAGAGGGACACAAGGCGTAGTGCCAGTAAACATGGAGTGGATCAGAAAAAAGACCATATGCCAGGAAAGTTGAGGTTTCTGATTAGGGCAGGTGCTGTCGCCTACGCATCAAAAGTATACATCACTAAAGTGCTATGTGCCAGCAAAAGGAGATTGCAAAATACCCATGAAGATTAATCAGGAAATATAGCAGCACTATAAAAAAGGTGCTAGGTGCAAAAAGAAAAGGGTAACAATAGGAAAGCTGAAGAGATAATAACAGTAACAGTAGATTTAGAATCGTAAAAATAAGGATAATAGCAGCTTCCCTAAGCAAAGTGCTGGAGTACAAACATAGCAGCAATAGTGATGTAAAACCAAAGAGATGCGCAGGTCACGTACCATTGAGAGGCCAGGGCAGTTCAGATCTTGTGAAAGTGTCCCCTGGAAGGCAAAGTCCCCCCCACACCCACCGACGTACGTTTCACCTAGGGGAGAGAAGTGTCCCCATACACGGCTTCTTCAGGGAGGGAGAGAGGTGTTTGTCCTCTCTGCAGGCCGGTTTAAATCGCCGCCCGCGTACAGACTTCCGCCTACGTCACCACAACACCGGGCGCATGCGCGAGCCGCCAGCCTGGACGCAGCGGGCAGGCAAGCCGTCAGACGCCGAAGGGCACACGCGGGAGCAGGGACGCGTCATCTGGCTCCCGCGCATGCGCCGCAGCCATAGCGATGGCAGCCAGCCGGCCGCTGACACAGCGGCAACCGCACACGCGCACCAAGTGGGACGTAATTAATAGAAGTGACAGTGCATGTAGAAAAAAGAGGAGAAAGATCACCAGGCGAGAACCAAGTATTGAGAGTGAAAAGTATACAGGTAACACTCGATAACAACAAGTATTATACAACAAACAGTTATATTTGAAAATATTTCATTCATATTTATGAGGCTCAAACACAATGGTCAAGCCTGGTGAAAGTCCAAACGACTAATGCAGCTTTCCAAAGGAATATGCATAAAATTAAGAATATCAGATGATGATCTCCGTCCAAAAATAGGCAGAAGAGGATATTCAAATGCGGTTTATGAATCCAAAAGGATGTAGATATTGGTGAATAAGTCAGATGACGTCAAGATCTAATTGGGATAAGAGTAAGAGGTAATAAATTGACCTTCATTGGCCCAGAGAGGAAAAAAAGGGGATCAAAAAAGCAGTTAAAAACATACAAAGATTAAATACATACAAAGATTAAAACAGTTATCAGATGCGACAGAAGCTAAATAAGGGGGGAGCCATGGATTACAAAAAAGAGGCAAAACTAACAACTTCGTTTAGCCCTTTGGGGAAAATTGTATCCAGGGTGCAGATCCATCGTGCCTCACATTGGGCTAATTTCTTTTTTAGATCTCCACCCCTGGATCCAAGGCTGACCACATCAATTCCATGAACCTCCAGGACAGATGAGTTACAGGCGTGAAACGTTCTTAAGTGGCGAGGTATAGTTTTAAGCAATGTCAATTCTTCAGCTGTTTTAACTGTTTTGGCTGCCTCAATGTCTCGTACGTGCTCACGTACTCTGACGCGGAGCTCACGTGAAGTGAGCCCCACATAAATCAATGAGCACGGGCAGGTGGCATAATACACTACGTGTGTTGTACTACACGTGATATATTTCCTGATGGTATAGAACTTAGTACCATCAGATGAAGTGAAATCTCTGGCGCGGATAACATTGCGGCATACCAAACAATGGCCACATTTATAACAGCCAACTAAAGGGGCCCCAGCTCCAAAAGGGTTATGGACTGGTGGAACATAGTGGCTGTAAACCAAAATGTCTCTCAGGTTGCGAGATCGTCGTGCGGTAATGAGTGGAGCATCAGTCAGGACGTCTGATAAAACAGGATCGGATCGCAAGACCGGCCAGTGCTTCTTAAGGATGTCCCTCATGGTGTCCCACTCACGATTGAATGTACCAATAAATCTCAATTCAGGCTCCCTAGGGCCCTCCCTGGGGGCATAGATCAGCAGCTGAGGTCTAGGTGTCCCTTTAGGTCTCTGATATCTCTTCTTAATAATGTGTCTGCTATAGCCACGATCCTGGAAGCGACGCCTAAGGTCGGCCGATTGAGTCTCAAACTTAGCCTCAGATGAGCAGATCCGCCTTATCCTCAAGAATTGTCCAGTCGGTATGGCTTGAATTGTGGAGGGAGTGTGGGCAGATGTGTCGCGGGCAGGGGGTGCGCTGCTCGACCGCACTCGTGGCTCGGGTCCGGCTGCTGCGGCTGCTGCTCGGTGGCTTGAGCGGTGGGCCGGATCCGGGGACTAGAGCGGCGCTCCTCGCCCGTGAGTGAAAGGGGTTGGTTTGGTTTGGGAATTTGGTTCGTGACGCCACCCACGGGTCGTGGTGAGGTTGGGGCACCACCGCTGCTGGTGATGGGGATCCCGGGAGCGTTGTTAGGGAGCAGCTGGGATGTTTTCCCCTCCGTGGGTAGGGGTTGGTGGTCCCAGGGCCCGGTAAGGAGAAGGGAGAAATGCAGGGTAGGTGAGGTGCAGGGTCGTGGGGGCAGCGCGGTGCCAGAGGGCACGGTGGTACTCACTCAGCCAAGAACAGATACAGAGTCTCCGGTAAAACAAACGGCTGGATGGACAGGTCCCGCAGACGGCTACTGTGATCACTCCCGGATGGTTGGTGGTGGCTGCCTTTCAACTGCACCTGGTGTGTGTCTTCGGTCCCAATGGCTTCCCACTGGTAACCTGCCCCCCAGCTTGGATAGATGCCGAGGAAGCCCCTGTTGCCCGCAGGCTCTGGCCCTGGGAGCTCTAGCTCTGGCGGTAGTTGTCTCTCCCTGTTCGGTTTGGACGGTTGCCTTCAATCGGGTCTTGGTCACTAGGAAACCCCGGAGGTTCCCGTCGCTAACGGATTTGACCAGTTTAACAGTGACTCCCAGCCTGGTCGGGGTCCGCAGGCCCTGCCGGTTTGTGCTGGCTTTTCTTCGCTCCCCGGTTCGGTACCGGTGGGCCACCGCCCAGCCCCGGCCCTATGGTTCCGCGTCGATAGGCCACTCCTGCAGACAGCCACCACCGTCTGCCAACCTTGCTGTATGTGCCCGGGCCACGTACCCGGACACGGTCAGTCTGCTCCTCACTTGCCACTTCACTCCTTCCACTTCACTCTCCCTAGCTGTTCTACTCTGACTTCCTTTCCCGCCTCCAGGACTGTGAACTCCTCAGTGGGTGGGGCCAACTGCCTGGCTCCACCCCACCTGGTGTGGACATCAGCCCCTGGAGGAAGGCAACAAGGATTTGTGTGTGCGGCTGATGTGCCTAACCGGGGTGTGGGGTGTGTTGTTGCAGTACCTGTGACATCCTGGCTTGTCCAGGGCACCACAGATGATGCATGCAGCAGAGCGTTGACCGAGGTATCTTTACGGTGGACGTCAGTTTGTAAAAAACGGTCAGGACCAACCTCTAACTTGATGTCTAAGAAGTGAACGCTACTGCTGCTGCATTGGTATGTCAATTTGATGTTATAAGTGTTGCAATTTAGCTGCTGCATAAAATCCCCCAGCTGCTCCGCCGTGCCCTGCCAAAAAATCAAAATATCATCTATGTATCTCAGACAGCACTGCGTATGGGGGCCAGCGCAAGCGCCCCTGTCCGAAAAAACCAACCTCTCCCAGTAACCCAGGAAAAGGTTGGCGTACGAGGGCGCCTACGCCACCCCCACCGCAGTGCCGCACTTCTGGAGATAAAATTGATCTTTAAACAGAAAAAAATTGTGGGTAAGGGCAAAGCGGAGCAGCTGCAGGATTAAATCTCCCATTCTGCCACAACGACTGTCCATCTCGAGGAAAAAGCGGACCGCTGCGATGCCGTCCTCATGCCCAATACAAGTATATAGGCTTTCCACATCTGCTGTTACGATGAGGACGTCATCATCCACAAAGATACCGTCAACCCTGTTCAGGACGTCCGTCGTGTCCTTGACGTAGGAGGGGAGTGTTTCAACCATTGGTTTTAAATAGTAATCAATTAATTTACATATCGGTTCACACAATCTCTCCATGGCTGACACGATAGGACGCCCCGGTGGGTTGACAGGATCCCTGTGGATCTTGGGCAAAAAGTATAATGTAGGTATACGTGAGGTTTTCTTAAAGAGACCCTCAAACATTTTCTTGTCGATAATGCCTCTCTCAGCGCCTCTTCCAGGATCAGTGATAGTTCATTTGAAAATTTAGACAGCGGGTTAAATGAGAGCTTAACATAGGTGTCTTTGTCCCTCAACTGTCTTATAGCTTCTTTTTCATATTTCTCTGTTGCCCAAATCACCACGTTGCCCCCCTTGTCCGCTGCCTTAATCACAATATCATCATAGGATTTCAATTCCTCCAAGGCCCGCCTCTGTCCAGAAGTCAGATTGTCGGATTTCCTTCTGTCTGGTAGTGATTTTTTTAAAATCATTAGAGACGAGCCTGGTGAAAATGTCAATTGCTGGGCATAGGGACAAGGGGGGGAACCTGGTTGATCTGGGCAATAATGACTTAGGGAACACACCTGTACTGCTGTCCTCCTGCTCCCGTAGAAGGTCCTCTAGAGCCTGAAGAGCATCTTGTTCAAATTGGTTCTCAGTTTCCATAGAGCTCCTGTGGTGGAGTTTTCTCAATAGCACCTTACGTGCAAATAAATTAACGTCCTTGAGAGCTGTGAAAAAATTGAAGCTGTTAGTAGGTGAGAATGACAAGCCTTTTGACAGGACCTTCACCTGAATACTCGTGAGAGTACGTGAGGATAAATTTACAACCTGAAGCTGATTATCCACGTACTTGTAAGATTTCTTTTGTTGTTGTCTACCTCGGCCCACTCGTTTAACTCTGGCTCCAACACTCAGGTCACTCTCCACTTTGCCCCCGGATGCCCCAGAAGAGAAATCATCACCAGATGCATGGGAAATCATTGAAGATGACCTCTCACGTATGGTGGCACCTGGTTTGATGCCACCGCGTCCCCTATCTCGTCCACAACGCCACCTGTAGGCTCGTTGCGTTGTATAATCAGTGATGTCTCTATTGAATTTTTTTACCTTAAAATCTTTGGTCTCTTTCTCAATTTTGGATAGTTCTACCTCTATCTCGTCGTTTAATTTAATGATAGACTCTGGGGAACATTTCTCTTTTAGGGTTTTTTCAATATCTTCTAACTCAGTTTCCATGGTAGTTAGAGACTGGGTATTATGGTCTCTCAAAAGGCATAAGAAACCTTTGGAGCAGTCTTGGGCGAGGCCTTCCGATTTACTCTTAAATTCTTCATCTTCCACACCGAAAGATGGGAAAATTTGAATTCTAAGGCCTCGTGGGACTAAATGTTTTTCTATATATCTAATAAGTAGAGCCCTGTTCCAAGATAGTTTTAACCTGTGCTTTAGGAGTTCTCTATACTTGGAAACTAAGGTCCCCTGAGTGACATCAACCTCACCACTAGCATCCGCATCATCTGGTACTTTTAAAATGTCATCAAAGCGATTTGACCGGGCTCAATCACGAGCCCTGAAGTCCATGTTGGTCTGAGAAAGGGCTGTGGAAAACAGACAGGAATACAATTAGCAAACAGAATCTCAGTTTGACCATACCAAATAATAATGAGGTGGGGGAAAAGATAAATCACCCCACCCACACAACTTCTACAAGTAAAGCAAAAAACAGGAGAACAAAGGTTTTTTGTGTGAAAAACAATGTTATTTATTTTTTTAAAAATATTTTTTATAGTTTTTTTGAGGATAAATTACAAAAACTGACGAAAGACAACAGATGATGAAAAACACATCTGAAAAACATGAAGAAAAAAAGAAAATAAATGAGAGGGACACAAGGCGTAGTGCCAGTAAACATGGAGTGGATCAGAAAAAAGACCATATGCCTGGAAAGTTGAGGTTTCTGATTAGGGCAGGTGCTGTCGCCTACGCATCAAAAGTATACATCACTAAGGTGCTATGTGCCAGCAAAAGGAGATTGCAAAATACCCATGAAGATTAATCAGGAAATATAGCAGCACTATACAAAAGGTGCTAGGTGCAAAAAGAAAAGGGTAACAATAGGGAAGCTGAAGAGATAATAACAGTAACAGTAGATTTAGAATCGTAAAAATAAGGATAATAGCAGCTTCCCTAAGTAAAGTGCTGGAGTACAAACATAGCAGCAATAGTGATGTAAAACCAAAGAGATGCGCAGGTCACGTACCATTTAGAGGTCAGGGCAGTTCAGATCTTGTGACAGTGTCCCCTGGAAGGCAAAGTTCCCCCCACACCCACCAACGTACGTTTCACCTAGGGGAGAGAAGTGTCCCCATACACGGCTTCTTCAGGGAGGGAGAGAGGTGTTTGTCCTCTCTGCAAGCCGGTTTAAATCGCTGCCCGCGTACAGACTTCCGCCTACGTCACCACAACACCGGGCGCATGCGCGAGCCGCCAGCCGAGACGCAGCGGGCAGGCAAGCCGTCAGACGCTGAATCGCACACGCGGGAGTAGGGACGCGTCATCCGGCTCCCGCGCATGCGCCGCAGCCATAGCGACAGCAGCCAGCCGGCCGCTGACACAGCGGCAACCGCGCATGCGCACCAAGTGGGACGTAATTAATAGAAGTGACAGTGCATGTAGAAAAAAAGAGGAGAACGATCACCAGGCGAGAACCAAGTATTGAGAGTGAAAAGTATACAGGTAAGACTCGATAACAACAAGTATTATACAGCAAACAGTTATATTTGAAAATATTTCATTCATATTTATGAGGCTCAAACACAATGGTCAAGCCTGGTGAAAGTCCAAACGACTAATGCAGCTTTCCAAAGGAATATGCATAAAATTAAGAATATCAGATGATGATCTCCGTCCAAAAATAGGCAGAAGAGGATATTCAAATGCGGTTTATGAATCCAAAAGGATGTAGATATTGGTGAATAAGTCAGATGACGTCAAGATCTAAATGGGATAAGAGTAAGAGGTAATAAATTGACTTTCATTGGCCCAGAGAGGAAAAAAAGGGGAGCAAAAAAGCAGTTAAAAACATACAAAGATTAAAACAGTTATCAGATGCGACAGAAGCTAAATAAGGGGGGGAGCCATGGATTACAAAAAAGAGGCAAAACTAAAAACTTCGTTTAGCCCTTTGGGGACAATTGTATCCAGGGTGCAGATCCATCGTGCCTCACATTGGGCTAATTTCTTTTTTAGATCTCCACCCCTGGATCCAAGGCTGACCACATCAATTCCACGAACCTCCAGGACAGATGAGTTACAGGCGTGAAACGTTCTGAAGTGTCGAGGTATAGATTTAAGCAATGTCAATTCTTCAGCTGTTTTAACTGTTTTGGCTGCCTCAATGTCTCGTACGTGCTCACGTACTCTGACGCGGAGCTCACGTGAAGTGAGCCCCACATAAATCAATGAGCACGGGCAGGTGGCATAATACACTACGTGTGTTGTACTACACGTGATATATTTCCTGATGGTATAGAACTTAGTACCATCAGATGAAGTGAAATCTCTGGCGCGGATAACATTGCGGCATACCAAACAATGGCCACATTTATAACAGCCAACTAAAGGGGCCCCAGCTCCAAAAGGGTTATGGACTGGTGGAACATAGTGGCTGTAAACCAAAATGTCTCTCAGGTTGCGAGATCGTCGTGAGGTCATGAGTGGGGCATCAGTCAGGACGTCTGATAAAACAGGATCGGATCGCAAGACCGGTCAGTGCTTCTTAAGGATGTCCCTCATGGTGTCCCACTCACGATTGAATGTACCAATAAATCTCAATTCAGGCTCCCTAGGGCACTCCCTGGGGGCATAGATCAGCAGCTGAGGTCTAGGTGTCCCTTTAGCTCTCTGATATCCCTTCTTAATAATGCGTCTGCTATAGCCACGATCCTGGAAATGACGCCTAAGGTCGGCGGATTGGGTCTCAAACTTAGCCTCAGATGAGCAGATCTGCCTTATCCTCAAGAATTGTTCAGTCGGTATGGCTCGAATTGTGGAGGGAGTGTGGACAGATGATGCATGCAGCAGAGCATTGACCGACGTATCTTTACGGTGGACGTCAGTTTGTAAAAAACGGTCAGGACCAACCTCTAACTTGATGTCTAAGAAGTCAATGCTACTGCGGCTGCATTGGTATGTCAATTTGATGTTATAAGTGTTGCAATTTAGCTGCTGCATAAAATCCCCCAGCTGCTCCGCCGTGCCCTGCCAAAAGATCAAAATATCATCTATGTATCTCAGCCAGCACTGCGTATGGGGGCCGGCGCCAGCGCCCCCGTCCGAAAAAAACAAGCTCTCCCAGTAACCCAGGAAGAGGTTGGCGCACGACGGCGCACACGCCGCCCCCACCGCAGTGCCGCGCTTCTGGAGATAAAATTGATCTTAAAACATAGATATATATGTGTGTGTGTGTATACCTATATATATACACACACACACATACATTATATATATATATATATATATATATATATATATATATATATATATATATATATATATATATATTCACCCCCACAGTACAGACCAAAGGTTTGGACACACCTTCTCATTCAAAGAGTTTTCTTTCTTTTCTTTTCATGACTCTGAAGAGTGTAGATTCACATTATAGGCATCAAAACTATGAATTAAAACATGTGGAATGAAATACTTAAAGTGTGAAAAAACTGAAATCTTATATTCTTCTATATGTCTTATATTCTAGTTTCTTCAAAGTAGCCACCTTTTGCTTTGTTTACTGCTTTGCACACTCTTGGCATTCTCTTGATGAGCTTCAAGAGGTAGTCACTGGAAATGGTCTTCCAATAGTCTTGAAGAAGTTCCCAGAGATGCTTAGCACTTGTTGGCCCTTTTGCCTTCACTGTGCGGTCCAGCTAACCCAAACCATCTCGATTGGGTTCAGGTCATCTGGCGTAGCACCCAATCACTCTCTTTCTTCGTCAAATAGCCCTTACACAGCCTGGAGGTGTGTTTGGGGTCATTGTCCTGTTGAAAAATAAATGATGGTCCAACTAAACGCAAACCGGATGGAATAGCATGCCGCTGCAAGATGCTGTGGTAGCCATGCTTGTTCAGTATGCCTTCAATTTTGAAGAAATCCTCAACGGTGTCACCAGCAAAGCACCCGACACATCATACCTTTTCCTCCATGCTTCACGGTGGGAATCAGGCATGTAGAGTCCATCCGTTCACCTTTTCTGCGTCGCACAAAGACACGGTGGTTGGATCCAAAGATCTCAAATTTGGACTCATCAGACCAAAGCACAGATTACCACTGGTCTCATGTCCATTCCTTGTGTTTTAGCCCAAACAAGTCTCTTCTGCTTGTTGCCTGTCCTTAGCAGTGGTTTCCTAGCAGCTATTTTACCATTAAGTAATGATGGCCACTCGTTTTTCTTTACTTAGAATTTGTATTATGGCAAGAAAAAAGCAGCTAACAGTCTATTCAGTAGGACTATCAGCTGTGTATCCACCAGACTTCTGCACAACACAACTGATGGTCCCAACCCCATTTATAAGGCAAGAAAACCCACTTATTAAACCTGACAGGGCACACCTGTGAAGTGAAAACCATTTCCGGTGACTACCTCTTGAAGCTCATCAAGAGAATGCCAAGAGTGTGCAAAGCAGTAATCAAAGCGAAAGGTGGCTACTTTGAAGAATCTAGAATATAAGACCATATTGTCAGTTGTTTCACACTTTTTTTTGTTAAGTATTTCATTCCACATGTGTTAATTCATAGTTTTGATGCCTTTAATGTGAATCTACAATTTTCATGTCATGAAAATGAAGAAACCTCTTTGAGGTGTGTCCAAACTTTTGGTCTGTACTGTGTGTGTATGTATATATATATATATATATATATATATATATATATATATATAAAAAAAGAGCGAGAGTACACACAGTGTTTATAAATACAGTACGGACCGAAAGTTTGGACACACCTTATCTCTATAACAACTGTTAAGAGGAGACTTTGTGCAACAGGCCTTCATGGTAAAAGGACAATGACCCCAAACACACCTCCAGGCTGTGTAAGGGCTATTTGACTAAGAAGGAGAGTAGAGGAGGAGGTGTGATGGTATGGGGGTGCTTTGCTGCTGACACTGTTGGGGATTTATTCAAAATTGAAGGCATACAGAAGCGGCATGCCTACCACAGCATCTTGCAGTGGCTAACTATTTCATCCGGTTTGCGTTTAGTTGGACCATCATTTATTTTTCAACAGGACAATGACCCCAAACACACCTCCAGGCTGTGAGCTGGCTTGGGGTGAGCTGGACTACAGAGTAAAGGCAAAATGGCCAACAAGTGCTAAGCATCTCTGGGAACTCCTTAAAGACTGTTGGAAAACCATTTCCGGTGACTACCTCTTGAAGCTCATCAAGGGAATGCCAAGAGTCTGCAAAGTAGTAATGAAAGCAAAAGGTGGCTACTTTGAAGAACCTTGAATATAAGACATATTTTCAGTTTTTTCACACTTTTTTTAAGTATTTCATTCCACATGTTTTAATTCATAGTTTTGATGCCTTCCATGTGAATCTACAACTTTCAGAGTCCTGAATATAAAGAAAACTCTTTGAATGAGAAGGTGTGTACAAACGTTTGGTCTGTACTGTATGTGCGTGTACATATAAATATGTGAATATATACAGTATATCAGTTGCAGTTAGTGGTAGAGACAGACACTTTGCCATTTAAATTTCAGTTGGTTTATTAACTCCATAAACCAAAACACAAAACAAAACAGCATTACGGGCATAAAAGAAATCAAAAGTACAGAAACACAGTCCACTACACTGCAGGTTCCACCCCCTAAGATTTGGGATTCCACTCTGCTCACTCATAGCAACAGAGAATCAGAACTACTTCCTCCACATACGCAGAACACTGAGTGTTTCAAGAGGCCTGACTTTTAACTCCTGGACCACACCCTGAGGTGAAGTGATGGTGAACAGCCATCCCACCCATCTCTTTGGTTCTTCACAAAAACCTAGGCCTGTTAAAAGCTATTTATCTCTTTCAGCACTTAGTACGCTAGAGTATTACATCCGGGTTTATATCACTGAATTTAATAATCTCAGTGACTTTTCCAGTGGTCATATCACAAATCCCCCCCTCTCTGCCCAAAGCCAGGGATTTGGCACCTTTGAACACTAAACATGGAAGCCTCAATGGGGCAACTGCATTCCCATGTGAATTTCCGGGCCTGTGCTCTACATGGAAGTTAAAGTCTTGGAGCATTAGAAACAAAGCACCTTGTCACTGTAGCATTCTTCCCCTTTCTTTCTCTCATTCACTTCACTTCATGATCGGACACTAATCTGAACTTTTTCAAAGTGTTGACCACCCATCTAATGGCCAAGCACTCCTTCTCCACGAGCGCATTATTTTTCTCACAGGAGAGTTTTCTACTCATGTATAGGATTGGATGTTCCTTGCCTTTTATTTCCTGTGACAATACGGCTCCTAAACCGACCTCTGAAGTGTCGGTCTGAAGCACAAAGTCCCTAGTGAAGTCAGGTGCCAGCAAGACTGGTTGCTTAAGCAGAGCTAACTTTAATTCTTAAAAAACTCTCTCTGCCTCGGAAGTCCAGTTGTCCATCGAATGCTTCGTGCCCTTAAGAAGGTTGGTCAGCAGGGCGTTCATCATGGTTAATTTTGGAATAAACCAGCGGTAGTATCCAACAAGTCCCAGAAATGCCCTAATTTGCTTCTTATAGAGTGATTGTGGCCAATGGATTGCTTCGACTTTATTCACTTGCGGATTAATTTGGCCCCTACTGATGATATAGCCCTGGTCTCCTTCACAGTTTTTGGGGTTTATGGTAAACCCCACCTTCCTCAGTGCATCCAGCACTGCCTGGACCCTCTGCAAATGATTTCCCCACTCCGAGGTGAAGATCACAATATTGTCCAGATAAGCTGCGGCGTACTTCTTATGGGATGCTAGGATCTGGTCCATGGTCCTCTGGAAGGTAGCTGGGGCTCCCTGCAACCCAAACAGCATTCTGGTTTACTGGAAACATCCATCAGGTGTAGAGAAGGCTGACTTTTTCTTGACACTCTAAGACATGGGTATTTGCCAGTACCCTTTTGTCAGGTCAAGGGTGGTAATATCCCTTACCAGACCAAAAACTGAAAAATAAATCTCCCTCTAAAAACCAAAATTTTATTAATAAAATAGATTAAAATCAATAACAGACATACAATTAACACAAACAATGTTTGTGTGAGTAGTGCACACTGGGTAACACACGTGTCCAGGGGTTAGTGGGACTGACTGGTGCAGTGGTATATTAGTAGCTGGATGTAGTTGTCCACTAGCAAAAATGGGGATAAGGATAACAATGCCCCTCCACTGAACCCTGCCTAACAATGGGGCTTTAAGCACCTTAGATGTGTGGTGCCCCCCATTCCACGATGCCTGTCCCTTAATTGTCCCTGTCCAACATGAATAAGTACCCATCACCAAACCTCCTACCAAAGTGCTTAGTGCAAAAGATGATGCATATTGGGTACATTCATACCAACAGGAGGGTACTAAAATAGTAAATGACCATGTACCACCCCCTTGATCCAGTATCTCTTAATAACCAACCTAGATCTGATTATAATTGTAAAATACATATTGCATCGTGGCTTATGAAAGAAAACCGCCAGTAATCTAGCTGAATCGTAAGGATTATGGGGTACTTAGCGTTTAGATGGTAACCATCCTAGGTTAAAAGGAAGATTCCGTACGCCATAAAACGTCCCCACATCTGATTACTGTAAATCCTGATTACCAAAAATCTCGACATATTTCCCCCCAATAAATACATGGGGTTCATCAGGGGAATTATATGTGGCTGTTGAGGACCAGAGGTATGTCCTATATATGGATATGCCACCTAAAACGGCTCACAAAGATACTCCAAAGTGTCTGTTAGCAAACTGACCCATAAACTATTTCAACTAAATCTGCACTCCAATATGGCACTCCTTCCCTTCTTCACTTTGTATTGTGCCTCAAAAGTAGTTTTTGACCACATATAGGGTATCAGCGTACTCAGGAGAAGATGCACAATGAATTGTATGGTCCATTATCTCCTGTTACCCTAGTGGATTTGATAAATTTGGGGTTAACACAACATTTTTAGAGATTAATTTATTTTTTCATTTTCACTGCTCAACGTCATAAAATTCCGTCAAGCACTTTGGGGTTCAAGGTGCTCACCAACTATTTTGCAGTCAAATGGCGCTCCTTCCCTCAGAGCACTGCCATGTGCCCAAACAGTTGATTTCCAGCACATACAGCTATGGCAAAAATTAAGAGACCACTTCTAAATTTCCAGTTTTTCTGATTTTTCTCTTTCTAGATATATTTTTGAGTAAAATGTAAATTGTTCTTTTATTATATAAACTACTGACAACCTGTCTCCGAGTATTGTTGTTTCTAAATGATTATGAACTTGTTTTCTTTGCATTATTTGAGGTCTGAAAGCAATGCATTTTGTTGTTATTTTGACCATTTCTCATTTTCAGAAAATAAATACAAAATTTATTGCTTGGAAGTTCGGAGACGTTGCAAGTAGTTTATAAAATAAAAGAACAATTTACAGTTTACTCAAAAATATGCTTATAAAGAGAAAAATCAGAAAAACTGAAAATTTTGAAGTGGTCTCAAGTTTTGCCAGAGCTGTATGAGGTATTAGTGTACTCAGGAAACAATGCACCATGCAATTTCTCCTATTACCCTTGTGATGAAAAAAGAACAAACAACAAAAAAAAAACCCCAGCTATTTGGTTGAAGTAACAATTTTAGCATTCAAAAGTGCAATTTTGAAGTCAAATGGCACTCCTTCATTTCCGAGTCTTGCCGGGCGTCCAAACAGTTGATTTCCACCACATATGAGGTATTGGTAATTCATAAGAAATTGCATGGTGCATTTTATCTTATTACCCTTGTAAAAATGCAAAATTTTATGGCTAAAGTAACATTTTTGTAGGAAAAATTTAAATTTTCATTTTTTCCTTCCACATTGCTTTAGTGTTTGTGAAGCACCTAAAGGGTTAATAAACTTCTTGGATGTGGTTTTGAGCAGTGTGAAGAGTGCAGTTTTTAGAATGGTGTCACTTTTGGGTATTTTCTGCCACTTACGTCTCTCAAAGTCACTTCAAATCTGATGCGATCCCTAAAAATATGGTTTTGTAAATTTTGTTGGAAAAAATGAAAAATTACTGATCAACTTTGAAGCCTTCTAACTTCCTAACAAAAAAAATTATGTTTCAGAAGTTGTCCTGATGTAAATTAGATGTGTGGAAATGTTATTTAAAACTATTTTGTGTGACATATTCTGGTTTAATAGCATAAAAATTCAAAATGATAAAGTTGCAAAATTTTTACCAAATTTCCGATATTTTCACAAATAAATACAAAAAATAATGAAGTAAAAATGCAGTACAATGTGTCACAAAAAAAAAAAAGTGTGCCAGAATCACTGGGATCCGTTGAAGCGTTCCAGAGTTATAACCTGTCAGAGTGACACTGGTCAGAATTGCAAAAAATGGCCCGGTCATTAAGGTGAAAACAGGCTCGGGTGTGAAGGGGTTAAAGCAAGATGTTATGATACAAAATACTAAGTTATGGCATTGTAAACAATGAATTACTCTGTATGTTGTGATCAATAAATAGTATATGCAAAACTTCTGACACTCACTTTTCTTTAATTAAATGACCATACTTTTATTCAAGAGCATTTTGGTTAAAATTAAGGTCTTACATGAAGACGGCTTCATGCACATTTAATTCATCACTAGGAAAATGGCATCGCAACATCCAGGCAGAAGTAATTACACTTAAAACAAAAAAAAAAACAAACAACTTTTGGTTGCTACTGTATATGTTGTTAATCCCAACTCTGCAGGTCTTGATTAGGAGTGCACTGCACCTGCAATGTTTTGCTAAGGCAGCTTTCACACATCCGGCTTGAGCTCTGCGGCTCAATTCGGCTGTGCAAGCTATGCAACGGATGCGGTGAACGCACCGCATCCTTTGCATAAGTTTTTCCTTTGCGGCCAGTCCGGTTTTTGCCGCTTGCTGTTGGAAAGACTGTTGGAAAACCATTTCTGGTGACTACCTCTTGAAGCTCATCAAAAGAATGCCAAGAGTGTGCAAAGCAATAATCAAAGCAAAAGGTGGCTACTTCGAAGAACCTAGAATATGAGACATATTTTCAGTTGTTTCACACTTTAAGTATTTAATTCCACATGTTTAATTCATAGTTTTGATGCCTTCAATGTGAATCTACAATTTTTAGAGTCATGAAAACAGTTTGAATGCGGTATGTCCAAACTTTTGGTCTGTACTGTATACCTGTCAGAGCATTAATCTGCTGCATGTACTGTACTCACCCGCTGTATTTACCTTTGTATCCGAGTGTTTAGTGTTATAGTCATTCCAGGGTTTATGGAGCAAACAAATATTGCCTTGTTGGGCTAAAAGTGTTGCCAGTGTTAACGCAGCTCAATAACCAAACGCCCACGTACATGAACCCCTACAAAATATAATTGTAAGTGCTTGGCACTTATAATACTTTGCACTTATAATAACTTATAAGTGCCTGGCACTTCCAGTCATGCGCACTAGACCCACCTGGCTTCAATATGCGCATGACCGCAAGTGCCCAGCATTCAGAAGCGCTGTCACAGCGAACACAAGTATGCACTGCACCGCTGGCTAAGCTGCATTGAATAGCATGTTAGTACGCCCTTGTGGCTGTACTAACATGCTAAGAGGGCGGCTAGTCAGGGGATATAACACTCCTGGGACTAGTCCCCACACTCAGCATCAGATAAAAGATCTTTAGAAATACTTTTTCTAAAGATCTCTTTATCTATGCTAGTGTATACTGGGATGGTTAGGCAATGATTAGCAATATGCACCCAGAACTGCTCGTGGTTCTGGGTGCATATTGCACCTGACAGGATCCCTTTAATTTTCTCCTTGGGCACCATTGAACCAATGATCTCTCAACAGGGCTAAAACCCTCCCAATAAAGTTCTCTTTCTGACCCTCTTCACGGCCAGGATGTCCTTCACCTCAAAAACGTCTTTTGAGCAGAGGGGTATCACGAAGAACAAGATTTTTTTTAAAATGCAACACTCCAATCCTTAGCGTGACTGGCAGTGTGATGAATCATATAGGCTCTACCAGGAGTCAATGGAGGCAATAGTCAGGGGATGATCCAGATGTTGTGTAGAGAGCTGAAGTCAATGGCCCAGTACCTGATGGATGAAGATGCCCATGGAACCGGAATCCAGATGAGCAGCCATGGTGAGAGACCTCTCCTTCCAGGCCTGGGTTACTTCGATCAATAGCTTTGGAGAGCACGTACTCTCACCTAAAGTAGTCTCTCCAGCCAACCTTAGGTGTTGGGAGTTTTCTGGTCTCACAGTGCACTGGTCAACAAACTGTCCCTTGCCTCTGTGGCGCCCCTGACCTGTTCAGGCGCCACTGAGTACTGCACCCATGCTGGGTGAGGGCAAACAGGTAATCCAAAAGGCTGGAATAGGGTGTGTACGCACAGACACATAGTGACACACACCTTTGAGGGGACCCCTGGGCAGACCCAGGAGGGGGGCGTACCTCCACATCCAATCAAGGGGTGCGGTATAGAGGCTGGAAGCTAGGTTGCAGCGGCAGTCAGGAAAAGGATCTGGAGGTAGCCAGTCTGAAGTGGAGACGCAGGAGAGCGGACACGCTAGTCAGACCCTGCACATGTAGTGGCTGTTGGCGGGGGAGAACGGTCACCAGAAGTTGGACAGAAAGACGCTGAGGAAGTCAGCTGGACGTGTATGGAGACTCTGGTGGCTAGGCATGCACGGGGAACAGGTCCCTAGAGCCAGACATCCATTTAGTGGTATGCTTAACCTGCCGGTTGTTACGGGGGGCTGTCTGATATTAAAATCTAAAGGAATGTCAGACAGTCAGGGTCCACCGTGCAAAGACTCTGCTGCAGACTATGGCAGAGGATAAGGGGTATATAAGTGTGCCACGGTAAAAAATAATAGCACAAGTGCAGAGTGCAATACCTCCGTTAAACTCACAGAGGAATATAATTAGAAAATAAAGCAATTCCTCCCTTACTTGGAGGGTGTGTGGAATGGTCTCTGTTAAAGATCACAGAGACAAAAGCAGTGAGTGTGAAATGGCACCTACCTAGGTCCATTCCTCTAGTGGTGCCAGGAGACGGACAGCAGCGTAAGCCGCACAAAGCTCCTACCTGCGT
Organism: Anomaloglossus baeobatrachus; assembly: GCF_048569485.1. Lineage (NCBI taxonomy): Eukaryota > Metazoa > Chordata > Amphibia > Anura > Aromobatidae > Anomaloglossus > Anomaloglossus baeobatrachus. The sequence continues at coordinate 293,792,579 of NC_134358.1, read as the reverse complement.
TCGCTCCCCTAGTGTGCGAGGATACGAACAACTGCCAGACGCAGTATAAGGAACATTACCCTAGCGGCAACGTCCACCTACGAGTAGAATCACAAGGCCCAGCCAGACCATGTGCCTCAGGCACCTGCCTATGTCCGCTCCACTAAGAGGTAAGAATACGGACTGCAGCCGAAGCTGTAAGGTATAAGAACGCTACCCTGCCGGTAGTGCTCACCTAACATAGACAGAGAGATGCCTAGAGGGACGTGCACAGGGCGTCTACCCTCATGCATGAACCAAGAGGACTGGGCGGCGTGCGTCAGGGTCTTATATAGACTCTGTGCCTCATCTAAGATGGAGGACACCAGAGCCAATCCGCTGCCAGAATGACAGCAATGACATCACGCTGGCCTATCACCGAGCAAAGCGTCACAAGCACATGACCAGTGACCAATCAGCTTAGAAGGTGTCAGAGACATGTGACCTCGTGTCAGCGATGATGTCACCCGCACATGTGCAATGGCTCCAAGATAGGACTTAGTCTCCAGCGCTTGCACATGTGCAGTAGCAAGAAATCCGGACATAGTCTCCAGAGCCACAGCAACCGTAACACCGGTGGGCTGGACAACAAGCCCCACACCAACCAACACAGAGTCTGAGCATCAGCAGCAACGAGGGGGCCCATTAGGAGGATCGAGCCTGGAGCTATCTTCCTTGGTTCACGCTGCCAGCAAACGGGCCAGAAAGGGGAGAAAAGGCAGTTGCGACTTCCCTGGATGAATCCCACGGTACTTTCAGTCAGGGGTTGTCCGAAACAAGAAGTACTAGGAAGGCGAGCGAACGGTTACCCTTATACCAGCCTGAAGGATACCTGGTTCTCTCTTAGTGTATCTCAGCATCGCCCGTGTGCTACTTGAAGCATTTGAAAGTGAGTAAAAACCAGTTGCAAGACACTTTGGACTGAGACTGAGTTATTCTGCGACCTGTTGTTCCACACCCATACACCCAAGCCCCTGGGGCCAGCCTCACTCTCGGGAGGCCACACCATCCAACTGCAGATTCCATCAGCCCCAGATGCTCGTTAAAACTGCAGTGGCGGTCACACATAACCCCGACTGCAAACAGAGAGTGGTGTCACGACTCAGATGTAATCAACTTGACAGACCTGTCGCCAGAAGATTCAAAGGAAAAGTCCCTGCAGCGTCCCTGGAGGTGGAGCGGTGTCCCTGGGGCGACCGCTGTCATTGGGGCGACTCACCTCCACAGTACACACAGTTCCTGTGTGTTCCTTATAGGTTGGGCTATCTATAAGGAACTGTTTGCCTTTCCCCTGATGAGTCTTGTTTAAGGACGAAACACGTCGGGAGGTAGTCTGGGTATGAAGTTTTATGGTAAACAAGGACAGATGTGGACCGTCCTTGTAAGGGCGGCAGTTTTTGGGTATTAGGGCAAGGTGAGCTATGTACAAGACCTGATGCCTACCTGGAGCTCCGCCAGATGATTGTGCTGTTAAAGGGAACCTGTCACTAGAATTTTCACTATGAAATTAAAAGAATCCCCTGCTGCAGCTCCTGGGCTGCATTCTAGAAAGGTTCCTCTTCCTACAGGCCCCCTTTCAGACCTAAATAAACACTTTATAAAAACTTACCTTTTGTTATGCTAATGAGCTTTGCTAGCCACGGGGGCGGGCTGTATTGCGTCCGTTATTCCTCCTCCTGATGCTGTTCACCGTCCCCCAGTGTTGATTGACATAGATGAGGCCGCCACCCTCATGTTACTCAATGCTCCTGAAGTCTTGCGCATGCGCAGCGGCACTATCATGGGACTGAGTAGCAAGATGAACCTTTCTAGAATGCAGCCCAGGAGCTGCATAAGGAGATTATTTTAGTTCATAGCGAAAATTCTAGTGACAGGTTCCCTTTAAGGACAGGAGGAATACCAGGATGGGTGAGATCCCTCTGATTATATATGCTGTTGTCTTGTAATAGATATCTAAGGAGGATATATACGATGGCTTAGGTGAATTGGACCACTTTCTAGTGTGCAAGCCAGTTTCCCTTTTTTGATTTAGATAATAATCTTATGTCCTTTTTTGAAGAATTGACTATACACCTTTGAGGATGGCAATGTGCTTTGGTTATAGCCTTTATTGATACTATATTAGGTATAACTGCCACTCAAGTTAAGTGAATATTGCACAGTGCACTTTGGTTTGGCTCTGTATTTTTATGTATGTTTGGCTAATCTATTTTTTTTACAATTAAGGTTAAGTTTTATCCTATCCCTCACCTAGGTGCTTTACCTATAGGCTTCCATTGCCAGTTCATTGTCCAAACAGACGTATCGGATACTTGGACTGGGAGCCGTACTTACCCTATCAGATGCCCCTAACCCTCGACCCCCCACTTGGCTATCTCGCCTTGAAACTGTTGGATGGAGAGAGGGCCTATGCCACAATAAAGATAAGAATGCCTGACCATAGTCTGGGCCCTGAAAAAATTGCAGCCATACCTCTATGGCAACGAGTTCACAGTCCTAACTGACCACAATCTCGGATGTTTACTGAGATTGAGTCTGGCCTTACAACCCTATAATTTTTCCTATCTCACATAAAAAGGGCAAAGATCATGGAAATACCGATATACTGTCCCGACAGGTAGAAAAGGATCATTGGAAGCTTATCACGTATGGCAGCCCAGTCAACTGTGACCCTTGCCAGGATCCAGCAGTCTCTGGGGCTAAATAAGAAGGGGGAGGAATATGTTACTTGTGTTGGGGGTGAACTTTTCTTATTTGGCCAGACGTATGTTTCCTTTTTTTTAATTAAAATATGTTACCAATTGTCTCATTTAACCCCTTAACGACCCATGACTTACTGGGTACGTCATGGTGACATGGTGCTTAACGACCCATAACGTACCCAGTACGTCATGGCAAAATTGCTGCCCCGGAGCCCCGGTGAGTGCGGTCGGTTCCCACAAACCTTAGATTCGGGGAGGAGGGGACCTCTGCCTGACCTCAGGAGGGGTGGTGTCTCCCCCCCGGGCCTACGGAGGCTGTGATTGGCTGACAAACAGCGCTCAGCCAATTACAGCCACTGTAATGTTTTAGCCATTGAAAATGGCTGAAACATTGAAACCCAGCCCTGATCAGTGCAGCTGTAGCACTGATCACTGGCTGGAGCTGGGTGACCTTTGTTTCACCCGCCCCCAGCTCTGATTGGAAAGATCGGCCTTGTGACCGATCTCTCCAATCACCGTGGATCTGGGGCTGGAGACCGCTCCCCTCAGCTTCACTCAGTCCGTGGAAGGCAGCTGAGGGGCGCAATCCCTGCAAGTGCCCTGGTAAGCCCCTGCCCCCCCAATCGGCCCCCCTGCCCCCGATCCCCTGCCACCGCCGATCTCCTCTATCTGCTGCAGTCCCCTCCATCTGCCACTGCTCTCCCCCATCAGCCGCTGCCCCCCTCCGTGAGCTCCTGCCCGCTCTCTCCCATCCTCATCTGTTGCCCCCTCCCCGATCTGCTGACCCCTCTCTCCCATCTCACCCTCCCCATCTGCTGCCCGCTCTCTCCCATCTCACCCTCCCCCATCTGCTGCCCGCTCTCTCCCATCTCACCCTCCCCCATCTGCTGCCTGCTCTCTCCCATCTCACCCTCCCCCATCTGCTGCCCGCTCTCTCCCATCTCACCCTCCCCATCTGCTGCCCGCTCTCTCCCATCTCACCCTCCCCCATCTGCTGCCTGCTCTCTCCCATCTCACCCTCCCCCATCTGCTGCCCCCTCCACCATCTCTCACCCTCCCCCATCTCTCACCCTCCCCGATCTGCTGCCCCCTCCATCCCGTCTCACCCTCCCCGATCTGCTGCCCCCTCCATCCCGTCTCACCCTCCCCGATCTGCTTCCCCCCCTCCACCCCCTCTCACCTTACCCTCCCTGATCTGCTGCCCCCTCCCCGATCTGCTGCCCCCTCCACCCTCCATGATCTGCTGCCCCCCCTCCACCGCCTCTCACCCTCCATGATCTGCTGCCCCCCCTCCACCGCCTCTCACCCTCCACCGCCTCTCACCCTCCACCGCCTCTCACCCTCCACGATCTGCTTCCTCCTCCACCACCTCTCCCCCTGATCTGCTGCCCGCCCTCTCCCAACCTCCACCCTCCACCGCCCTCTCCCATCCTCCATCCAGCTTTTTTTCCATCCCACCTAGTCCCCCCCTTTTTGTAGCACATCCGTGCGTGCGTCCTGATTTATTTTTTTATGTAAACTAAGTAAGAAGTACAAATAAACTTAGTTTAGGGCCAGTAAAATTATACTCTAGTAATCGTCAACTACAGTATTTTTTACTGAATATTGTAAGGGACAGCCCAGTGCCACACATGAGAGCGATGCACGAGTCTCACATCGCAGCATCCGGCACGGTCGCTCTCTTCAAGACAGGAGTGTACGGCTGTACCGGATGATGCGATGCGAGATTCAGATTCGTGCATCGCTCTCATCTATGTACTCAGGAGAAATTGCACAATACATTTTATGGTGCATTTTTCCTCATACCCTTGTGAAAAAAAAGCTACCTGGTTGAAATAACAATTTTGTGGTAAAAAAAAAAAAAAAAAAAAAAAAAAATATATATATATATATTTTCACGGCTGAACATTATAAACTTTTGTGAAGCCTCCAGGGGTTCAAACATCTAGATAAATTCCATGAGGGGTCTAGTTTCCAAAATGGGATCACTTGTGGGGAGCTCCATTGTTTAGGCAACTCAGGGGGTCTCCAAACGCAATATCGCATCCGCTAATGATTACAGACAATTTTGCTGTAAAAAAAAAAAAAAATATATCAAATGTTGCTCCTTCTCTTCCGAGTCCTGCCGTGCGCCCAAACAATTGATTTCCACCACATATGAGATATCGGGGAAATTGCACAATTAATATTTTGGTGCACTTTTTCCTGATACCCTTGTGAAAATGCTAAATTTTATGGCTAAAGTAACATTTTTGTGTAAAAAAAGTAAAATTTTCACTTTTTCCTTCTACATTGCTTTGGTTGCTGTGAAGCTCCTAAAGGGTTAATAAACTCTTGGATGTGGTTTTGAGTAGAGTGAAGGGTGCAGTTTTTAGAATGGGGTCACTTTTGGGTATTTTCTGTTGCCTAGGTTTCTCAAATCACTCCAAATGTGAGGTGGTACCTAAAAATGTTTTTTTGTAAATTTTGTTGGAAAAATGAGAAATTGCTGATTAACCCTTCCAACTTCCTAACGAAAAAAAAATTTTGCTTCGAAAATTGCGCTGATGTAAAGTAGACAAGTGGAAAATTTTATTTAGTAACTATTTTGTGTAACATATCTTTATGGGCATAAAATTTCAAATTTTGAAAATTGGGAAATTTTCGCCAAATTTCTGAAATTTCCACAAATAAACGCAAAAAATATCGGCCTAAATTTACCACTGACATGAAGTACAATATTTCACGAAAAAACAATGTCAGAATCGCCAGGATCCGTTGAAGCGTTCCAGAGTTATAACCTCAAAGTGACACTGGTCAGAATTGCAAAATATGGCCTGGTCATTAAAACCCCTTAACGACCGCGGGCAGTAAAATTACGTCCTAAATGTCATAATGTTACTGCCCGCGGTCCTCCGGCGGCAGCATGCCGCGATCGGCACACATCTCAGCTGATTTTCACAGCTGAGATGTGTGCCTGCTAGGCACGAGCAGAATCGTTATCTGCTCGTGCCGATTAACCCCTTATATGGCGCTGTCAATACATGACAGCGCCATTATAAGCGCGATTGCGGTAATGTTTTCCTTACCGCCCGATACCGGAAGTCACGTGACGCGATCACGTGACTCCCGATAGTTGTCATGGTAGCACAGGGTCATGTGATGACTCCTGTACTACACCTGAATTGGTTTCACTTTCGCTGTGCCTGGGGCACAGCAAAAGAGAAAGACAGCGTATCTGCTGTTTACAGCCTTGTAGCTGTGATCAGCAGATACTGCAGAGCGATCGGAATGCTGATCGCAATAGCCCCCGAGGGGGACTAGTAAAATAAAATAAAAAAGTAAAAAAGTTTTAAAAAATTAAAAAAAAACAAAAAAACCTAAAAGTTGAAATCACCCCCCATTCGCCCCATTGAAAATTAAAGGGTTAAAAAAAAATAAAAAAATATACACACATTTGGTATCGCCGCGTTCAGAAACGCCCGATCTATCAAAATATAAAATCAATCAATCTGATCAGTAAACGGCGTAGCGGCAAAAAAATTACAAACGCCAAAACGATTTGTTTTTGTCACCACAACTTTTGCGCAAAATGCAATAAGAGGCGATCAAAACGTAGCATGTGTGCAAAAATGGTACCGTTAAAAACGTCAGCTCGAGACGCAAAAAATAAGCAGTCATTGAGCCATAGATCCCGAAAAATGAGAACGCTACGGGTCACGGAATATGGCGTAAAACATGTGCCACTTTTTTCGGACAAACTTCCGATTTTTTTTTAACCCCTTATATAAAAGTAAACTTATACATGTTTGGTGTCTACGAACTCGCACTGACCTGAGGCATCACACCCACACATCAGTTTTACCATATAATGAACACAGTGAATAAAATATCTCAAAAAACTTAGTGCTATTGCACTTTGTTTGCAATTTTTCAGCATTTGGAATTTTTTTGCCATTTTCTAGTACACTATATGGTAAAACTGATGGTTTCCTTTAAAAGTACAGCTCGTTCCGCAAAAAATGAGCCCTCACATGACCATATTGACTGAAAAATAAAAAAGTTACGTCTCTCAGAAAAAGAATGGCGAACAGAAAGTGAAAAATCGGCCGGTTGTGAAGGGGTTAAGGTGGAAACAGGCTGGGGGCTGAGGGGGTTAAGACTGATATTGTCTGTTAAATGTGTATTGCTTCAGTACCTTTGACTACATAATTCAGAGGAAAAATTATGCAGGTGGATTGAACTACTGACCATTGATGGAGATGGATGCTTTAACCAATTCTGTAAGACCCAATACCCTAAATTGAAAACTGAGGGGTATAAAAGGGCCATCCTTCTGTCACCAGTAAGATATTCTACATGATTTCAGCCTAGGAATTAAGATACTCAATACCAAGCCCACAAATTCAATTTGAGAACCCAGGTTGGGTAAATTTGGTCGCCTGGCTACATACCTTGCTGTGCTCGGCCAGCTTCCTAAGCTTGTCGCTATCTCCTCTTAGTAGGTGCTCGCCAAAAGTGGGGTGCTGATGGCTGGGATAGCCGGCCCTGGAAGCCCAAAAGTCACAAAGATTCTAATCCCTGGCGGGCCAGCGAAAGGGTGAGTGTCACTTATACCATCTTGAGTTCTTGCTGGGAATGTACACTATGTTTTTGTCTGTTGGTGAACCAATAAAGTCTTACCAGTGTGTGGTTCACTCACCATGGGCTTTCTGAGTAGTATTCTGTCCACGGAGAAGGGGTGTGAGTGTTCAGAGTGGGATGAGCCCGACCCGTGCAATCTTTCTGAAGACAAGAGCACCCACTGACCCTTGTGTCTCTACAACTTGTGGAAAATATACAGCATTTTACAGTACCAGAAAATGAATGAGATTTTTGAAGTTTCATGCATATATTGCTTATTATTTCTTCGCATATTATAGATTTGCAGCAATTTCAGATCTACCTGTCAATTCATGTAGCATAATTTTACTCATACTATTGAGTGGGGGAAAATACACAAATACACGTTAAAATGCATATTTTACACAGTTTTTCCTGCAACACGTCAGTATTATAAATCCATATATAGCATCCTTCACCCCCCCACTCATAATAAATCAATTATGCCATTCTCCATCAACCATTACTCCCATCTCAACCCGCCAGATCTACCACATTGTGCTCTCTCCAGTGTGTTGAAACGCCCCCATTAAACGCTCACGTCTTCGGGGGTCCCCCTGCGGATGCATCCCAGAGCCAGAGAACACCGGACTGGAAGAGGAGGATGGCTTTCGGTGCCATTTTTTTACTGCAGACATCAGGTACTTTCATTGCAGGGCATACAGCTAGTCCTAGTTGCCCCTGCAAGGCCTCCCCTCCACCTCCAGGCACCAATGCAGCTGCCCCTGCATCTATGCATTAGTGATATAAACAGACTTGTTGAATCCCTGGATATACAGTAAAAATAGTGCACTTTTTTCCCTTATCTGTAGAAGAAAAAAAGTTAATGTATATGATTTTTTTTTTTTTTTCAAGCCGAAGAAGCTTATACTTACTACTAGAAGGTGGCCTGATTCTAACGCATCGGGTATTCTAGAATTTATTGTGTAGTTAATGTATGATTTTTGTTATATATAGAGAGGTTGTTGTGTGTAATTGCCAAGTGTTTGTGTAGGGGCTGTAAATGTTCTGGGTGTTGTCTGGGTGTGGGGGGTGTGAGAGCGGTGTTGTTTGTGTGTTGCGTTGTGTGTGTGTTGCGTTGCTTGTGGAGCGCTGTGTGTCTGCAGTGCTGTGTGTGTGGTGCTGTGTGTGTTGCGCGGTTTGTGTGGGTGTGTGTGTGTTTTGGGGGGAGGTATGTTTTGTGCAGTGTGTGTGTGTTGGAGGAGTAGTCCTGGGGAGAGAGGAGTATAATAGGAGGAGTAGTCCTGGGGAGAGAGGAGTATAATAGGAGGAGTAGTCCTGGGGGGAGGAGTATAATAGGAGGAGTAGTCCTGGGGGGAGAGGAGGATAATAGGAGGAGTAGTCCTGGGGGGAGGAGTATAATAGGAGGAGTAGTCCTGGGGGGAGGAAGATAATAGGAGGAGTAGTCCTGGGGGGAGAGGAGTATAATAGGAGGAGTAGTCCTGGGGGGAGAGGAGTATAATAGGAGTAGTCCTTGGGGGAGAGGAGTATAATAGGAGCAGTAGTCCTGAGGAGAGAAGAGTATAATAGGAGGAGTAGTCCTGGGGGAGAGGAGGATAATAGGAGGAGTAGTCATGAGGAGAGAGGAGTATAATAGGAGGAGTAGTCCTGAGGAGAGAAGAGTATAATAGGAGGAGGAGTCCTGGGGGGAGAGGAGTATAATAGGGGGAGTAGTCCTGGGGGGAGAGGAGTATAATAGGAGGAGTAGTCCTGGAGGTGAGGAGTATAATAGGAGTAGTCCTGAGGAGAGAGGAGTATAATAGGAGGAGGAGTCCTGGGGGGAGAGGAGGATAATAGGAGGAGTAGTCCTGGGAAGAGGAGTATAATAGGAGTAGTCCTGGAGGTGAGGAGTATAATAGGAGTAGTAGTCCTGGGGAGAGAGGAGTATAATAGGAGGAGTAGTCCTGGAGGTGAGGAGTATAATAGGAGGAGTAGTCCTGGGGAGAGAGGAGTATAATAGGAGGAGTAGTCCTGGAGGTGAGGAGTATAATAGGAGGAGTAGTCATGAGGAGAGAGGAGTATAATAGGAGGAGTAGTCCTGGGGGAGAGGAGGATAATAGAAGGAGTAGTCCTGGGGAGAGAGGAGGATAATAGAAGGAGTAGTCCTGGGGAGAGAGGAGGATAATAGGTGGAGTAATCAAGGGGGGTGGGAGGTGTATAGGTGCCCAATGTGTTTGGGGTGTGTGGCCGGGCGGACACAGTATGTGGGGGGCATGGCTGGGCCGAGCAGAGCGGCCCATGCGACGGTTGTCACTGTAATGACATAAGTTCGGAGCAAGACAGACAGACAGAATAAGGCAATTATATATATACAGTGGCATGAAAAGGTTCGGGCACCCCTAGTCAAAATTACTGTTATGGTGAACAGCTAAGCAAGTTGAAGATGAAATGATCTCTGAAAGGCATGAAGTTAATGATGACACCTTTCCTTTGTATTTTAGGGGAATATATATATTATATTCATTCATGTTTTGCATTTTTAAATTAACAAAAATGGAAAATGGGTCGATTCAAAAGTTTGGGCACCCTACACAGTTATTACCTAGTAGCACCCCTTTTGGCAAACATCATAGCTTCTAAACGCTTTTTGTAGCCAACCAAGAGTGTTTGAATTCTTATTTGAGAGATTTTCATCCATTCTTAAGCGGGCTTTACACACTGCGATATCTGTCCCGATATCGCTAGTGTGAGTACCCGCCCCCATCTGTTGCGCGACACGGGCAAATCGCTGCCCGTGCCGCACATCGCCCAGACCCGTCACACATACATACTTACCTGCCTGGCGACGTCGCTGTGACCGGCGAACCGCCTCCTTTCTAAGGGGGCTGTCCGTGCGGCATCACAGCGACATCACTGAGCGGCCGCCCAATAGCAGCGGAGGGGCGGAGCTGAGCGGGACGTAACATCCTGCCCACCTCCTTCCTTCCGCATAGCGGCCGGGAGGCAGGTAAGGAGAGCTTCCTCGTTCCTGCGGTGTCACACAGAGCGATGTGTGCTGCCGCAGGAACGAGGAACAACTTCGTTACTGCTGCAGTAACGATTTTTGAGAATGGACCCCCGTGTCACCGATGAGCGATTTTGCACGTTTTTACAACGATGCAAAATCGCTCATTGGTGTCACACGCAACGGCATCGCTAATGCGACCGGATGTGCGTCACCAATTCCGTGACCCCAACGAGTTCGCATTAGCGATGTCATAGCGTGTAAAGCCCCCTTTACTTGGAAAAGTCTTCCAGTTCTGTGAGATTCCTGAGTCATCTTGCATGCACTGCTCTTGAGGTTTAGCCACAGATTTTCAATGATGTTCAGATCAGGGGCCATTGTAAAACCTTCAGCTTGCACCTTTTGAGGTTATTTATTATGGATTTTCACATGTGTTTAGGATAATATCCATTTGTGGAAGCCATCCTCTTTTCAACTAAAGCTTTTTTACATATAGCGTTATGTTTGCATCAAGAATTAGTTGAAATTTCATTGAATCCATTCTTTTTTCTACCCGTAAAATGTTCTCCATGCCATAGGCTGCAGCAGAACCCCACCACATGATTGATCCACCTTCATGGTTAATGGTTGATGAGATACTTTTTTCTTAAAATTCTGTGTCCTTTTTTCTCCACATCAATCATTGTGGCCAAAGAGTTCTTTTTTAACCTCATCGCTTCACAGGACTTGTTTCCAAAATACATCATCTTCTTTAGATGTTCTTTTGCATACTTCTGACGCTGAATTTTATGGTAAAAATGCAGGAGAGGTTTTCTTCTGATAACTCTTCCATGAAGGCCATATTTGTGCAGATGTCTCTGAACAGTAGAACAATGTACTACAACTCCAGAGTCTGCTAAATCTTCCTGAAAGTCTTTTGCAGTCAATCAGGGGTTCTGATTTGCCTCTCTAGCAATCCTACGAGCAGCTCTCAGAAATTTTGCTTGGTTTTCCAGACCTTATCTTGACCTCTACTGTTCCTCGTAACTGACATTTCTTAATTACATTTCAAACTGAGGAAAAGGCAACTTGAAAACACTTTGCTATCTTCTTATAGATTTCTCCTGCTTTGTGAGCCTCCACCATTTTCAGAGTGCTAGGCAGCTGCTTAGAAGAAGCCATGGCTGCTGATTTTTTGGCACAAGGTTAAAGGAGGCTTGGTTTTTATAAAGCTGTGAAATTTGCATCACCTGGCATTTCCTAATGATGATAGTGAACAAGCTATAACCCTAACAGGCTAAATAAGGTCTGAAACCTTGGTCAAAGTTATCTCCGCACACAAATCTCCAAGGGTGCCCAAACTTTTGCATGGCCCATTTTCCTTTTTGTAATTTTTAAAATGTAAAAGAAGAAAATACATTTTTTTTTTTGCTTAAAATGCAAAGGAAATGTAGGATCTTTAACTTTATGCCATTTAGAGATTATTTTATCTTCAACTTGCTTAACTGTTCACAATAACACTAATTTTGACCAGGGGTGCACAAACTTTTACATGCCACTGTAGATTATCATCATTTTACAGATCACTGTGAATGCAGATAACGCATTAAATATTAGAATTATAGGCTGTGGGTCTGGGCGCCCCGGTAGGTGTGATAACATTATTTCAACGAGTTGACGTCACCGCCAGCTCCTGGTAATCTCATGCATGCGTGCGGCTCATTTTGGCTGCATCAGTGTGCCTCTGAAGTCAGGTGTACGCTTCCTGACGTCATTAGGCACACTGCGCATGACTGGAAGTTCAGAGGACGTGTACGTGAGCCATCTTTTAAACTTTCAAGATTTCCAGGAGCTGTCGTTGACCCCGTCTTGTGGAAATGACATAAGCATGATATCATAGGTAGAAGACAGACTAGTCGGGGGAAACATCGCCCCTATGTTACCATATGGAAAGAAAGGTTTAAGTCCCTGTGCGCACTTGCCGTTTTTTCCCGCGGATTTCCTGCGGTTTTGCTGCATGTTTCACTGCAGAAAATGTTCATAACATCTCTGCAGTGAATCACCAGCAAAACCTATGGAAAAAAAAAAATGCTGTGCGCACCATGCGGAATTTTACAGCTGCATGTTTTGCTGCGGGATTCCCGCAGCAAAAACAATTGCATGTCACTTTTCCGGACGTCGCTGCGGGATTTCACTCCATTGACTGCAATGTAATCGTGAAATCCCGCAGGGAATAACGCAGGCAGCAAATTCTGTGCGGTTCAATGCATTTTCCTGCGTTATTCCCTGCGGTATTTTGCGGTTTACCTGCGGTAATGTTCTTCGCTGCCTGCGGTTTGCAGGGAAGTGATGTCATTATGACAGGAAGAGGAAGTGCAGCAGAGTAAACACACACATCACACTCACACACAGACATATAACATACACATAGAATACACATAGAAAGCAAACGGACATATAGAAAAAAAACCACGTGGGCTCCACTGTATTTTTACCGTCCAGCCAAGGTAAGCACACAGCGGCGGCCCGGTATTCTCAGGCTGGGGAGGGCGAGGGGCAGGGTTAATGCCCCCCTCTCCTCCCTTAGCCGAGAATATCAGCTCGCAGCTGCCCCGGGACTGTCGCATCCATTATGCGGCAGTACCGGAGTGTCCCCGGCTCTTCCTGTTGCCGTGATGCGGTGGCTATCCAGGTAATAATGAGTTAAATGACAGCGGATCGCTGCCATTTAAGTCCAGGCTTGATCATGGCAGCGACAAATATAGACCACAGCCACACCATGACTAGTACAATATAGTATGTAATAAATTAAGTATAAAGTTTACATGGTGAGGTTGAGGACCCAGGCAGGTCGCTAGTAAACAATTGAAAGGAGAGAAAGACGCGACCAAATGCCATATTGTGCAAAAGTGATGTCTTTATTAAGTCAGGGAAGGTAAAAGCTGCGGCACAGCCACAAGTGAAAGAGCAAGACACAGGCAATCCAAGATATAATATATAATATAATAGAAAACGTATAACACTAAAATTAGTGCCAACCCATAATTAATGAGATGGTAAACATTGTCCACCAGTGGCATCCAATAAAGAGTAACCGGACCGCAATAGATCCAATCGGTTACACATGCAATTGTATGTACAAGATGAAAATGAGAATATACTGCATAAAACCGGCAGACATACCTGGCAGACAAAAAACACGGAGAGCACTGTGACCTGCGTCACCCGACGGCCGTTTCGGCGTCCAAGCCTTCGTCAGGGGGAGTGGTAAGTGTAAGGGGGTGGGAGATTAAAAACAAGGCGATAGCCAATCAAATCCGATGTACGAGGGGAGTGACGCATGTAGTGCCTTAGCAACCGAGGACGTCATCTGCCCGCCGCGTCGCCCGGCACACGACACTTCCGGTCACGTGAGCGGACGTCATATGCGGGGTGGATCGATGCAGCAAAGCAGTGACGTCCCGGAGCAGACGGCACGCATGCGTGCTCGCACATCGGAGTTGTAAGAGGAAACGGCTGCAGTACTCTGGCATATCAGATAGTCAAATGCTATAAATATAGCAATATAATCAGGCCGTAACACCATCATAGTAGTAAACATGTGGCAGACATCCCATAAAATGGTAGCACATGGGAATAAGAATAATAAATACAGGTAACAGAGGGTCAAGGTTACCATTATATAAGTAAAATATATTGTAAATACATATACTACATGATCCTCAATTCAAGTATAAGAAGATTGGAGTCAATATTGAAACATATCAGAGGACATAATATGTCACAAATAAACAATGCTAACAAAACCGTGGTTATTACCCATGGGAGCCTACAACAAGTATTATATATAATTGTGTGTATATATGCATAAATGCAAGCAATGGAGATCCAAAATGTATAAATAAATAAATAATATAGAGCAAAAGGCTCAAATGGAAGTCACAACCACGGAAAGGGTAACACTGGGGCCTATAGAGACATATCCATATATATGACCATAAAGGTCCAAAAAATGGATGTGGCTATCCAGGTAATAATGAGTTAAATGACAGCGGATCGCTGCCATTTAAGTCCAGGCTTGATCATGGCAGCGTCTGAGACAGCTGACATGATCGACCCGTAAGTAAAATGAATAAACACATACACCGAAAAATCCTTTATTTTAAATAAAACACAAAAAAGCCCCTGGTTCACCATTTTATTAACCCCTCCCAAAACAAAGCTCCGGCGTAATCCACGTCCTGCGATGCTTGCATCCAGCCGCGACTGACACAGCGCTGAATGCAGCGAGACAGCAGAGGTAATTACCGGTCATTTCCCACGGCCGGTAATGTGAACTCACATTACCGCTCGGCAGAAATGCAGCGTGTGCTCACAGGGACTCTGTCTATCTATCTCTCTATCCCTCTATCTATTCTTCTGTCTATTTATCTATCTGCTATCTATCTCAGAAGGAAATCTTTTTTTTTTTCTTCAATGTGCTTTATTGCATTGAATGCATTAAAGTACATGTACCAACCTGCATGCAGCAAAACCGCGGCAAACCGCATGCGGTTTTCAGGTGCGGTTTGCCGCGGTTTTTTACCGCAGGTGCGGTAATCTTTCAGACCCTGCGGAATTTTCTTAAGAAAATTCCGTTTTCCAGTGCGCACAGGGCCTAAGGCTAGTTTTAGACATCTGTGTTTCAGCTACGTGTGACATCCGTTTTTAACTCGGATGCCACACGTACCCATGTTATTCTATGCTGTTACATGGCCATGTTTTCACACAAACCATGTGACCCCTCATGACACCGCACGCACACACGTCAGTTTTTTCTCCGACAGCACGGGTATCACACAGATCACACAATGATGTGATCCGTGTGACATCAGTGTGACACGTACCGGAGAAATCACGGGTCTCTGAAATTAAAAGATTTTCTATATTCACCTGTATCCAGCGCTGTTTTCTTTGGCTCTGCTCAGGACTAGGGCACAGCCTCTTCCACAGCGGCACGGCTCAGGGCTAGGGCTCAGCCTCTTCCACAGCGGCACGGCTCAGGACTAGGGCTCAGCCTCTTCCACAGCGGCACGGCTCAGGACTAGGGCTCAGCCTCTTCCACAGCGGCACGGCTCAGGACTAGGGCACAGCCTCTTCCACAGCGGCACGGCTCCGGACTAGGGCACAGCCTCTTCCACAGCGGCACGGCTCCGGACTAGGGCACAGCCTCTTCCACAGCGGCACGGCTCCGGACTAGGGCACAGCCTCTTCCACAGCG